>NC_068336.1:9108611-9420833 GCF_000147395.1 Oryza glaberrima
TTTATCGCAGGCCTTTTGTCTCGGTTGGCCTCCACACATCTTAACGATAATTCAATACATTGTCTCACTGCGAGCATGTCTGCTTCGCGCGATGCATACCTCGATATTCCCTGCACTCTTTTGTTCCATTTTGCATATACCTGCGAAAGATATAATTTTCAAACACGCTCATAGAAAATTAAAGCACTTACGGAATGTATCAAAAAATGTTTGAAATGAATATTAGTTTCAATGGTGTAGACATAAAAGAAATTTCTTACATAATCAACAAATTCTTGGGTGGACGACATGTCACAACACTGTCTGTAGCCGTCAATTCCAGCGATTATCTGTATAATTATGACGCCCAAACTGAATACGTCAAACTTCTTAGTGATTTTTCCTTGGTCTATGAATTCTGGTGGCATGTATCCTCTGCATGATACCATAAACATTGTGGAATTTGTTACGGAAACGTATTTTGCTCCTAAATACACTACCGCACAAAATAATATATCAATACGGCTGGTTCATAACCATCATCTCTTGGACTGTCAAATCAGCAATAATTTAAGTCATATGATTTTTCGCAAGAAATAGTCGTGGGAGTACTATTTTGACGTTTTGTGTTTTAAATTGATAGCTAGCCCAAATTGTAGTCGGCGGATTTGTGGAAAAAAACTTGTCTTACATACCCAATCTAATATATATATCTGGAAAAATAAGCATTGAGCAATAATGATAAGTTATCCGCAGTTCTTATTGAATTCTCGAGGTAAGAGGGCTACATACGAATTGTCTGCTTACCTTGTTCCATTCACAGTTTTCGTTATATGTGTTTTTGTCGATTCAAAGAGTCTGGACAAGCCAAAATCTGCAATTTTCGGTGCCATGTTCTCATCTAACAATATATTTTCGGGCTTTAAGTCCAGATGGTAAATAGGCTTTTCTTGTCCATTGTGAAGATAATTTAATCCCTCGCAAGCCCCTTTAATTATTCTGTACCTCGTGGTCCAGTCAAGTCCACCACCAGATTCATCTGCAAAATGTAAAAGGTGTTTTCACCGAGACTTAAACATGTAATCATTTCTTTGCACACTACTAAATTAATTAATTAGATGGTACGTACCAGAAATAAAATTTGCTAGGTTTCCACGCTTCAAATATTCGAAGCAGATAACTCGCTCACTTATTTCAGCATAAGTAAGTTTGCCATTGTATTCAACAACTTTATTTTTCGTTTCATAGCAGTAGCCAATTAATTTCACAATATTTTGATGCTGGACAGACATAAGGTTAAGAGATTCATTTTTGAATACCGTATCATTGAGTCCCGGCAACAAATTAAGTTTCTTCACAGCAATCTCCTTCCCATTATGTACTCCCTATTCATTTTTTCATACAAATTATGTTTTAATCACGAAATTATCATCCATATATAGAAAAAAAACACCCATTAATATTTAATACTGATGCATACTATTGCATAGTTTCCACATGTCAGTGAGCTGTTTACTTGCGCCTGTTCTGTATCTTGTCACACTCGCTCGCCCTATTGCCCATCCAAGATGTCTTATGGATGAGCTCATATTTTTGCCATTGCAGTTTCGCTAGTTCAGTTGTTGAACTCCAAATTCATGTGCTTAATCATTCATATGCGATTAACTTGCAATCTACCTTGTGTTCTTCAATTCCCATTTAGGGATTAACCTTCTCAACAAGATCAATCGAGCAACAAACGATTGATAACCAGAGAAGATATGGTGCTGCGATTGCAAGGTTCAGATTGTGTTGATTGAAAACCGGATCTGTTGGTGTCAATTTTCACAAAATCGAGAGTTATTAATACCTATCAAAAATCATGATCAAGGTCCTCATCATGTGGTCCGACCAGGCGCAAGCAGATGGAGAAGATGTGGCGTACAAGGAGAGAGGAGGAAGGGAGGAGATGTGATACAAGACTGTGACTACCAGGTGGAGTTTATCAACATACTAAAATACTATGTAAATTGGAATGCCGCACAAAACACCACAATAGTTTAGGCCAAGGAGAGAAAATTTGAACGGTGTTACTCCCTTTGTCTTTGTCCACATATATACAATATAAGTATTTGTAAAATCTAAATCGAGAGGCTCGTTTTAGTCGTAATCAGTGACGGCATAAAATAACTTAAAGACATAAAATAACTTAAAGAATCTTACCTAGCTATAGTACTAGTCCATCAAGCATGTAGAAAATATATTTCTACCATCTATGCTACAAATAATTTTTTTTTTTAAAATTACTCATCCGATCTACGATCTAATTACTGTTGTGTTCATAACAATTAAATATTTATAACAATATCTCACAAGATTACATTTTTATATAATATTACAAATTACTTTTATAATATATCTAAATTACTTTTAGATTTCATTAAATTATTTCTTAGACATATAAAAGTAAATTTAATAAAGCCTAAAACTAATTTATATATATCATAGAAATGGAAAGTATCTTGTCACGACACTAAAAGTAAATCTATTGTAAGAGTAAAAACATCAGTCTATCTAGAAATTAAATTTAATCAATATATTATAGAACTAACCAAAGAGTAAATTGTTCATTGAATGCCTAAAATATAATTTAATCAAATCCAAAAGTAATTTATATATGTGATAAAAGTAACTTACATATATAATAAAAGTAATTCACAACATAAATATTTTTTATTAGAAAAAAAGTACGAATTACCACCCAATTATCGCGGTCGACCGAATTACCCCCTAAACCTAACAACTAGTCATCGTTCACCCTGAACTTTCAACACCGGACAAATTACCCTCCCTCGAGCCAATCCAGAGCGGTATTTTCCAACGTGGCGTAGACGTGGCAATCCAGTAAGTATTTTATTTATTAAAAAAATATAGGACCAACCCGTCATACTCCTCTTTCCCTCCTCTCTCTCTCTTCTCTCTCTTGCTCTTCCTTTCTCTCGCGCTGCGCGCACGGCAGCGCGGGGACGGGCTGTGGGTGTGGACGGTCAGCAAGAACGGCACGGACGGCGGCGTGCACGGCGGCAGGCAGGCATTCGGCGAGGTAGATGGCCGAGACGAGGCCCATGAGAGCGACGGACAACCACCACAGGACGTTGTTGACGTCGAGGCTGATGTGGAGGAACGCCGTGGAGGGATCCGACGCCACCGTCTTCCACAGCATCGCCTGGCTGCTCATCGTCTGGCTGGCTCTCGTCCTCGGGAAGCACCGGCACCTCTGTCGCTTGCACGAACTCACGCCGACATCGTCGTCGTCCTCATATTAGTCATTACAATGGCAAGAAATTTTGAGCTACTAAGGTTTAGAAGCGACGTGGTTGATTGTGTACGTACTCGGAGGGTGTCGAGCTCGGGGCCCTCGAGCGCGGCGAAGTAGCGGTCAACGGTGGGCACCTCGCCGCCGTCGACCTCCTCCTCGGAGATCTTCGAGTCTGCCGTCTCGATATCGGCAACACCTACGGCAGCATCCCGCGGAGGCTGGACTGGAGAACTGGCGCTCGAGGCAGCCGGAGAAGGTCTTGAACTGGTCCAACCGCCGGTCCCGCGTGCTGTCGCTCCGGGGCACCGGCGCCGCCTCGTCGTCGGCTCGTCCGCTGATCACCGTCAAGGTCGGCTCCGAGTGGAACCTCGCCTGCTGCCTCAGCATCTGCGCCAGCGGCAGCTGGACGCGCCGAGCTGTATCCCCGAAGGCGACGGCAGCACGCTGAAGGAGACGGAGTACGGCGTGTCGATATCTCCTCCGCCGGCTGCGCATCGGCATCATGCGATGGGACTCGAACGACAAGCGGTTGGTTCACCGCGGTCTGGGAGGGAGCAGCAACGGCGCGGGACACAGAGGCGGCGACCGCGTGGGACACAGAGGCGGCAGCAGCGAATTAACTCCACCTCTGGGAGGGAGAAACGGTGGCGCGGGACGCAGAGGGGAAGGTCCAGTCTTCTTCGCCGTCGAGATGGTGCTCGGGATGGGGGCGGTGGCTGGTGGCGAAGGAGGCTGGAAGCGGGGCTCGAGATAAGGGTGGCGGGCGGTGGTGGATGCAGCTGGAGGTGGGGCTCGGGATGGGGGCGGCGGCCTGTGGCGCCGGCAGCAGCTGGAGGCGGAGGTGGAGTTCGCCGCCGCTGCCTCTGCGTCCCGCGCGGTCGCTGCCTCCGTGTCCCGCGCGGTCGCCGCCTCCGTGTCCCTCACCGCCGTTGCTCCCTTCCAGACCACGGCGCCGAACGCCTGCCTGCCACCGTGCTGTGCATGCCGCCCTGAGCGCCGACGTCCGCACCGTCCTCGCTGACCGCCCACGCCCATCGCCCTTCCCCGCGCTATCCTCGCCAACCGCCCATGCCCACCGCCCGTCCTCGTCATGCACGCTGCGCTAGAGAGAGGAAGAGCGAGAGAGACAAGAGAGAGAGAGGAGGAGTGGAAGAGGAGTATAACAGGTGGGTCCCATATTTTTTAATTAAATAAAATGTTGACTGGATTGCCACGCGTGCACCACGTTAGACAAAACCGCTCTAGATTGGGTCAGGAGAGGTATTTGTCCAGTATTGAAAATTTAGGGTAAATGATGACTGTTTTTTAGGTTTAGGGGGTAATTTGGTCGACCGCGATAGTTCGGGACTAATAATTCATACTTTTTTTCCTTTTTATTATAATATAATCATGTAAAATTGTATTATAAATATTTAATTGCAACAAACACATTTGTGTAACCGGATTATAAATTGGATAAATATTTTAAGAGAAAATTTTATTTGAGTTTTAGATGATAGAAAGTAGGGGGGACTGTGACAAAAAAGTAACAAATGAAATTGGAAAAGTGAGAGGTCTCGCTTTAAGATTAACGCGCTACTGTGCGCTAGGGATGTAAAAAAGCTCAAGGCTCACGAGCTGCTTGAGCTCGGCTTGCTATAGACTCGTCTTGAGCTCGATTCGTCATTAATTCGAACTAAGCTCAAGCTTAGCTTCAAACTCACGAGCTTCACGAGCCGAGCTCGAATAGCTCGTCGAGCCTAGAGTTCTCTCCGTTTCTTTTGAGCTGGCATTACTCTCCCTCCAGTTCTTTCAAATTTCCATGCAACAGCTAGTAGCAGTGCTAGTCTACTAGTAGAGTAGTAGTACTTGATTCATCTCCCAAGAAAAAGCTGAAGAAAAGCAGAGCATGGCGTGGAGGCAGGCCCTAGTCTCTGCTAGTACTACTAGTACCTAGCCTCTACTAATACTAGGGTGTGTTAAAATTAGAAGTTTTATTGAAATTAGAACGATGTTATGGAAAAGTTGAAAGTTTGTGTGTGTACGAAAGTTTTGATGTGATGAAAAAGTTGAAAGTTTGAAGAAAAATTTTGCATCTAAACTCGGCCCTACTAGTACAAGCATGCATGCAACCCAGCTTCATGCCTCCATTTAATGCTACTACTACTATTGGTCATATAATATTTAAAAACGATAGTACTACAAATCTAATACTGCCACACTAGCCACACTAGTTAAGCTCGACAAAGCTCGAGGCTTTAGTGAGCTGAGCTCGAGCCCGAGCTCGTATCTAAACCAAGCTCGACTCGAGCTCGAGCGACACGTCCATAAGTATTATATTTATAGTGTTTTAAATTTGTCCACAAATAAAAAATACTCATAGATCTATGCTACTTAGCTCTTGTTTAGTTCTCAATTTTTTCTTCAAACTTCCAACTTTTCCATCACATCAAAACTTTTCGACACACATAAACTTTCAACTTTTTTCTTCAAACTTTCAATTTTAGTTAAACTTCTAATTTTGGCGTGGATCTAAAAACACCCTATCTGTATTTATTGTTACATCACTCGGCATTATCTTTTTCAATCAGGTAAACTTCTAGACGTATCAAAGTTGATATGCTTATATTATTTTGTTATATGGAGTAATAGTCAGTGGTTAATACCTCCTATAGTCTAGGGTTGTTTTTATTTAACATGGTTTAGGCGTCGAATGATATCCTATTGCAAAATAGAAAACCAAAAAGTTGAACTTATAGAACATACCTTGTAAACTTTTCCATACCCACCCTCACCAATTTTTTGCTTGTCAGAAAATTTATTGGTAATTTCTTCTATCAAATGGAATGTAAACTCCATAATGATATGTCTCTCCTAGCAGGTGTGCCTTTGATGTTACTTTTCCCGCCTACAGACAATCTGTAACGTCAGCCGAAAGTCCAACTTCTATATATTTCACTGGTAACAGGTAAACCAGGGTTCGGTACTATGAAAGAAAAAAAAATTTTCCTTAGGACTGAAACTTCCGAAATTTCACAAAAAAACTAATATCTAGGGGAAGAACTATTAATTTACAAAACAAAAAAAGGAAACTTTTGGCCGGAGGAATTTCGTTGCACAGAACTTGTAGAGAACAAAAATTTCCGAAAATTTCAATCCCAAATAACAAATACAAAATACCATTTCCTGGTAAAAAGAACTCAATTCAGAAAAAAAAAGAGGAGGCAAAACAAAACGTGAGAGTGACTTTACTGGATTTAGCAACGTAGGTTGGTAAAGAGCGGCGCAGTTTGAACTGATCGAGCTGGAGAAAGGCTCCAAAGGGAAAAAGGAGCAAGAGATAAGCCGGGGTTGCACCTTCTCTTGCAAGGGAGCGATCGAGCACAGGCGCGCCATTTAATCGTGAGAGGTGACCACTTGGTTGCATAGGGAAAAAACAACTGCTAACCGAAACACGTTGACTTGATCTTCGCGACCTATGTTTTCAGCAAAAGAAAATGCACACATGTGTCCCTGTTGTCTATACGTGGGGCATAAGGTTAATTGACAGCTTGTACCTAATATATATGCATGTGGATCGCTGACCAAGGGCAAACGCGGAATCATTGGGATTTTCTTCGTTTCAAATTGAGCAATAGGCAGCTAAAATGATTGCAAGAGCTAGCCACGCAAATAAACTGTTTTTGGATAGCCTACTTCGTACGTTTTTTATCAAGCTGGTACGTTTCATCAAAATTCTCTATATAAAAGTAATTTTAAAAAATAAAACAAATCTACTTTTTATTTTTTAATAATTAATGATTAATTAATTATATGCTAATCATATTTCTCCTTTTACGTGCAACTAATAATTCGCTTCAAAACGGACTTTAGAACACGTCGTATACGAGGCTTAACTCCCAAACTTTTCCATATATAGTTGTTGCATTGAGCTGACTATTTCAGCCTCAGTTTATGCTATGTGTTATGTTATACTGTGATTATGTTTTTTGTGTGTGTCGCTGTGCGATTACTTTAGTTGCTTTTACAAATTAAATTACAGCTAAAAATTATTTATCTAAGTTTGTTGATGTCCATGTCATTTACTTAATAATTGCTTTATATAATGTACATACCTTATCAGTTAACAACCTCTGTATACAGCTCTATTATACTCCCTCCGTCCTAATATGTAGCAAACCTAGAACGGGATTAGACCCATCCTAAAACTACGAATCTGGACATATGGCACAGGCTCGGTTACACAATATGGAGATATCGTGCATATTTTTATGAGGCCTATCCATATATTCAAATTCACATGAAAAATATTGGTTTGAACAAGTGTAATCCACATAAACAATATACATATTTTATCTGGATCACATTTGTGCTCTAAGCTTACACGGGTGGAGAAACCATCTTTGGTCGGTCGGTCGAAATCCACAATAGTCCAGGATCCATTAAAAACCGGGACTAAACATGATCTTTAGTCCCGGTTGGTGGCTACAACGGGCATACGTGATATTTAGTCCCGGTTGGTGTTATCAACCAGGACTAAAGATCCCGGCGATCTTTAGCCCTGGTTGGTCCCCCCTTTATATATGTCTTCTTCCTCCTCCAGCCCGAGCAAGCTTCAAAATTTCTCAAAGAAAGAGGGGAGGTCATGCCAAAATTTCTTGTGATTATATACAAATCGGAAGTGTTTAAAAGGTTAGTAACTTCATCCTCCAATGTTTTTTGTTGTTATATTACTTTTGGAGCTATGTTTCACACATTTCTTTTTGTCTCCAAAACTTTGTTGTAAGTTGATGAGAGAGAAAATTTGTGTGGGGAAGAAGAATATATAGAAATTTTGTTTGTTTACTTAAAAAAGTTTTATTCTCATAGTTTAAAATATGATGAAAATTAATGTTAAAAAATAGAAAACAAACTAAATTGAAAATTAAGAGAAGTACAACATTAATATTAGTTCGGAGCTTCAAAAATTGTTAATAAGAATTGTTTGTTGGATTATTTTATAATTACTAATTGTATGAGTAATGATATGTCATTATTGTATGCTTGTCGAAAGAGTTTTTAATTATTTTATCATTATTGTTTGACTGTCATTATTGTACGAAAATTTATTTATGTACGATTTTTTTTTCATTTCATGTAGATGGATCGGCAATGGATGTACGCTGACCGGCAGTTCAAAGAGTTTATCAAGGGCGTGCATTATTTTTTGAGAGTGGCCGAAGCTAACAAGCGTAACGATTTTATTTGTTGTCCATGCAATAAGTGTAAGAACCAGAAGAAGTATTCTGCATCCAGGACTATTCATTTCCACTTGTTTGAGTCGGGGTTCATGCCAAGCTATAATTGTTAGACATCCCAGAGTGAGCAACGGGTTGAAATGGAAGAAGATGAAGTGCAGGACGAGAACATTCCCAACTGGGCTCAGTACGCTAGATTTGAAGGAAATCAAACGGGTAAGGTGGACAGGGATGCTGGCGATAACGACGCTGCGGATGATGTTGGTCAGATGTTGCAGGGACGCAAAGGAGGACTGTGAAAGTGAAAAGGAGGCCCATAAATTGGAGCGGATGTTAGAGGACCACAGAACGTCGTTGTACCCAGGTTGCGAGCAGGGGCACAAAAAGTTGGATACCACTCTGGAGTTCTTGCAATGGAAGGCAAAAAATGGTGTTAGTGACAAGGCATTTGGCGATTTATTGAAACTCGTCAAGATTATTCTTCCGGAGGGAAACAAATTGCCCGAGACAACGTACGATGCTAAGAAGATAGTCTGCCCTCTAGGACTGGAAGTTCAGAAGATTCACGCATGTCCGAATGATTGTATCCTATATCGCGGTGAGGAGTACAAGAACCTAGAAGCATGCCCTGTTTGTAAAGCACTACAATACAAGATTAGACGAGAGGATCTAGGTGAAGTTGACGGGCAGCCAACAAAGAATATAATTCCTACTAAGGTGATGTGGTATTTCCCTATAATACCACGGCTAAGGCGTTTGTTCAGGAACAAGGGGAATGCTAGAATGATACGTTGGCACGCTGAAGAACGTCAACAGGACGGGATGCTGAGACACCCCGCCGATGGTTCACAGTGGCAAAACATCGACAGAAAATTTAAAGATTTTGGAAAGGACGCACGAAACATACGATTTGGTTTAAGTACGGATGGCATGAATCCTTTTGGAGAGATGAGCAGCGGCCATAGCACTTGGCCTGTTACGATGTGTATCTACAACCTCCCCCTTAGCTATGCATGAACAGGAAGTACATAATGATGCCGATTATTATTCAAGGCCCCAAGCAACCTGGTAACGACATCGATGTGTACCTAAGACCACTGGTCGAAGATCTTAAACTATTGTGGAAGAAGGAAGGTGTCTCCGTGTGGGACGAGGACAAAAAGGAGGAGTTTAACCTACGAGCGCTGCTGTTCGTAACCATCAACGATTGGCCTGCACTTAGCAACCTATCCGGGCAGTCCAACAATGGGTACAAGGTTTGCACTCACTGTATGGATGAAACAGAAAGTACGTATCTTAAGCACTGTAGGAAGATTGTGTACATGGGTCATCGTCGATTCCTTGCTGCAAACCATCCAGTACGGAAGAAAGGCAAGCACTTTGAACATAAGGCGGACCACCGTAAGAAGACTAAACATCGCAGCGGGAAAACAGTGTTTGCTATGGTGAAAGATCTTAAAGTAGTGTTTGGAAAGGGGCCTAGCAGAAGCCCTTCAGAATGATGTGGTGCAATGTCTTGTCAGCTTTGAATTGATATTTCCACCTTCATTTTTCAATATAATGATGCATCTGCTTTGTCACCTTGTCAAAGAGATCGGTATTCTCGGGCCTGTGTACGTACACAACATATTTCCTTTCGAGAGGTACATGGGCGTTCTGAAGAAGTATGTTCGTAACCGTGCTTGTCCAGAGGCAAGCATCGCCAAGGGATATGGAACATAGGAGGTCATTGAATTCTGCGTAGAATTTATTGAAGACCTTTGCCCAATCGGGGTACCTGAATCACACCATGAAGGGAGACTACGGGGAAAGGGGACTCTCGGAAGGAAAGCAATAATGACGGTAGACAACAATTTATTCCGTAAAACCCATTTCACGGCTCACAATCTTCATTGTTGGCTCCTTACATCGAGGAGCACTTGGGTCTAGTTCGCGCCAGAAACATCGGTAAGTCCGATGCATGGATTACACGGCATCACATTGATTCTTTCCCCGCGTGGCTGCGACAACATCTCATGGGTAACGAGACGATTAACCAACAACTGGCCTTCCTGGTGAGGGGACCATCTGGCTCGATCGCGACATTCCAAGGATATGAGATCAATGGGTACACATTCTACACGAGAGCCCAAGACATGAAGAGCACGAACCAGAACAATGTTGTTCGTATTGATGCCATGGGACACGATGGTACAACTAGCACGTATTACGGTGCCGTCGAGGACATATGGGAACTTGACTATGGACCTCTCAAGGTCCCTCTGTTCCGGTGCCAATGGGTTAGGTTGACTGGTGGAGGCGTAACGATTGATGACAGTGGGATGACAACGGTAAACAAGGTTGGATACTCGGACGAACCTTTTGTCCTTGCCAATGATGTAACGCAAGTTTTTTACGTGAAGGACATGTCTAGCAAAGGAAAGAAGGGCAAAGGGCCTGACGAGCCGAAGCGCCATGTGGTTCTCCCAGGCAAAAGAAAAATCATCGGAGTAGAGGACAAGACTGACGAGGATTACGATCAGTTTGATGGGCAACCCCCTTTCACGGTGACAATTGACCCTAGCATCCTCCTATCAAATGAAGATACCCCTTACTCACGTAGCGATCACAAAGAAGGAACAATAGTGAGGAGAAAATACGTGCGGTCAACCGTCACCGCCGATGTATTGCCGTAATTGTTGTGTACACGATGTAAACTATTTTAGATGTATTGAATATCCATATAAATCAATTGTTGTATGGCATATGTTAATTATGTATGATTATTAGAATTTTTAAAAGTTTTAAATCATGCATTTGGTATTTACATATGTTAATTAGAATTTGTAACAATTTTAAATCATGCATATGATAATTATATATGATTATTAGAATTTTTATTAATTTTAAATCATGCATGTGGTATTTACATATGTTAATTAGAATTTTTAACAATTTAATATCATGCATATGCTAATTATATATGATTATTAGAATTTTTAACAATTTTAAATCATTCATGTGCTTATTATATATTATCCACTTAATTTAATACAGACAACAATAATTTTTCGAAGGTTTTGTCATTACTTTTTCGACTTTAAATAATTTTAATGCATTATTTACTATTTTAGAAACACATATGTAATGAAATTCAATATTCGGTGATATTATCTGTAGTCCCGGTTCTTAACCCTAACCGGGTTTAAAAGGAATTTGGAAATAGTGGGAAAATATCTTTAGTCCCGGTTGTTCTCACCAACCGAGACTTTAGTCCCGGTTGGAGAGAACAGCCGGGACTAAAGATCTAGGGGTATATATATTCCCGATGCGCCATCGTCTTCTCCACCAACACTTAGAAGTTTTTCTCCGATCTCGGCTTCTCCTTCGCCGCCACAGCCTAGGGCATCCCCGCGCCGATGCCGCCGCCGTCTCTCGCCGTCGTCTCGCGGTCATCGTCGTCGCCGCCTCCACCGCCGCCGCCGCCGACGTCGCCGCCGCCTCTCTCTCTATCTCGATCTCGATCTCTCTCTCTCTCCAAACCGCCGCTGCCTCGTTGCCGACGCCACCGCCGACGACACGGCTGACCCCGACTCCGCCTCCTGCCGATGCCGACCCCGACTTCGACGCGGCCGCCACCGCCGAGGACGTAACGTCCACACGGCCGCCACTGCCGACGACGCCGATTGATGTGACTGCCATGCCGCCGCCCCCGCCTCGCCACGCCGCCGCCACGCCGCCGCTCCGCTGCCGCCCCGTCATTGCCGAACGTGAACGAAACGTGAATGAAACGTGAACGAACGTGAACGAAACGCGAACGAATGTGAACGACCGTGAACTTAACGAGAACGAACGTGAATGAAACGTGAACGAAACGTGAACGAACGTGAATGAAACGTGAATGAAATGTGAATGAACCATTGAAACGTGAACGAAACATGAATGAAACGTGAACGAAACGTGAATGAAACGTGAACGAAACGTGAATGAAATGTGAACGAACGCCATTGAAACATGAACGAAACGTGTGAACGAACGTGAAGGCACTTGAACTAAAAGTATGAGAACGAACGCGAACGAAACGTGTACAAACGAGATAATTAAACGATTATTAAACTTAGCATATATATATATATATATATATATATATATATGATTATATATACTTGAAAATGTGAAATACAATATATGTTCCTGTGCGTTTAGACTAATACATTTTTTTGCATGTTGCAGAAAAGACGTCGTCGCCGTGAGTGTTAGACTTAGCATATATGATTATTACAATTTTAATATAAGATTATTAGAGTTTTAATATAAGATAGAGGTTTAATATACAAAACATAATTAGACTTAGCATATATGATTATGTAGGGTTCTAATATACGACACTTAGACTTAGCATATATGATTATTTGAGTTCTAATATACGACGTTAGACTTAACATATATGATTATTTGAGTTCTAATATACGACACTTAAACTTAGCATATATGATAGAGTTTTAATATAAGATTATTATATTTTTAATATAAGATAATTAGATTTTTAATATAAGATTATTATACTTAGCATATGTGAATGTTAGACTTAGCATATATCATTACTACAGTTGTAATATAAGATTATTAGAGTTTACGTGGAGAGGGATGCGGAGGGGAACGAGGAGGAGGAGGCTAGTGGAAGTCAACCCTCCGCTGGACAAAAGAGGGCACACAGACAATGAGGTGCCGTGAAGAAGTTAGAGGGTCGACACATCATAACAGAAGTGGACGAACACGGCCGACCTAGTGCCCCGGCAGAAGCAGCCAAGAATTACGTACGACACAGCGGTTGGGTTGTGTGGGATAACGTGCCTGTCAGTACGGTGTGCTGGCGTAGAACATGGGCACGTGGAGATCATGACAGCTTGGTCCCAGATTCGGAGAAAGAGATGATGTGGACCACAATGCTCGAGACATTCACCCTTCCTACGGGTACAGAGAACATAGTGAAAAGGTGGACTCTAAAGAAAATGGCAGAACAGTTTCAGAGCTTCAAGGGAGATCTCTACCAGAAATACATCCTGAAGGGGCAGACACCGAACGTCAACACATTCCCGAAGCTAAGGGATCACTAGGACGAGTTCGTTGCTTACAAGACAGGGCAACAAGGGCAGGCGATGATGGACAGAAACAAAGAAAATGCCGCCAAGAAGAAGTACCATCACCACTTGGGGTCAAGCGGCTATAGCATCGTGATGCCGAAGTGGGAGGAGATGGAGGCAAGCTTGGTTGAGAGGGGTATCGAACCGGCCACCGCTAAATGGCCGGATCGATCGAAGTTCTGGTACTATGCTCACGGTGGAACGCTTAACCCAGTTGATGGCTCCCTGGTCTTCAGCGATCAGATACGCGAGGCTGCCAGTCGACTAACGGACGCAGTGGAAGCCTCTTCTCAGGGCACGTTCCGACCCGACAGAGAGAAGGACGAGCTGTCACTCACCCTGCAGACTCCCGAGCATCCAGGACGAACACGAGGGAAAGGGGTGATTCCTTGGAAGATTGGATTCAAGGAGAACATCCACAGGTACAGGAGTCGGATGAGGAGCAAGCGAGATACCGAGGCGAAGATTGCAGATCTTGAGTACAGGGTATCGAGCTACGAGCTCAGCATCCAAGTGGAGGTGGCAAGGAAGGTGGATGAACGGATGGCCGCACATCGGTCCCAGGATCCCCAGCCGTACATTCCTCCTGCAATGGTCAGCCCATCAGGCAATCGTAGCAGCTGCGCCTCAACGGGGCAGGTAGGATCACAGAGCATGGACGCCATGCAAACTCAGGACGAAACCACCTGCCCCGTTGATGAGATCACTCAGCGGACACCATGTGAGCTGCATATTCCCTTCAAGAACTTATGAATCAAGGTATGCTCATAGTTTTATGATTTTTGACTTGTCAATTCCGCAAGTTGCTGCTTATGTTGATTACTAATAGATAACCTCTCACCACGTGAAGGTGGCATCGGGAATGGCCATCCCAATGGACCCTTCAGGGACTTACCACTGCAGGCTGATTCCAATAGGATACTCGAAGGTCGAAGTTGAGTTGGTGGAAGCCACGTACGAGGACTTCGAGTTGGACTACCCTGGAGGAGACGGTGAGACGCATCTACGAGACACAAGCCACGCCATTATACTATGGCGCAAGCGGTACATCATCCTCCCTGGGCGACAAGTGGCGTCTCGTGCACCATCTCCTCCGGCTCCGCCATCTCCTCCTCAGGCTCCTGCACCGACTCTGCCTCAGGCTCCTCCTACTCAAGCTTCTGCAGTGACTCCTCCTCAAGCTCCTGCGCCGACTCCTCCTCAAGCTCCTCGTCCGGCACCTTCCAAGTCAAGGTCCCACCAAGCTCCACCGCCTGCCCGCACAAGGGCAACGAAGAAGGCGAAAGTTGACGCCGCCGGAAACAAGCAGCCGGCGTATGATTGCACGCAAGAGGAGCTTGAATCTTATGTGGCAGCAGAAGTCAAGAGGTAATTGAAGCCTCAAAGTACAGAAAAGAAGATTCCTATAGACCCCAGTGTCAGGAACTTCTTCAGGGGTATGTCTGCACTTGCCAATGAGGCCATAAAGCTATCGGACTATGATCGAACACTTAAGAAAGCATATTCTGCAAAGTCCAAACCAGTCCCTCAGCTTGGAGAGCAATGAAACCAGGAAGTTGAGCCATTGGTGACCGGTGAAGAAATTGGAATAAAAGATTTTATTTCTGACACCGGGCTAACTACGGATCAATTGCTACGAGGCGCACCAATCCCAAAGGCGGAAGTGAAATACAAGTACGAACTCGGTAAACCGCTTGTCAAGCCTGAGCAGCTGCAGTCCCTACCGACACAGATATACAAATTCCATCAACTGTACGTGGAAATGAGCGCCACCGGTAGAGAGATGATCGGAGCGAGGATCAGGGACACGGACTTCTTGCAAGGAGAAGATATTCTTTGGATCAATTTCAAGGGTATCTACGAACTATACCAGCTGGACGCCCTCGACGTCTCTATTATGAGTTGTTGGATTTTGTAAGTATTGTTCAGTTAGATTTCTTATTACGTTTCCTTTAATTAATTAGGTCCTTGTATATAAGTGCACCATATATAATATATACTTCCTTTTATCGTTGTAGAATGGAGATTCAAAGGGCTCGACGGCGGGAGGTTTTCGATACTGGATTTATCGACCCTCGGAAAATAAACGTCGCAATGATCGACAAGTATCCGCAAGCCACAGAGGACAATCTCGTCCATCTCCTGAAAGAGCAGCATTACAAGACGTTCATACTATTGCCGTACAACACACAGTTAGTTTTTACTTTCTTCCTACCAAATTGCATTCCTGTACGTACATGCTAAGTGTTTCATATGTCATGCATCCGACGCACATTGCAGATTCCACTGGGTCCTTTTACTCTTCGACTTGGAGGCTTGCGTAGTCAATGTATATGACTCAATGGATAAAAAAGAGTCTACGTTTGACTAGGTTTTTGAACATATAGACATGTAATGTTATAAGTTCCAATGTTATTACGAATTTTGATATAATTAATTGCTACTATGAATCATAGCTTTAAACTCCATATAGGGCTTGGTATCGGTTCTGTCATTTGGTCCGCAGCAATTGGAAAGAAAAACTTAGGCGGAAGTTTAAATTTCATGTGAGTACACATACTCTAAATTTATATTGAATCTCCAATTCAAATACAAGCATATATTAATTAGGTCTCTCGCCGTTTGTCATGTATATGTGAAATCATTGTCATGATTAATATTTGTGATGAATAATTGGCTGTGCAAATGATTTAATCAATGAATTGGTTTGAAAAGATGTGTGGATGTTGGTGTGAGTGCGTGTGACTAATGTGGGTCAGGTTGTGATATCTGTGTCCAGAAACGGTTGTTTTGTCTGATTGTGTGTAGGTGACTTGAGGTCAGCCTTGGTCAATGGTGAGAACCGGGACTATGCTTAGAGAGGAGCAGAGGTCTAGTATGGTCGGGATACCATGTGAGAAGGTGACTAGAGTCAGGATTCTTGGAGATCAACTTCGGTCAACGGTGGGGATCGGGACTGGACTCAGGGATGAATTGAGGTCTAGACGGTCAAGGATACCGGGTGACGAATTTGGATACGAGATGGCACACGGTGGATGGACACCGTGTGGGAGAGATCTTCACAATGGGCTTCACGAGATGTGCGTGCAAGCGTCGGTTTTCGCAAAGGAGACAGGAAGAAATTGGAATGGAGTATATAGCGCTACAGTACGGCGATGTACTGTAGCATGCATATGTGTGTACTGTGGCGAGCAGTATATGCGTGTGCATGTGATGTATGCATGCCGTGCCATGCATGTGTTGGGAGGCCGAGCAGGTCCAGGCGTCGGCCCACGCGAGACGAGCGGGAGCAGTACGGAGAAGGACATGTGTCGAAGATGGATTCGATCACGAACGTAGATAGAGTCCGACATGGTGACGGCTGGATTTTCCATGGCTGGTGCGGCTGTGGAGAAAAAGGAAATTGAGGGATTAAGTCCTATTGTAAATAGGAGTTCTACACCTACTCTGAGTAGGAGATTTTGTGGTATAAATAGAGCGGGAGGGTGAGGCCTCCTGGTATCGGTTTTAGAGAGACACAAGTTGAGAGAAAGTTAGGGTTTCGAGTTTAGTTCGAGATTTTGGTGAGGAGTGTTGTTGGTGCACTTTGTAAACACTAGTTGATGCAATAAAGTCGAAAAGTTTCAATCTACATCTTCGAGTTTGTCATCTACCGGTGTTTCTGGGTCCTGACGGTCTAACCGCAGGTGTGCGCACAGTATGACCGGCGGGATAGCGGCGGTCTGACCGTAGGTGTCCGGACGGTCTGACCGGCGAGGCTTCGGCAGTCTGACCGGCGGCAGGTGGGCGGTTCGACCGGCGGCGACTGGACTTCGTCATTGATTTCGTTTGAGGGTAATCTTTAATTCCGCAAAAGATTTTTGGGTTTTTGGTCTTCCCTACCATTCACCCCCCCTCTGGTAGGTTTGTTTGGTCTTGTGCGATCCTACAAGTGGTATCAGAGCCACGTTTTTCTATTTGATCTTTACCGATCTTTAGATTTGTTGCCATGGCTGAAAAGTTTTCAAGCAAACCTCATATTTACAATGGAGTTGATTTTGATTATTGGAAGAAAAAGATGGAGTCTTACATTACATCTCAAGGCTATGATATCTGGATGAAAGTTGCTACAGTTTATGAGATTCCTAATCGTATTGAAACCATTGCCCAGAAAACTGATTTTGAAAATAATTGTAAAGCACGAAATATTTTTCTTAGCGGGATTTCTCGTTCTGATTTTGATCGTGTTTCACATCTTGCAACTGCTAATGAGATTTGGAAAGCTTTGAATAATTTTCATACTGGATCTACAAACATTAAGGAGTTGCGAAAAGATGTTTTCAAAAAGGACTACATTAAATTTGAGATGAGTTCTGGTGAATCTTTGGATGATTATTTGGAGCGTTTCAATAAAATTTTGAGTGATCTTAGATCTGTTGATGATTCTTATGATGTTAACTATTCTCAATCTGAGATTGCTCGTCACTTTATGAATGGTCTTGATATGACAGTTTGGGATGTTAAAGTGACCTCTATTCAGGAATCTGTTGACATGAACACTTTGACTTTGGATGTTCTTTATACTAAATTGAAAACCTATGAGATGAATATTCTTTCAAAAAGTTTAAAAAGAACAGATTCGAAATCCACTGCTTTGGTGTCTTCTTCTGGACCTTCTTTGGATATTTCTCCTACGGCAGCTCTTTCTATTTTTAATGCCTTGTCCGATGATCAACTGGAGGAAATTAGTGAGGAGGACTTGGTTTGTCTTGCTAACAGAATTTCTCGAGCTGTAAGTAATCTCAGGTCTAGGAAAAGAGGAGGACCACCTCGTTGCTTTCATTGTGGAGGACTTGGTCATCTTCGAGCTCATTGTCCCAAGCTTGGAAGGAATCCAAAAGAAGAACCTCAAGATGATTCCAAGAACACCAAGAACACCAAGCAGAACAAGAAGCAATTCAAGAACATGAAGATGAAGAAGTTCTACCAGAAGGCACTTGATGAGGCATTTGCAGCTGTCCAAGAATCAAGTGATGTTGATTTTGAAAGTGATGAAGATGATGACAAAGGCAAGAACGTTGTTGGAGTTTGTTTCATGGCTAGAAGCGTTGAAGAGTATTCTGACGATGACAATGAGGTAATTCCTACTCCTAGTGTTGAATATCTTCAAGAAGTGATTGCTAGACTTGGTTACAAAATTTCTAAGTTTGAGAAAAAGATAAGTCAACATGAAGTTACTATTGAGTCTCTTAATGCTGAAAATAGTAGAATAAGATCTCTTATTTCTGATGATGATGAATGCAAATCTTGTGAGGTTTTATTTGCTGAAATTAAGTCAATTAGAGATGTTTATGCCAAGAAGCTTGATGTTGAATCTAAGAAAACTCGGAAATTTGAATCTTGTCTTGCACTTAACTTTGCCATGAACACTAGATTGGTTGATGAATTGTTTTTGACTAAGAGAGCTTTAAATAAATGTCAAGTTGCTTTGTTTGCTAGCTCGATGTTTAATTTGATTAGCTCTAAGAGGATTAAGCAATATAGTACCAAACCTTGTTTGACATGTGTTGCTAATGAGATGAAGTTAAAAGATGCTTTGGGTCGTGTTAAGCACATGGAAGAAATTGTCAAACAAGATGAGGTGCTTTCTTGCTCAACTTGTAGAAAACAAAAAGGTCTTTTGGATGCTTGCAAAAATTGTGCTACTCTTACTCAAGAGGTTTCTTACTTGAAAAGTTCTTTGCAAAGATTTTCTAATGGTAAAAAGAACCTCAACATGATTCTTGATCAATCTAAGGTCCTATAGTATATATAGTGCGCAAAGCAAGACCAGGGAACTAACTTGTGTGGCTACTACGTGTGCGAGTATTGCCACTGCCTTGCAGACCAAATCATCACCACAAGAGAGCTCGATGTACATACAAATAAATTCAAAATTTCATTACGTACGTATAGATTTGTTGTTTACTAATTAATTTCATACATTCATAGGTTATTCGCATGAGGGATAACCTCACACACAAGGAATTTATCGCGGTTCAAGAACAACTCATGGGATTCATCAACGAACAAGTCCTTGATCCCAAGGTGAATTCTACTACGACAGAAATACAATTCATAGGTCGCTAGCTAGGACATAATGAATTGTAATTAATACATGCCTATTTTTCTATATGTACACATTTACTTTAGTGTAAATATATATTTTGGTCATATGTATGCACATAAAATGTTAAGTGCTTTAATATATACATATGCATTTGCATACATATATGTATAAATACATATATATTATGCATGTATATGTATTGAAAAACATATATAAATATAATATATATATATATAGGATGACTCTTATATACACCCGGGTGTACATACTCCCTCCCCTCATACCATTGATTAACTTTGAGATCCGTACCTGTTAACGGGTTGGCAGTGCAGAGTCACGCAGAGTCACGCAGTATGTACCCATTAGCCGAACGATGCGTGGTATTAATTTGAAAAGTGATTAATTACCGATAATGCATAACTAACCACCTGAAGAATAGGTCAGTGCAGCTAGTGGGTGGTGAGGAACGGTATCTGCATCGTCAAAGCCACGTACTGCTTCATTAGGATTTTGGTTTGCTCCGTCCTGGTCGAGTATACGCCACCGCACGGAGCTGGTGATTTTGGATGGATGACGTTGTGAAGAACCACACCGATTTCAATTGTACCACAGGGTCTAGGTATGTTATACTGATTTGATGATTGATTTTTCAGTATGTGCCGTTGGGTTTTTTCGTTTGATTTATGGGTGTGAACAAGAATGATTCTGGATCATTGATTCAGTCAAATTATTATGGATGAATGCAACCCTTCCTTCGGCATACCTGATGGCGATTCAATCCCACATGGTGTCCAGACAAGGTGAGATCAAGATACCATATTTTCTGAATTGTAGAAATAATCGGCCGATACTGATGCATATTGAGTTGTGTTCTGCAGTCCTGTAGCCATGGAGGAGGACATGTCATTGACGGTTGGCTCGCATGATTCAGGTCATGGAACTCCGGTGACAAGGTATCTTTCTTGGCATAGTTGCCAGTTGATCATATACTTTGGAATTGAGTAGTATAAAATCCTTTTCTGTCTCTATTACAGAAGTGTGCTCCCTTCACTAGATTGGACTGAAGGAAACCCAGCTGAAAAAGATGGGGCAGGGATACCGATGGAAAGGTTTGGATCTCATGTTGATTTCTTTTCGCTTTATTTGATTTTAATGGCATGTTTTTGGTTGTATGTTCTGAAGACTGAATGAATACAATCTTTTCAGAATGGTAGTAGATAATGTTGACAGCAGTGCTGCCATTCCTCTGGAGTATGTTGATGCTAATATTCTTGCTCCCGCATTGGGGCAAAGATTTAAGATTGAGAGAGATGCCTTTAATTTTTATAATGTTTATGCTGTTAGTAAAGGATTTGGGATCCGTCTGAATAAAGAGCGCCTTAATGTTAATAAGCAGAGAACAATGCGGCAGATTTGTTGTTCACACCAGGTACCAACATTTATGACAGTATGTTTGTTGTGGCAATGAACTGATAGTTTTTTGTGATGGAATATGTGTTAATTTGTAATTGATCCCTGCAGGGGAAGAACACAAATACCAAAAAACCTTATGTTCAAATTGGATGCCCAGCAATGATCAAGATAAATAGGTCGAAAGGTGCAGGAAGCTGGACAGTAACTAAGGTCGTCGCTGCAAACAACCATCCAATGAAAAAGAGTATAGGGGTTACAAAGAATTATCATTCACACAATCAAATAGATGAGGGGACTCGAGGTATTATTCAAGAGATGGTGGACAATAGCATGAGTCTGACAAATATGTATGGTTTGTTGTCTGGCATGCATGGCGGAGCTTCCATGGTTCCATTCACGAGAAAAGCTATGGATAGGCTAGCGTATGCAATTAGGCGGGATGAGTGCAGCGACGACATGCATCAAACACTAAATGTCCTGAAGGATTTGCAAAAAAGGAGTAAGAATTTCTTTTATAGTATACAGCTCGACGAGGCTTGCCGTGTGAAGAACATATTCTGGTCTCATGCTGTGTCTAGATTGAATTATGAGCATTTTGCTGATGTCATTACATTTGATACTACGTACAAGACAAATAGGTATAATATGCCATTTGCACCATTTGTTGGGGTAAACAATCACTTTCAGAGTACCTTCTTTGGGTGTGCCCTATTGAGAGAAGAGACCAAAGAATCGTTTGCATGGTTGTTCGAGACATTCAAAGAGTGCATGAATGGGAAGGAACCTATTGGAATTTTAACAGGTATGCGCGTATTTGGTCGTTTTCAGAGTTCGATAGGATTTCAAAGTTTACTATGCTTATTGTAAGTATTTGACCTTTTTATTGCAGACAACTGTCCTTCAATGGCAGCTGCCATTCGAAAGGTATTTCCCAACACAATCCATCGTGTGTGCAAGTGGCACGTTCTGAAGAAAGCAAAAGAATTTATGGGGAACATCTACTCGAAGCGTCGATCATTCAAGAAAGCATTTCACAAGGTTCTCACGCAGACACTGACAGAGGATGAGTTTGAAGCTGCTTGGCACAAACTGATTAGTGATTACCAACTGGAAAACAGTGTATATTTGCGTCACATTTGGGACATAAGGCGCAAATGGGGTTTGTATATTTTGCCCATAGGTTCTTTGCTGGGATGACTACTACGCAAAGAAGTGAGTCTGCAAACTATGTGTTCAAAATGTTTGTGAAACCCTCTAGTTCTATGAACGGGTTTGTTAAGAGGTATGACCGGTTTTTCAATGAGAAACTGCAAAAGGATGACTCAAAGGAATTCCAAACTAGTAACGTAAGTATCCATTTTGGCATTTTTGTTGTTCTTATTTAATTGATTATTATAATCATCTTTTGGTGTCACTCGGTGCAGGACAAGGTTGAAATTAAAACAAGCTCACCGATAGAGATTCATGCTTCCCAAGTATATACTAGAGCTGTTTTTCAGTTGTTCTCTGAGGAGTTAACTGATAGTTTATCATACATGGTGAAACCTGGGGAGGACGAAAGCACAGTGCAAGTTGTACGAATGTGCACAGAAGAGTCTAGCTCATTCCTTCGGAAGGAATATCAGGTGTACTATGATGTGGAAAGAGAGGAATTTTCATGCGTCTGCAAGATGTTTGAGCATAAGGGGATACTGTGCAGCCACGTTTTAAGGGTATATGTTTCTTCATTTGCAACTTTTATTGAAGTATTCTTGATTATTTTGTAATTCATTGTTTTGTCCTGTTAGGTGCTTGTTCAGTATGGGTTGTCAAAAATTCCAGATAGGTACATATTGAAGAGATGGACGAAGAATGCACGAGATTCTGTTCCACCTCATCTACATGGATACAAAGATGATGTCGATGCTTCACAATCGAGGAGTTACAGACATGTAATGCTGAATAAAAAGTCTGTGGAGGTGGCTAGTGTTGCAAACAAAGATGTGCAGACATTTAAGATGGCAATGACAGTCATCAATCAACTTTTGGAAGACATGAAAAGTCGGTTATCTTTGGATGACGATGACAATAGTGGAGCAGCCCCAAAGCGAGCAACTATACAAATATCAAGGCCAACGGTATTATCCGAAGATGGAAATGAAGATGTTGGTGCTGCTGACGTCGACAGTGTGTATGATATGTCGAGTGAGGAAGAGAGTGGAGATAATACTGGTGATGTACTTCCACCCGTGAAAAAGCGAAGCAGAGGAAGGCCAAAAGTGAATAGGTATAAATTTGGCGGTGAGGCTGCCAGCATGAAAAGAAGAAAAGAAGTAAGGAGTGAAAAGAGTAAAGCAGCAAATGAGGGTGATTCCGTTGAAGAAGAAAACCAAGACAATGATCATGCGGATGAAATGCCTTTTCCTCGTAGGTTTTGCCACACATGCCACCAAGCAGGACATAATTCAAGAACCTGCGGCCGGACGTCTACGTACAAGAGAAAATTTTAGTATATGGTTCATTGTAGTTTTGTATAGCCCCTTCTGAATGTTTAAAGTGGTTTTGCTTTAAGTTGTTTCCAGTTAAGTTGAGAGATATTTGCGTTTGCTTTCTATGAGCAATTTATTATGATTATGGAAGTGGTGGATTGGTCAGTTTTTACTATATTAAGTAAATTTTGCTTCAATTTTTTACAATTGGATATTTTTGGTGGTTGTATCTTCAGTGGAAACAAATGGATGTGTGTTAACAGGAATCTATATCATTTGCATGATGGTATTTTCTCTTTAAAGAGAGAAATGGAAGTGTTTTTTTGTGCTGTTTATCCTTTGGAAAAGGTATGTGCACTTGTGTGGGTTTGAGTTGTATTTTCTACATCAACGAAGACACGTACTACTTCATTAGGCTAGGACCGAAGGATTTTGGTTTGCTCCATCCAGTTCATGTTTAAGCTGTAGCGCGGCAGCGGGGATTTTGGAAGGATGATTAAGTGAATTAACCACATCCCTATGGATGGTACCATTGGGTGTAGATACAAAAATAAGCTATACAATCAGTTGAATAAACACGTGCATACTGTTATTGTTTGGGGTAGCGAAAAATTGAAATAACTAAGTACGTGGAACTGTCATTTGAACACAGATGTTTCTTTGTCCATGCATAGCAACGAATTTAAGATTCTGTCAAGCGAAGACATAAGTAAATATCGAAAATTACATGAAAAGTTATGGTAAAACTATAAGGATAAAATTGTTGAACTAATTGTCTTTAATATGTCGAAGACGGTGCACCACATATTCTGGAAGTATTGCCTCGTTATCACGCAGAGTCAATAGGTGGATCAAAAATTGTCGCCGGAGGTAGTACGGGTCCTGTGAATGTTACAGTTTTTCGTTATAGCTTATTGGCGAAGACTTTATGGTGGAGTGTGGTCTACAAAGAGTGGAAGCCATTATATACCTGTGAAGTAGAGTTCACAAGACGAAGACCATCCCAATTCACCATATTGTTGAATACGTGAAAGCCGCAGTCATCCCTATGTGTTTTTGTAAAAGTATTGTCAGTTCAAGCTATGGAGAGGTTGTATACTGTTTGGTGGAGTATTAACTCACCCGTTTTGCTGCTCTGGTATATTTTCCACTGCCTCACAGTCCCAGTTCAGTATGTCCTTGTTCCACCCTGGAGATGCCAGACGCATGCATTCCATTACGCACCGGGACACCATGATCTTAATCTTGTCATGCCTGGTGAAACGTGATTCCCCCAGTGGATCTTGGGTGTTCAGTGAATCAAGGACTGATACCTTCTTGCTCTCCATGTTAAATACATACAACACGTAATGTTTGAATAGGTGAACAGGTAACAGTATCTGCAAAGTAATTGTTTCTCAGTGGGATGGCTTCTCTGTTATTGTTCACAAATAAGACTACAGATTACGTACTGAAAAATCAAACTCACCATGTGACTATCTGAAACATCATATACAACTTCGGGGCCCGTGAAGTGTGCAAGTTGATGACTAGCTTCCCAAAATTCATCTCCAGCTACAGCATACATCTAAAAAAAAATCATTGAATTTGAATGCCCATTAGCAAAAGAAGAATATTTTTTTGACGTGTGCAATGTTACCCCAAAATCTTGGTTAATGAAATGCCTCCAACCCAAGTAGTTTGTGTTTTGAAATCTCTCAACTTCTTGTTAGAACATTATTCGAATAGCAAGGTTGAGAGAATCTGAATCCATTCGGCTCCCAATCTTTATAGTCTCCTGGATGTTTCGTAGCGTCAATGAAATCCTGAATGGATAGGAACTTTGCAGCCATTTTGTGCTGAAATAAACCATAAGAGAATAAAAGAATGTCAGGTTAGGTGGGGTGCGATACTTGGTATAGTTGAATAACAGGACTTACTCTAACGATGCCTCGTTAGAAATAGTCATAACATAGGAATACAGTTCATCAGCAGTCCTGGAGTCCAGCCTCTCAGTCGAACATTGTTTTGACAGGAAAGGTGACATGAGTTTCCTGTTTGGTTTAACTGCGCACTTTGATTTGTGTTTCAGCAAGTGAGAAGGTGGTTTTTCAACAGTATATTTGCGCTTCTTCTGCTCGTCAGTTCCGAATTCTTCAATTAGCATAATTGAACATTGGTTAGTCATGCGTGTTCCCGACGTAGGCGACATTGAAGAATTAGTCTCTTTCGAACCTGGATATGTGAGACTGATTAGTACGCAGTAATTAGGTTTTTTATTTGATTTTTTAATCTTTTAGCATACCAACCTGGAGCTCCATTAAATTTTGTAGGAGTGCACTGTGAGGCTCCAAATTTGTGATCACAGTGTCGGGTATCTAATAAATGAAGGATGTAAGAAATTTGTTAAAGTCACATTTTGTAAGGATTTTATGTGTTCATATTGTTAATAGTCAAGCGTTACCTGTTGGTTGCTCCACTAGATTTTCATATTCTGTAGCATGTGTGGAGTAGTTCGTGGGTGTGTGGTATCCCATGGCAGAGGGGTCTCCCCATGGATGGAGAGGCCCTTGCATATCCTCAATGGTATCAATAACATTCCTAACTGCTGCCCTCATCGCTATCTTAACTGCCGCTGCCATATTATACTTGAAAGCTTTCTTGAACATGTTTGCTGCTTCAGTAGCAGTTTTGAGGTTGCTAATGTCTACGAAATCTGCTATGCTAGGCAAAATCTCATCAATCCGATTGAATCCATCCTGAACGTAAGATTTCAACTCCTTATAGGCCTGTGTTTTTAATCATAGTAACCACAAATTATATTTAATCCCATTGTCGGATATAGTCTGAAGTAGCATACTGTAACTATGGTTCACGTACCTGTGGCCCAACCATTGCACTCACGTCTAACGAATTGAAGTGTGATTCCAGGAATTTGATTAAATTGGCGCCTCCATCATTGCCTCTGCATTGTATCTTCGAAATGGAGGATAAGTTGAGGGGAGACACCTCTGGCGCTTGGGGGTAGTTTTCTCTTGGAGCCTTCATCAACTGAAGAACATATGCGTTGCTAATTAGCTTATTTTTGCAGCCTTAAATAGGTATATTAGAGTTAGGGCACCATACATACCTGGAGCTTCCCATAACGAGGGAAAGGGTATCCTGGATTATGTTTACTTACTATATCTTGTTGGATCATCATAACAATTTGATTGTCCTCAAACTGAGAAATGTGGCATGATTTAACACTCGTGATCCCAACCTTCTGTATCACGAGTTTGCTCAAATATTTTGCCTGCACAATTGCTTCAAAATGTCAATATGTGTGTTGATTATATACTGCATTAGGAAGGCAGGTATCAGTGCTAACCATTAGGAAGATGATACACCTGTTAATGGATTATTGCGTCGTATTCGGAAAGCGTTTGGGCAATGATTCTGCTGCTTTCTTCACCTCATCTATGACGAACTGGGACCAGTTGTACTGTTTTATGTTGTCAACATCAGCAACAGCTCTAATATACCTAGGAGATATGAAGTTTGCGCAGGATTGCGGTGCCAAGAGCTTTGTTGTGACATATAACACAAAAGCCGCCTTGAATTCCCTCTTTTCATCTATTGTCATGGGATGAACATACTGCTTCTTTAGGACTCTCTCTAAGAGTGATATTTTCAGGTGTGAAAAGTTTGGAATCTCAAATATTTCACACAATTTTTGTTTCTTCCCGTCTAATTCATCTTGTGAGCAAGGGATAATAAGTTGACCTGAGCATGGCAAGCCAAAAACTGCATTGACATCGTTGGGACCAAATGGCAACTCCTGGTTGAAATCTGTAACAATAGTGCCTGATTTTGGATCAACCTTGCTCAGAAGCCATGCCCCAAACTGCCTGTTTACCTTAATAAGTTTGATATCCAAAATTCCATCAAATCCAATTTCAGCAATCAACTCATTCTTCCTATCATCGAAGTCTTTAGTGATATTCACTATGCATTTGGGCTGGCACCTGCAATTGATACCAAAGGTAGTGTTGTCTTTCTTCTGTCTATTTAGTACCCTGCTTTGCCGATACCTAGATACCACCCGTGCAGCCGTCTTTTGAAGGCTACCCCTTGTGCCTGAGACCTTGAAAGCCTACGGATAATTATTTTTCAGAACACAAATATAACAAATACTAAGGCTGAGAAAAATTGAGCGTATTTAAAAATTCAACATGTACTTCTGTTTTAAAAAATCTGCATATAACCTTCTCTGGAAAAATGAAGGATATATTTCTGTGAAGCAAATTCAGCCTGTATTTGCCCCCTCTTTGAAAAACTAAGCATGTCTATGGAAATAAGCAGTATATCTTTGTAAAATGCAGTACATACTGTATACCAATCCAGTATGTACCAGTCAGTATATATCAATCCAGTATGTACCAGTCAGTAAATACCTCTCTATGGAAAAAATAAGTATATACCAATCCATAAAAATGCAGTATATACAAGGTTCAATACCAATCCATAGGAATGCAGTATATGCAAAGTTCAGAACATACTACAGACGAAAAAAAAACAGCATATACCTCTCTATGGATAATTGCAGTATATACCAATCCAGTATGTACCAGTCAGTATATACCTCTCTATGGGAAAAAGAAGCATATACCAATCCACAGAAATGCAGAATATACAATGTTCAATAGATACTTATGTTTAAAAAAAATAAGTACATACCCATGTATGGAAAGCATATACTTCAGGTGTAAAATCGGCATATACATTATCCCAAATAAAACAGCATATGCATTCAGAGTCAAGAAATTGCCATCCACAATTAAGATCATGCATGAACCGAACTATGCATAACCCCTCTCTATAGGCAACAAGATGATCAATTTCTGGTGACATACCTTAGACTGCGGTGACAAACTGATTCTCCCATGACTCTGCAAGCGAGAAAAATTTAGGAATCGAGCGTCGATCTTGCCGTATAAAATACACAAATACTAACCTGCTGCTTTGGATGACCTGCACTACTGTGACTCCTCGATTTTGCCCCGGCAGCCCCGCTCCTGCATTCAGGCGACTCCAGATCGATGACTTCTGCTCCTGGGACACCAACGGGTGGCAGATCCTCCAGATCGATTACCTCTGCTTCAGTATCTCCGATTGGTGAAGGAGGAGCCATCACTGGAGGAAGGAACAAGCAGATTCAATGATCAGTATAGATCGCTTCTATGATCCTCCACCAGCCGCCGAGTCACCGCTGAATCGCCGTGGGGTCAATCCGAGGAGGAGTCGTCGCCTCGTTGCCTCCCAAAACCCAGAAATTTCATGATGCGCTGTTGAATCTGTTCCGATATTAGCGGTAAGATAATTTTGCCCTGAATAATTAATTCCATAATTCACGATATACATACCGGGTCCGCTGAGTCAACACCCGTTAAGGTGTACACGGATTAACTCGTATCTGGTTGTTCGGATGAACGGTGGATGCAAGAGGGAGTACATACACCTGGGTGTATAGAACCATTTTCCATATATATATATATATATATATATATATATATATATATATATATATATATATATATATATATATATATATATATATATATAAACCATGCAGCAACAGGGCCATGCAAATAAAAAAAAGGGCACTTCGATCTTTAGTCCCGGATTAGTAGTCCCGATTTGAAAACCGGCACTAAAGGGGGTTACGAACCGGGACTAATAAAGGTTTCTCCACCAGTGTTATATGATATTTCACTGACATTGTGGGGCCATATAGGCCCAAAGGTCAGTAGTAGGATAGGTGGTGGCAGCATTTTAAGTAGTACTCCCTTCTTCCCTAAATATAAGGGATTTTGGTACAATGTGACACATCCTAGTACGACGTGACACATCCTAGTACGACCAAAGGTATATATATATATATGTCTTTTTTTTGGCATTGCATGCAGGGCTTTCTTGGGTGGTTGAGACAATGGAAATTCTTCAAAAAAACAAATGGACTATAAAACAATTCATACAAGAGAAAAAATAAATTCTTTTAGTTTAAAATGTTACAACAACTCTCATCAAATACATAACGAGTATCTCTAGTTGAACACACAACTTCTATATATGGGAGGCGGTGCATGCGCCGATTTCTTCTGGCTCGATTGATGTGTCAATTATAGCTAGGAAGCACACTTTCAGCTTAATTTAGTCCGCCCACGATAGCCTTTATTTCGGGCCTATCATCTCTGTTCTGATTTAAACACTTCACCGCAATATTGATGCATCTTTTCACTTGATTTATTTCTGCAGATGGATCGTGCGACTTTGCTGTTATCCTCTTTTCCCATTGCTTATACACCTATATATGATATAAAAACAGAATTGTTGCTGTAGTTGTATGCATGAGGAAAAGTGCAAACTATGTGTTCTAATAAAAAATATAGGTCATGTAGACAAATAAATTTTCTTACACGATCAATATATTTAAAACTGTCTTGATCATTCGCTCCACTGAAGTTGTCATAACCAGTAGGCCCAGCAATGATTTCCATGACCATAACTCCAAAACTGAATACATCATACTTATTTGAGATCACGAGTTTATTCAAATACTCAGGCGGCATGTAACGACTGCACGGGGCCAATGGAAGTTAAGGTCATGAACAGTTTATATAAGAAAGTCACAAATTTATTAACTGCAGGGTAAAATAAATTAGGTGCAAGAGGAGATTTCGCTTACGGTGTGCCTGTAGGTTTTGATATTGTTATGTGAGTTTTAGTTCCAGTGAAATGCTTTGATATCCCAAAGTCTGCAATTTTTGGCTCCATGTTCTCATCAAGCAATACATTGGCAGGTTTCAGGTCTAAGTGGAAAATAGGTTTTTCCAATTCATGGAGGTAATTTAATCCTTGGGAAATCCCCTTGATTATATTGTATCGTGTGCGCCAGTCAAATCCATCAGATTCAGATTCTTCTGCAATGTAGAGAAAAGAGAGAACTTACGAAAATTATCTCATTTTCGCAACAGAAAATATGTCCGGAGTTGTATGTAGGAACTTACTATCCAGATGCTTGTCAAGGCTTCCACCTGGCAAATACTCAAAGCACAGAATTCTTGTTATATATTGAACACTAACGTATTCCTTTCCTCGCCAGATGAATTTTTCTTTTATTTGAGAACAGTAACCAACAAACCGAACGATATTTCTATGCTGGACACTCATTAGGTGTTTAAGTTCATTCTTGAATTGATCCTCGTTAAGCACGGCCAAGCCATCAATCTTCTTGAATGCAAGTTCCTCCTCGTTGTAAACTCCCTATTATATTTGGCTTATGTAATTAATACATCATACAAAGTTACTTCCCGCTATTACTGGTGCTAGCTACTAGTATCACTTGAGAAAACAGTCCAAAGCATAAGGGATATACCTTGTAAACCTTTCCATACGCACCACTCCCAACTTTTTTTGATTCCGAAAATCCATCGGTACAGGCTTCTATGGCAGCTAGACTTATATCCACTGGTGTAGTACTTGAATTATAGCTTTGCAAGTCATGCAAGAGAAATTGAAGTTCTAATAATTAATGGTAATTAAGACGGGGAATAGACCTGGTCAATTAATTCAATGATCAAAACTGAGAGTACAAATTGGATTGTGCTTTTCTATTGATTTTAGAGGAGATCTAGCACATTGATTCATTTTTGTCCTTAAGAACTAGTGAGTAAAGACGTACTCCCTCTGTTCCCTCTATTTTAAAGTAAATAAGTCGTTTTATGTCCACCAATTGCTTCACTTATCATTTCATTTGTATAACAAAGTATAATAACATTAATTTTGCATCACAAAAAAAATAAAATAATAATAATAATAGTAATAGTTGGTTAAAGACTTATCCTTATGAAACAAGATATGCCTTATATTTTTTATATGGACTAAAGACTTATATATTCAAAAGCTATTAAAAATAGTATGTCCTAAAATGGTAGGTCAATTATTTTGTGTCAGAGGATCATGATATAAAATGTAAAAATATAATAGTAGATTTATTGTGATAAAACTAAACAGCCTTATCTTTTTTTTATTGTTTATGTTTATACTTATCAGCCAAAATTTGAATTTTCATCTTGAAATTTGGAGCTGATTTTGGGGTTTTTTCGTTGAAGTTTATTTTTTAGCCTTTACTTTTAAATCGTAAAGAATACTTGTATAAATGTTTTATTCACAAATATAATTATTTTCGTTTGCAGATATGTTGTTGGGCTCATTTCCCGAACAAGCGAAACGATGGGGCCTTATTTTAACAGTTTTAGAAATATATAGTTTCAAAACTAATGGTAAAATAAGTGCATCGGTTATTTGCGTTCACGTATAAATTGTTTAACAAATGCTTCTCATTGTCAAAGATCATAGAACTCAATTCGTTAAACAGTAGATGTCGAGGGTCAGACGTTAAGAAGTTTGAATGTGTCAAGGTACTCTAAATGAGTAGGTAGTGATTTATTTAGGTAGTATACTGAATAGTAAAGCGCTTACATTTTAGTACAAATTTTAATTATTATATATAAGTACTATTTTGGGTGAGAGAAGTACGTTTTTAGGAAAATTAAATTAAAGACCGATTTTTGCATGGTTTGTTCAATCGTGAGAGAGGTTTTAAACTTGAAATTGATACATGGGTGCATACCTTGAGTTGAAGGATTCCCCCGAAGGCGTCATTTCACTGCTTATCGTCACACCGTTGGCTACGCTGCTTTGTTACGTTGATTAACAGATGTTCAAGATATTCTAGTTAACTTTAATGGAATCATCCTTGCTCAAAAAAATGTTTCTCAGAAAAAAAAAGAGTACTATTTTTTATGTAATCATCATCAATATCTATGATATATACCTGGATGATCCATCGAAAGGCAGCATGGTCGTCGTCGTCGTCGTCACCGCAACAGCCACGCAGCTGTTGGTGTAAATGGTCCGCCTCACCTTGGCGTAGTCCATCCCGTCTCCCACAACCACGCTTTGGAGGTTCTGCACAGCAACAGCAACCACATGATCCCGATTGGGGATCGCCTCGTGCACCGAGTGCCAGTTCCCCTTGAGCTCCTCGCCGGTGAACACGTGCGCCTTGAGCAAGAGCAGCTTCCGCAGCTGCGCGTACGGTATCTTCTCCCGGAGGAGCGCCACGACGTAGTCCGGCAGCGGGCGCCGTCGGGGCTTGGCCGTCGTGTCGGCAGCGGCGGCCAATCCCAGCACGGCCTCCGTATGCACGAACAGGTGGTCGTGCGCCAGCGCCAGGACGAAGCCCAGCCACCTGGCGTCGCCGCGGACGGCGGCGGCGGTCGGCATCGGCAGGTCCAGCAGCAGGCGCACCACCTCGGCCATGCCACGCTCCAACGAAGAAAGCGGCTCGTCGTCGTCGTCATCCGACACGGCGTTGATGCCGTCGCAGAAGGAGCCCGACGTGGTGGTCGTCACCAGGCCTCTCGCCTTGGTGCTGCGGATTCTCTCGAGGGCTTGCTTGAGCTGGGTGATGGCTTCGGTGGTCAGATAGTGGTGGCCGTCGCTGCTGGCCAGCGTCAGGACGTAGATACCATCATCTCTTTTCCGTACCTTGCAGAATGTCGCCATTGTTGTTGTCTCGAGCGGAATAACTGGGTGGTCGGGAATAGGAACTTAGCTAGGCGTTGCACATTGCTCATTATTCGAGGAACCGGGGGAGATCATAAGACTGGAGAAGGTTGCGTTGCAATGCAAGTCGCCATTTGTGCGCCTCATTGATAGAAAAATATTTTTTGTACATCATAAAAGTTGTTTTAGATTACTATCTCATCGTTTGATCTTGACCTTATCAGTTATAACCAAAATTTAAATTTTAAAACTTAATTTAAAGTTGATTTTTAAGTTCTCTTTGAAATATTTTCTTTAAGTCAACTCTAAATTCAGTTCTAATATAGTTTATTTTTTTCAGCATTTATTTTAAGTAGCTTAAAACTACATATATAAAAGTTTTATCCATAACTTATATCGTTTTTAAGTCTCTAGTAATTATATAATCAACTATGGAAAGAATGAGGAGACCATATTTTCTTTTAATATCTAAGTAACCGAAAATAACATAAAATCCTTTATATTTTTGAATGGAGGAGAAGTATAAGAGAACCCCCACGCAACGCAAGTGGAGCGCCATGGCTCATGCCCCAAGACAAAGCATGGTAAAAGCGAGAAAATTGACATTGTAATGCCACTCCACGATGTGACTTTGTTAAAATGACAGTGGGTGTGTTTAGTTCCACGCTAAAATTAGAAGTTTGATGAAATTGGTACAATATGACGGAAAAATTGAAGTTTGCATATGTAGAAAAGTTCGATGTGACGGAAAAGTTAAAAGTTTGAAGAAAAAAGTTGGAATCTAAACAAAGCCAGTATTAAATAAGGTAACCTTGCTCTTTTTTGAAACGGTAAAACGGCAGGAGATTTGCCGGATATATTAGAAGGAACAAAAGAACCATACAAAAGTCTCGTGAAGGAAAAGGAAAAACGCCTGGTAGGCCATAGGCCTAGGCTAGAAAAACTGCAGAAAACGGAAAGCAGAGCTAGTCTCTCGATTTAACAAATAACTCAATATTTTCCTTAATTTGGAGGGCAACTTGGAATTCGTTCCGGTATCTATGATTGAAAATCCTCCCATTCCACTCTAGCCAAACGTTCCACCAGGTTGTTATCAAAACACCCAAGTTCTGTCTTCTAATCTCTTTTGGTGTAATTTTGCATAAATCGATCCACCAATCTTCAATCGTGGGCGCCGAATTTGGGGGAGATGTCGTTAAGTTCAACCAGCCACTCACAAGGTAACCTTGCTGGTATGCCATTTTCTCCATTTTTAATTATTTCTTTCTTTTTATTTTGGCACATACACTGACCTTTTTTCCCCTAGGCTATTCCTTCATGTGCGTACGAAAGGGAATCGATCGATGCCTATCATATCGCACTGATCCCTTCCTCTCTCCGTGAACCTAGCCTCGCCGCTGCCCAGAATACACCGCACCTCCTCCCACAGCTGCTGCTGCCACCGCAAGCATAAACACAGGTCGAGGAACCAGTCGACGAGCCCCGGCGCCTTCTTGACGCGGGCTGCCGCCACCCATAGCTGCAGTAGCCACCCCATTGTCGCCCCTCGCCCGGGCCATCGGCGATAGTTCCCGAGCCAGAATTTCAGATGGATGGTGTCACCATTGGTTCTCAACTAGCATGACTTATATAATTAATTAATTATATGTATGATAAATGTAAAAAACAGAGAGTAACCATGAACACAACTTATTAATTCAAACATTCAGTCATTTAAGCAATGGTGACATAATTGGTAAAAATTAAATTATAAATTACTAGACAAAAACTACAGGATACAACATGTTCAAAGTAAATATATTATGTACTAGCTAGAAGACTAAAAGAAGATCAGATATCCTATATCCCAGCATCTAGTGGTTCATCAAAGAATAACAACCCTCAATCCGTCGAAGGATTGAAATCTCTGCAAACCAAATGTCCCGAATCTAAATAATCATGTGAGATTAAGGAAATTAATTGAGTAAGGCCCTCTCAACAATACATAGGTGAGATCAAAATTTGTATGCAAATTAGGTGTGTACGAAATTGGGATATTCAGTGGTCTAGGGCAAATGAAAACTCATCCATACACTAGCTGCTCCTCATCGAGACATCTGACATCTGTTTGTGCGATACAACTGCGTGAATGCCATTCTGGTATCGTGAAAGGCTAGGAAGAAGGCTGCAAGAAATCAACCAATCATCGTGAGTTTGGTTGAGCTGCATGAATTTTTTTCTGTTGGCTGCTGTCCACGGATGAGAATCAGAACAAATGTTGGCCGAAATAATTCTGAGAGTGATGTCACCAATGATAAAATACAAAGAGGATAGAGGATACATGTACTAGCGAAAAATCATTGGTGTCATCTGACACCACTCCTACAACAGTGGATTCACCCCAGGGAGCACAAGGCATCTTGTCATCTAGTCTTGGTCACCGGCTGTTGCGACCACTGTAGCCGACCAAAGGGGCATTTCGGTCAAGCCAGCACGAAAACGAGGGTAAAAACATTGAGAAAACACCTCAAATAATGGAGAAAATGACACTCTAGCATTATGGCATCCTTGATCCTTTGAGCATCGCATTTTAACGAAACCACATGTGAGGATGGCATTTCAGCAAAACCCAACTCCAAGAATTTGCATAATGTCAATATTGTTAGTGAAAAAAAAACACCGTAGAGATTTCTCGGTGAGCGAGACAATCCACATAAACATTTATGGGTATAAAATGAGAAGAAAATAGTTTAGGGGGCTACATGCTCCCATAATAATAGTTTGAGAGTGCAAGCTTCTACGCTCCTCGAAAAAAAACCTGGACAAAATTAAAGTACATCAATACTTAGGAAGAGTCAATTTTGTCCGGCAAGTAAAAGCCCACATCCAACCCAGGCTGTCCAGCTCGACCCCAGCCGCACATGGTCATCGCACGCGATCGCTCGATGGATCTGGCAACAGGCTAGATGGTTAATTAAGATCGGCCGGGCGACGAGCTAGCTGTGCGGGGTGTCGTTGTTGGTGCCCAGCCAGCGTTGTGATGGATTATAGGACGACGTACGAGAGAGAGCACCAGTTCTGCAAATGGTTGTGCAGAGGCGGTGGGAAGCGGGGGTGGCTGATGCGCGCATCTGCGCCAGCAATTTAGCTGGCGCACATGCCAGCTGCCCCCCTCCCTGTATTTTTTTTTATTTTTTTGTTTGCACTTTTTTTCCCCGATTTTGGTGCCTCCGGGCACGTTTTTCTTTTTCTTTTTCGCCGTTTTTTTCCTATTTTTTTTCAATCTTTCGCACACCTCTTTACAAATGTAGAACAAAAAAGTTTTAATTTTGATTTGAAAGTTCTTAAATTTGAGTTGAAAAGTTCCTAAATTTGAGTTGAAAAGTTTTTAAATTTTGAGTTGAAAGTTTATAAATTTGAGTTGAAAAGTTTTAAAATTTGAGTTGAAAGTTTTTAAATTTTGAGTTGGAAGTTTTTAAATTTAAGTTGAAAGTTTTCAAACCTAAGTTGAAAGTTTTAAATTCGAGTTGAATGTTTTTGAAATTCGTGTCAAAAGTTTTGAATATTTGAGTTGAAAGTTTTTATAATTTGGGTCGAAAAGTTTTCGTCACAACTACACCCGTCCCCTTCTACTTGGTCTCTTTTGCTATACTTCTACTCCCTCCGTTTTACAATGTAAGTCATTTTAGCATTTTTCGCATTCATAGATTCATTAACATCAATATGAATGTGGAAAATGCTAGAATGACTTACATTATGAAACGGAGAAAGTAATTATTATTTTCCTTTGAAAAAATTGGTAATATAAAGTTGACTACGGGAACGCCCAGGTCTTCATCCAATTCCAGTAAGCCACTAAAGAGTAGACAGTTTGCGCTGTGATGACTGATGATAACGTTTACACATAATGTCATTAATATATTAAACAACTAGTACAATTATTTTTCATGATAAGGTTCATCTGTTAACTGTAACATCATATTGGTACTTCAGCAGCGTATGCCACCCACTTCTCGGAAAGCCATGGGAGATCCTACAGATTGATGAAAGGCCCATAGCAACCTATAGTTTGACTTAGTTGTATGGGGGCTGTTTGTTTTCACTTTTATGCTGTGTTCTTGTTCCGTTCCTTCTAGGTAGTGGGTGATTATTCTCTTATCCATACCTAGCAATGAATATATGCAAATTAAATCACAAAAGTCAGACTTCGTATTTAATGTGCTAGGTCATGCAGGTTAATAGATAGTGGATGAGAGGTGGTGTGACTGTGGTGTGTCATATCTAGTAGCGAAGGTTGGCCCCGTACAGCTGGCAACTTGAGCCAAGTTGAGCGAAAGGACATGTCTGCGTGTGCTTGCTTGAGTTGGTTTGGGTAGTTGGAGTAAGCGCCTTCACTAAGATAATTTGATTTGGTGGGGTGACCTTGAACTGGGCATGGACGTGAAGGACAGGAACAAGACGACTGGGGAGGGGTTGGCAGGTGAAAGCGGAATAGACTCAACGCAATTATTAGATTGACATCGGTGCGGAGTACATATAGGCACAAGCCCTACCTTATCTACTCAACCGGTTTATAGAAACAGAACCGAGAGAGACGATATGGATAGGATCAGCAGAAGGAAACAACTATACACGAGATATATTCTAACCCCCCTCCCCCGCAGTCGCAACGTCGGTGAAACGAACATTGAGACTGGACCGAAACTAGGAAAAAACAGAACTAGGTAGCCCCTTGGTGAAGATGTCAGCGTACTGTGAAGTGGTAGGCACATGAAGCACACGAACAACTCCAGCATCAACACGGTCACGAACAAAGTGTAGGTCGATTTCAACATGCTTAGTCCGTTGGTGTTGTTCTGGATTGGTGGAGAGATAAACTGCGTTGACATTGTCACAATAGACCACTGTAGCTTTGGAGGGAGGTGAATGTAACTCATCCAGGAGTTGGCGGAGCCAACAGGTTTCAGCCACGGCTCTGTACTTTGCCTTAGCGCTGGAGCGGGATAAGGTATTCTGATGCTTGGAAGACCAAGACACAAGATTATCCCCAAGAAATACGACATAGCCCGAGGTGGACCTCCTCATGTTAGGACAACCCGCCCAGTCGGCGTCAGAGTAGGCAACCAAATCAACTGCTCGAGATCGCTGAATGTGTAGTCCATGATCAAGAGTGCCATGAACATACCGAAGAATGCGCTTGAGAGCGGCAAGGTGCGGCTCCCGTGGGTCATGCATGTGGAGACAGACCTACTGCACAGCATATGAGATGCCAGGTCGGTGAATGTGAGATACTGCAAAGCACCAGCAAGGCTCCGAAAGTCCGTTGGGTCAGCAACTGAATCACCGTCAACAGCAGAAAGCTTGGCATTGGTGTCTACCGGCGTGGAGCATGGCTTGCAATCTGACATACCAGCACGATCGAGAATATCCAGAATGTACTGACGCTGACTGAGATACATACCAGCAGAAGTGCGGCAAACACTGATCCCCAGAAAGTGATCCAGAGTCCCAAGATCCTTCATGGAGAATTCGGCTTCAAGAGCAGCGATAGTCCATCGAAGGAGACTGTCAAAAGAGGCGGTGAGCACAATATCATCAACATACAACAAAATATAGACCACATCAGAGCCACGAGTGTATATGAACAATGATGTGTCAGAGCGAGCCTCGGTGAATCCTAGGGTGAGCAGGAAGTTGGCAAACCGACTGTACCATGCGCGGGGTGCTTGATTCAGACCATACAAGGACTTGTTCAGGCGGCAGACCATATCAGGCTTGGTAGGATCAGTGAAACCAGCAGGCTAAGAATAGTAGACTGTTTCCTGAAGAGTGCCATGAAGAAAGGCTTTCTTGACATCAAGCTGATGAACACGCCAATCCTTGGAGACAGCAATACTAAGAACTGTGTGTACTGTGGCCGGTTTGACAACCGGACTGAAGGTCTTATCATAATCAACACCTGGGCGCTGAGTGAAGCCACGCAAGACCTAGTGAGCCTTGTATCTGTCAAGGGTCCCGTCAGCCTAAAACTTATGGCGGAAGATCCACTTCCCAGTGACGATGTTGATGCCGGGTGGACGCGGAACAAGGTCCCATGTCTGGTTGGCCAGGTCCCATGCCTGGTTGGCCAGAAGAAACCAGAAGAGCGTTGTACTCCTCTTCCATAGCGGTGCACCAGTGGGGATCGACTAGAGCTACACGATATTTGTGAGGAACTAGCGAGAGTGGCATGGCGTGGAGGTTGAGCCGATCGACCGGGCGATGAATCCCGGCCTTGCCACTGGTGACCATCGCATGATCATTTTCGGCTGGTGAGACGCCAAGCTGGGGCGGTGGTGCACGGCCACCTGCAATGGCTTTGGAAAATTATTTTTGTGAATATGTTTAAAATCAAATGACAGATTTGGACGGATCTTGACATTACAATTTGGACAAATTTTGAATTTGATGGAATTTTGACAAAATTTTGGCAGCATTTTGATAGAAATTGAACAAAAATTTTGTCCAAATTTCAACAAAATTTCAACAACTCGCCGCTGCTGCTTGGCCGTTGGCCGCTCGCCGCCGCGCCACCTTCTCCCCAGCCTCTCTCCTACACGCGCCGGGAGGAGCGGCGCCTGGCCGATGCCCGCTCTCCTCCTCCTCCTCCTCCTCCTCCGCCGCCGCCTACCGCGCCGCTTGGCCACCATCCACTTGCTGCTGCCGCTTGGGCGATGGCCACTCGCCGCTGCGCCGCCCTCTCCCCGGCCGCTCTCTTGCACGCGCCGGGAGGAGCGGCACCAGGCCGACGCTTGCTCCCCTCCTTCGCCGCCGCAGCCGCCCGCTCGCCGCCGCCTACCGCGCCGCTCGCCCTCACCCACTTGCCGCTGCCGCTTAGGCACCGGCCGCTCGCCGCCGCGCCGCCTCTCCCCGGCCGCTCTCCTCCTCCGCCGCCGCCTAGGCTAGGTCTACGGTTCTTTTTTTTTTTTGACACGGGCTAGGTTTCGGGTTGCTGTGTAGCGAGAGGAGAGAGAGAGTCCATATGGTTAACACTTCCACAGGGGTAAAATGGTAAATCACTAATTCAAAAATTCTTTATTTCCTGCCATAAACCCGGTCCCACTAACTTCCATCCAAACCAGAGGTAAACGCCTCTTTCAGTTCAAAAAAGTGGTTGTAAAAACGAAAACACTAAAAACTAGGAGCAAAATAAATATTACAAATTAAAGTGGTGGCAAAAACGAAATTGTCCCATTAAACAACTAGTACAAATCTGCGTCATGATATTGTTTTCATTCTTTGGCAAGATTCGTGGCTAAAAGCAGCGTTTTATGGGAAAGGAGGTAGTATCTAACAAATGTGGACAAATCTCCATCAATCAAATTGACGACCTGTGAAAAAATATACATAATTGTTCTAGTAGGCGACGGAAGTCGTTCCTGCCCTTGTTGTGATTCCACCCTATCCAAAGCCAGTAGAGGGTGACGACTTCTAATTTCATGATTAATATATACACATGGTGAGATCCCCGTATTAGCGTAGAGTCAAAAGATATAACACATATTGTATTATATCTTTTGACAACTCTACATTTATGGTTTCCAAAAACAGTTAATGTGTAATTTACTGTCTTTGTCACAATAACATCCCTCCCCTTTTACTTGGTCTCCTGTTATACTTCTACTTGTTATTTTTATTTTATTTTGTAGAACATGGTAACGTTGACTACGAGATAGCCCAGGTCCTCACCCCATTATTCCGCCAAGGCACCAAACACTAGACAATTTGCTATGTGATGATAACGTTTAGACATAACTTCATTACAATATTAAACAACTAGTACAAATCTACGTCATGATATTGTTTTCATTCTTCGTCAAGATTCGTGGCTAAAAGCAGTGTTTTATGGGGACGGAGGTAGTATCTGACAAATATGGACAAATCTCCATCAATCGAATTGACGACCTGTGAAGAATTATACGTTATTGTTCTAGCAGGCGACGAAAGTTTTTCATGCCCTACTTGTGACTCCACCCAGTCCAAAGCCAAGAGAGAGCGATGACTTCTGATTTCATGATTAATATATACACATGGTGAGATCCCCACATTAGCAAAGGGTAAATCGATATAATGCAAATTGTATGAAAACTCTACATTTATGATTTCCAAAAACAGTTAGTGTGCAATTTAGGGTCTTTGTCACAACTACATCCCCCCCTTTTACTTGGCCTCCTATTATACTTCTTATTATTTTTATATTATTTTGTAAAACTTGGTAACGTTGACTTCGGGAAAGTCCATGTCCTCACCCAATAATTCCACGAAGGCATCAAACACTAGACAGTTTGATGTCTGATGATAACATTTAGACATAATTTCACTGCTATATTAAACAGCTAGTACAAATTTGCGTCATGATATTGTTTTCATTTTCTGGCAAGATTCGTGGCTAAAAGAAGCGTTTTATGGGAATGGAGGTAGTATCTAACAAATGTCGACAAATCTTATTCAGTCGAATTGACGACCTGTCAAAATATATATATTATTGTTCTAGCAGGCGACGGAAGTCGTTCCTGCCCTTGTTGTGATTCCACCATGTCCAAAGCCAGGAAAGGGTGACAACTTCTTATTTCATGATTAATATATACCTATGCTGAGATCCCCGTATTAGCGTAGTGTCCGTATATATAATACATATTGTATGACAACTCTACATTTATGGTTTCTAAAAACAATTAATGTGTAATTTACAGTCTTTGTCACAACAACATCCCTCCCCTTTTACTTGGTCTCCTGTTATACTTCTACTTATTATTTTTATTTTATTTTGTAGAACATGGTAACGTTGACTACGAGGAAGTCCAGGCCCTCACCCAATTATTCCACCAAGGCACCAGACACTAGACAATTTTCTGTGTGATGATAACGTTTAGAAATAATTTCATTACTATATTAAATAACTAGTACAAATCTACATCATGATATTGTTTTCGTTATTTGTAAAGATTCGTGGCTAAAAGTAGCGTTTTATGGTGACGGAGGTAGTATCTGACAAATGGTGACAAATTTCCATCAATCGAATTGACGACCTGTGAAGAATTATACGTTATTGTTCTAGCAGGCGACGGAAGTCTTTCCTGCCCTTGTTGTGATTTCACCCTGTCCAAAGCCAGGAGTGGATGACGACTTCTAATTTCATGATTAATATATACACATGGTGAGATCCCCGTATTAGCGTAGAGTCCGTATATATAATACATATTGTATGACAACTGTACATTTATGGTTTCCAAAAACAATTAATGTGTAATTTACAGTCTTTGTCACAACAACATTCGTCCCCTTTTACTTGATCTCCTATTATACTTCTACTTATTATTTTAATTTTATTTTGTAGAACATGGTAACGTTGACTACGATAAAGTCCAGGTCCTCATCCTATTATTCCACCAAGGCACCAAACACTAGACAATTTGCTGTGTGATGATAACGTTTAGACATAATTTCATTACTATATTAAACAACTAGTACAAATCTACATCATGATATTGTTTTCATCCTTTGTCAAGATTCGTGGCTAAAAGCAGCGTTTTATGGGGACAGAGGAACTGTCTGACAAATGTGGCCAAATCTCCATCAATCGAATTGACGACCTGTGAAGAATTATACGTTATTGTTCTAGCAGGCGATGAAAGTCGTTCATGCCCTAGTTGTGACACCACCCAGTCCAAAGCCAAGAGAGAGCGATGACTTCTGATTTCATGATTAATATATACACATGGTGAGATCCCCACATTAGCATAGAGTAAATCAATATAATACAAATTGTATGAAAACTCTACATTTATGATTTCCAAAAACAGTTAGTGTGCAATTTAGGGTCTTTGTCACAACTACATCCCTTCCCTTGTACTTGGTCTCTTGTTATAGTTCTTCTTGGTATTTTTATATTATTTTGTAAAACTTGGTACCATTGACTTCGGGAAAGTCCATGTCCTCACCCAATAATTCCACGAAGGCACCAAACAGTAGACAGTTTGCTGTGTGATGACAACATTAAGACATAATCTCACTGCTATATTAAATAGCTAGTACAAATTTGCGTCATGATATTGTTTTCATTTTCTGGCAAGATTCGTGGCTAAAAGCAGCGTTTTATGGGAACGGAGGTAGTGTCTAACAAATGTCGACAAATCTTATTCAATCGAATTGACGACCTGTCAAAAAATATACATTATTGTTCTAGCAGGCGACGGAAGTCGTTCCTACCCTTGTTGTGATTCCACCCTGTCCAAAGCCAGGAGAGGGTGACGACTTCTAATTTCATGATTAATATATATACATGGTGAGATCCCCGTATTAGCGTAGAGTCCGTATATATAATACATATTGTATGACAACTCTACATTTATGGTTTCCAAAAACAATTAATGTGTAATTTACAGTCTTTGTCACAACAACATCCCTCCCGTTTTACTTGGTCTCCTGTTATACTTCTACTTGTTATTTTTATTTTATTTTGTAGAACATGGTAACGGTGACTACGAGAAAGTCCAGGTCCTCACCCTATTATTCCACCAAGGCACCAAACACTACACAATTTGCTGTGTGATGATAACGTTTAGACATAATCTCATTACCATACTAAACAACTAGTACAAATCTACGTCATGATATTGTTTTCATTCTGTGTCAAGATTCCTGGCTAAAAGCAGCGTTTTATGGAACGGAGGTAGTATCTAACAAATGTTGACAAATCTCCATCAATCGAATTGACGACCTATGAAAAAAATATACATTATTGTTCTAGCAGGCGACGGAAGTCGTTCCTGCCCTTGTTGTGATTCCACCCTGTCCAAAGCCGGGAGAGGGTGACTACTTCTAATTCATGATTAATATATACACATGGTGAGATCCCCGTATTAGCGTGGAGTCCGTATATATAATATATATTGTATGACAACTCTACATTTATGGTTTCCAAAAACAGTTAAGGTGTAATTTACAATCTTTGTCACAACAACATCCCTCCCCTATTACTTTGTCTCCTGTTATACTTCTACTTATTATTTTTGTTTTATTTTGTAAAACATGGTAGCATTGACTTCGGGAAAGTCCATGTCCTCACCCAATAATTCCACGAAGGCTTCAAACACTAGACAGTTTGCTGTGTGATGATAACGTTTAGACATAACTTCACTGCTCTATTAAACAGCTAGTACAAATTTGCGTCATGATATTGTTTTCATTTTCTGGCAAGATTCGTGGCTAAAAGCAGCGTTTTATGGAATGAAGGTAGTATCTAACAAATGTTGACAAATCTCCATCAATCGAATTGACGACCTGTGAAAAAAATATACATTATTGTTCTAGCAGGCGCCGGAAGTCGTTCCTGCCCTTGTTGTGATTCCAACCTATCCAAAGCCGGGAGAGGGTGACGACTTCTAATTTCATGATTAATATATACACATGGTGAGATCCCCGTATTAGCGTGGAGTCCATATATATAATACATATTGTATGACAACTCTACATTTATGGTTTCCAAAAACAGTTAATGTGTAATTTACAATCTTTGTCACAACAACATCCCTCCCTTTTTACTTTGTCTCCTGTTATACTTCTACTTATTATTTTTGTTTTATTTTGTAAAGCATGGTAACGATGACAACGAGAAAGTCCAGGTCCTCACCCTTTTATTGCACCAAGGCACCAAACACTAGACAATTTGCTGTCTGATGATAACGTTCAGACATAATTTCATTACTATATTAAACAACTAGTACAAATCTACCTCATGATATTGTTTTCGTTCGTTGTCAAGATTCGTGGCTAAAAGCAGTGATTTATGGGGACGGAGGTAGTATCTAACAAATGTGGACAAATCTCCATCAATCGAATTGACGACCTGTGAAGAATTATACGTTATTGTTCTAGCAAGCGACGAAAGTCGTTCATGCCCTAGTTGTGATTCCACCCAGTCCAAAGCCAAGAGAGAGCGATGACTTCTGATTTCATGATTAATATATACACATGGTGAGATCCCCACATTAGCGTAGAGTAAATCGATATAATACAAATTGTATGAAAACTCTACATTTATGATTTCCAAAAACAGTTAGTGTGCAATTTAGGGTCTTTATCAGAACTACATCCCTCCCCTTTTACTTGGTCTCTTGTTATACTTCTTCTTGGTATTTTTATATTATTTTGTAAAACTTGGTAACATTGTCTTCGGGAAAGTCCATGTCCTCACCAAATAATTCCACGAAGGCACCAAACAGTAGACAGTTTGCTGTCTGATGACAACATTAAGACATAATTTCATTTTCTGGCAAGATTCGTGGCTAAAAGCAGCGTTTTATGGGAACGGAGGTAGTATCTAACAAATGTCGACAAATCTTATTCAATCGAATTGACAACCTGTCAAAAAATATACATTATTGTTCTAGCAGGCGATGGAAGTCGTTCCTGCCCTTGTTGTGATTCCACCCTGTCCAAAGCCAAGAGAGGGTGACGACTTCTAATTTCATGATTAATATATACACATGGTGAGATCCCCGTATTAGCGTAGAGTCCGTATATATAATACATATTGTATGACAACTCTACATTTATGGTTTCCAAAAACAATTAATGTGTAATTTACAGTCTTTATCACAACAACATCCCTCCCCTTTTACTTGGTCTCCTGTTATACTTCTACTTGTTATTTTTATTTTATTTTGTAGAACATGGTAACGCTGACTACGAGAAAGTCCAGGTCCTCACCCTATTATTCCACCAAGGCACCAAACACTAGACAATTTGCTGTGTGATGATAACGTTTAGACATAATCTCATTACTATACTAAACAACTAGTACAAATCTACGTCATGATATTGTTTTCATTCTTTGTCAAGATTCGTGGCTAAAAGCGGCGTTTTATGGGGAGGAGGTAGTATCTAACAAATGTTGAGCCATAACTTGTTTTTCCACCACTTGGCACTCCTTCTTTTTGTTCATGTAGACTTTTTGATCAGTTATGTGAGTTAAAAATTTCACATATCCACTACATTATATTGTTATACATATACATATGTAGATACAGAATTCTAATATACAGAAATCTTGTAATTGGCGCATTTCCACCCATTTTTTGGAAAGCCATAGGAGATCCTACGGATTGATCTGCTTTAGCTCTACGGGGGTTGTTTGTTTTTGCTTTGATGCCACCCTAGTTGTTGTTTGGTGCCATCTATAGGGTAGCGGGTAATTATTATCTTTTCCCTAGCCAGCAGCAAATAACTGAGGTAAAAAAAGGTATGTTCTTTTGTTCAACTCCAAATGGGAACTTCCTCATTTCCTAACCTACTAAAAGGTTTGTTTTTTTACTATAACTTATATATTAAAATGTCATTAAAAAATCAAATAAGTCAATTTTCCATGTTGATATAATTAATACTTCATTAATTATACTATAACCCCTCATCTTGTTTTATATGCCAGTGAAATGGAAGCAAGTTGCAGGAATGAACGCAGCGCCTAAATACAAATGAATTCACAAAAGTCAGACTTCACACTTATGATTAATACTAAAACTACTTAATGTGTCATTACTCGTCTTTGTCACTGCCATCCCAGTACTTGATCATAATGCTTTAGGTTATGCAGGTTCGGTGATGGTGGATGAGAGGCGGTGTCACTGGTGTCACATCTGATGGCGATGGTTGGCACCGCACTGTGTCAACTTGAGACAACTAAGGTAGAATGACATGACTGTGCGCGTGGTTGTTTGACTGGACAAGAGAGGTGAAGGGGGAAGAAGAACAATAGAGGGGTCGGCAGCCTGGCTGGGACTAGTACTGTCAACACAAGCTGAGCTAGTTTTCTTGTTTAGGCTCGGACTCGGTACAGACTCAAGCCGAACTCGAGTCGAGCCAAGCTAGTTTTACCCAAGCAAATGCCCAAAACGAAACCATACAAAAAGTACTTATGGTGCAGTATCGTTTATTTAAATATATAATATATAAATCGTACATAGAAAGTATGCATCTTTAATTATTAAATAGATAAGGTATTTATTGTTATATATCCGAGTTAGTGATATTGTCATCAATGATGATGGTAGTAATATTTTTAGACAATAGGGAAGCCCACCCAAGCCTTTAGCCCATTCGAGGACAACTTATTGAGACATCGGATCTGTTCGGCTCCCATTCTTGGGGGCAGTGCTACGGCTGCAGCTGTGCTGCTTGCTGTTGCAGCTAGCTGCCATGCATGCAGCTGTGAAAACAAGCAGCCGAATAGGCCCATAATAGTACACAACATGTCATGTCGATGTTGAATTATGTAATATAAACTCTAACATCGCTACCTCAACCAACAACAATATATTAATCATTGATTTTTCTCTATAATTAAGCTCTTCCAACATTATCTCGTTGGGTGACTCTCCTTGGATATCGACATGACAAACAAAAGTGAACTTATTAGACTCGTGATACGTACTTTATAGCTCCTGCATGTACCTCTTTTTATAAGAAAAATATGGCAAATTTGTTTGTTCAACGTTATTTCGATTACCCGAATTGATAATAGGGCATGTTAGAATGACAGAAAGCAACAGGAACCGCTGATTTATTATTATTATTATTATTATTATTATTATTATTATTATTATTATTATTATTGCAGCATGGAGGAACTGTTGATTTCGCTGTGGGGCACCATACAACGTGAGAGAGCAGGGTCGCACACGATTGATCGTCAAGGGCAAAACTACCTGACAAATAAATATATTATTTTACCAAAAATGCTAACATGTACTTACTGCGTCCCATAAAAAATAAATCTAGCACTAGATGTAACATATTCTATTATACTATTATAGTACGATAAATCTAGGCATATGCATATACAAATTCGTAGTACTAGAATTAATGTGTCACAGTCGGTACTAAGTTGGTTTTTTTGACGAGGGAGTATTAAGAAAATCAAAGTATTTACATAATTTCTTTTAATTTAAATTTAGATTTAAATTAACAAAAATGTTGCTGAAGTGAAGGGCCAGAAGCCAGGCACCACCAAGGACAGGCACCGGCTAGCTCTAATGCTACTAAGTGTCCAGAGCACTCCTACAAAAACGATTTTCTTATACAGAGATCTCTTTAGATTTTGGATTGCAGACGCACCATAACTGGTCGCGTCTGCGAAAATCGTCCTCAATTTTCGTGTCCAGGTTTAAAAGACTTCGTATATTTTTTTGCATGCACACTCCCGAACTAATAAATGGTGTAGTTTTTTCACAAATTCTCTATAGGAAAGTTACTTTCAAATATTATAATAATTTATTTTTTATCTAATACTTAACAAATTATGGCCTAATGAGCTACTCTGTTTTCCGTGCGAGGAAATGAATGACAAACCCGTAGGCCAAGTGGACCATGACTTCTGCCTTATGATTAGTAGCATATAGAGTAGATCGAAACATTGTACAACTTTGTAAAAATTAGCGAAATTGCTTAGCGTTGGGCAACCGGCGGGAGGGGGGAGGGGAGCAAAATCGGTCGCTCCCCCCCGGCCCCACCTGCCACGTGTCTCCACCACATACTCCATTGCAACAAATTACCCACATATTTTGGAAACCCTTTATTAAGGGAATTCGTTTCATTTTTTTTTCCACCAAAAATGTTTCACCTAGTGTACTCACAATGTTTCACTATGTATAGATTTAATATTGCAGTGAACAAAATGTTTCACTATGTATGAATCAAATGCTCCAGTGAACTGAAACATTCTTTTGCAACAAATCACCCACATATTTTAGAATCCCTTTATTAAATGAACTCGTTTCATTTTTTTATTCCATAAAAAAAATGTTTCACCTAGTGTACTTATAATATTTCACTATATATGGATCAAATGTTGCAGTGAACTGAAACATTCTTTCGCTATTTGCTGAAACATTGTTTTTATATAAGGTGAAACAACGTCCGATTTAAACGATTGAAACATTTTAGATTTATTTAGTGAAACATTTTCGATATACTTGGTGGAATAGCGTGCAACATTTAAAAATAATTCAATAATAAGCTAAAAATAATTTCGTCGGAATATATACATGTGTAGTCTTGTTTTAAAGATTTAATTGCAATGAATTTAATGTTGCAATCGAATCATGATTTGTATAAATAATTTAAGAGAAAAATATAGTTTAAAATGGTTTGCACGCATGCGTCATGCTGACGTCAGCGCCCGATTTTTTCACTCCTTCATCGGACGCCTAATGTTGCTCTTAAAACTTAGTAAAAACTTAGTAATCCTGACTATAGGAAAGCCCACCCTCATGCCCTCAGTCCACGAAGGCACAAACACTGAACAGTTTGTTGAGATATGATATGTCATTAATTATTATAAAACAACTACAATTTTGGTTCATGTCAACTTTGAATTGTAAACTCTAACATCGCTAGCTAAAAAAAACAATCATTCATTTTTCTCTATAATTAAGCTCTTCCGACATCATCTTGTCGGGTGACTGCCCATGGATATCGACAGGTGAGCGCAGATATGTTGTAATTTAGAATAGCTCGTGCATGTACTATACTTTTTATAAGAAAAGATGGAAAATTTATTTATTCAACATGTTGATTACACGAATTGATAATGGCCATCTTGGAATGATAGAAAGCGACAGAACAGAACGTCTATAATAAGATGTCAAATGCATTAATCTATTTGTAATTTTATGATGAGTTAGTCGTTATTCTAGTAAATTTCCTGTTATGTTTACGTACTAAAATTGAGACCGAGATCAATCAGTTTTGTTCTTCCTTGTTTATTTGGTGCATACGTCAAATTATATGGGACATATCCTAACCACAAAGCATATCATGTACTCCCTCCATCCAAAAAGAATCAATCTAAAAGGGATGTAACCCCTCCTAAGTTAATGTATGTGGATATAGGGATATCCACATACATCGTCCTAATAATTTGTTTAGCTCCTGGTTTGGAATGGTATGTTCCTGGTTTGGAGATAGAACTGTGCAGCCAGGAATGGTTGTTCAGAATGGTTGGGCCTATGCAACGGGTATGTTGTATAGTGATGGATTAATATTGTTTAATTAAATACTTTACTGTTTTACTAGTTCTGAAGTATTTATTAAATACCATTTATGCAAATCAGACTATATTATGCCATCCTTTGTTATCCCATGCATTTGTATATTTGTTGTATGGCTTGTTGAGTATGTCATATACTCACCTTGCAATCATTCATCAGAAGAGGAGTTCTATAGTGATGCTGAAGGTGTGGAGGATTAGGCGTAGCCCTGGTCATGCTGCTTGTGGGATGGAGTCTCCTGCGCCGTTTATCTTATTTTCCGCTGCTTAGATCTTTATTGTTTGAGAGGAACTATCTACCTCTGTAATGACCTTATATTCGCTTCGTAATTAGATTAATAATTGCACTCTATTATCAATTTGTTATTGTGTGCCTCGGCTGATTCCTGGACAAGGGTTTTACACACATGTAAGCGTTTGGAGTTTTGGATAGAAATTCCGGACGTGACATGATTCCACTGTTTAACCCCTCTAAAAACAGTTCAATCTACTATTATCCAGATTTTGACATAAAAACAACAGTCATACTAAAAAATTATATCTCCTAATCCACTTGAGATAAAATTGCGCCCTTTGGTCAGAAGATAGATCCAAACATTATCTACAACTTCCTAGTTATACATTTAGAGCCCCAAAACATCGAAATACTGAAGCACTGCAAATCTGCCCATATGCAGAACTGCATCAAACCAAACCACAGCAAACTGAACCGCAACTACCCAAACACATTCTCTATCCTTCCCTAACCACGAATTAAAGCACTAAAGCCATGCTAGAACAACTGATACAACAAGGGGATAAGTCTCACTTAGGGTTTCTTTAGAGAACTTGTGAGGAGACAATAGGGGAGACTTCGGTCTAACCCCTCCTTCTACTCCTCTCCTCCTCCTCGTTCCGTTTTTCTACTTCGTTTCTTGATCCAAGCTATGAAGGTGGAGATCTAGGGAGAGCAATTTGTTGTAGAGGGGAGAGATGCGAACACAGGAGGAGGGGAGGAAGGAGGCTCCGGCTAGGGAGAGGGGTGGCGGCACTATGAGGGGAGGTGGGATTCGGTTCCCCTCTCTCTAGGTTTTAGGGGAGAACTAATGGGTTGGGTTTATGGGTTTTCTCAGGTTGGCCCACTTCTAAAGATATTTTTCTTTTATTTATTTCTGTTAACATCTTTATTTTAACAAGTCAACCCAAACTAAAAAAACCTAAATATCTTTTAATATACGGGGTATTACACACGCGCACGCCACAAACAATGATCGAGGAAGTTTTGTGATTGAACTATAAATAAGATATATGTTGTGTTCGATTGCTTTTATCGAGTGAACATCTCCGTTTTCCGTCCCATATATATTTCAAAGTTGAGTCCGCCACTGAGTCCAACTATTCATACTATTATGGACAACCTACAATAATATTATTGCTGGGAGACCATTATCACAAAAAGCGATCGGTTAAGTTAACAGATAATATATCGTCCACTCCCCATAATAACCTCATTATACAGGACATTGAAATATCTTAACTAGTTAAATCCAAATCAAATCCAAATAAAATCAGAAAATGTAAGCTTCGGGTTTCAGAAACTTACCGGCCTTGTCGGGGTCGTGCCGGTTCACCGTTGTGCGTGCGCCGCCATGGAATTTTCCCCACCGTCCCTTGCCGGGGATTGGAAGCGTTGGCCTTGTGCCGCCTTTTGGCTTCGCTGTCCCCCCCCCTCCCCACCCCACCCGTGGTTGCCGACGAGGTCCGAGCCGCACGGCGCTAACCGCCACTTGCGTGCCCACCTTGCCGGTCTACCGACACCGTGGCACGACTTGGCACCGTCCTCGGGCACACCCCCAGCCGGCACAAAAGGATGCACTCAGCGCTTGTCGTCGCACGCGTGCTCCACCTCTCCGGACCACCGTCCAGTCACCGCCGTCCATTCTCACAATCGTCGCCGGGGGAGGGGATCGGAAGAGAGAAGGGGAGAAAGTGATGGTTAGGGTTAGGGTTTTCCCCGATCCGAATCTTTAGCAGCGCGGAGGCGATCCGAGCCATCCATCAGATCGGATGGCTCTGATCACCTCCGTGTCGGGCCGCCTCCATCGCCATGCTGCATCATTGTTGTGCCGCGCACGCTTGATGGGCCGCTGGCAGGCCGGTGGGTCCAATACAACGCGCTGAGAGGAGGAGTTGGGGGAAGCTAATTAGACTTCAGTTGCGGTCTGACAAATAAAATGGGCTGAAAATGGCCTGGAGAGAAATGAGGATTTTTATTTAAATAAATACTGAAATGATGTTTGTATGATCAAAATTAGCAATTAAGGTCTGAAAATTCCAACAAAATTTCAAAGAGTGTTATTAAATCATGCTTAATTTAGTAAAAATTAAATCCAACCATATTGTCAGAGGGTGAACTCCTCTATTAGGGAATTGTGAGATCCTCCTTTTTTAGTTCGGCCGGGGGTAGCGGTTGAGATTCAAGGAACTCTGTGGTGGAAGTGTGAAAAGGAGGAGGTCGGGCCTCTCGAGGAAGATGAGGCAACGGAGGTTTATACAGGTTCGGGCTGCTAAGAAGCGTAATACCCTACTCCTGTGCTTAGCTGATCCTGCAAGAAATTACAATATCTCCTTGTTGGACTAGAAGGTGTTGATGATGAGGGTGTAACACCCCAGCCCGTTTGAAGCCTGTTAGTAGTGTGAGTTTGGCCCATGTGGCCTAGAAGTGGATGTGTAGTGGTGGTTTAGTACCACCTTGGAAGTTTAGGTGGGTGAGGGCCTGCTTATAAGCATTGGTGCTCCAACCATGGTATCCCCGGGTTAACCCTTTTACACGAAGTGAGGATAAAAGTGTAAGCGGGATACCATGCGAATGTGGGTCCGCTCAACGTGTAGAGCGGACTAATGCGGAATTTGTAGGCGGGGTGTTACAGTTGGTATCAGAGCATAAACCTCCGTTGTATGATGCATGTGCTTTGGGCCATGGTCTGCACCGAAGGGGGTTCTGGGCCTCTGCCGTGTAAACGGTGAGCTGCCGGGGCGTCAGCCCTTAAGGGGGACTGAATGTAACACCCCAGCCCGTTTGAAGCCTGTTAGTAGTGTGAGTTTGGCCCATGTGGCCCAGAAGTGGATGTGTAGTGGTAGTTTAGTACCACCTTGGAAGTTTAGGTGGGTGAGGGCCTGCTTATAAGCCTTGGTGCTCCAACCATGGTATCCCCGGGTTAACCCTTTTACACGAAGTGAGGATAAAAGTGTAAGCGGGATACCATGCGAACGTGGGTCCGCTCAACGTGTAGAGCAGACTAATGCGGATTTTGGAGGCGGGGTGTTACAGAGGGGCATAGTACGCTCTAGACAAAAGGGCTCATCCCCTCCCTCAGTAGGCCTGGACCTCCTTTTATACCTCAAGGGGTTACCACATGGGCCCAAAAACCTAACTTAGGGGAGAAGGATTACAATCTTTGCATTAAACGCATGTCTTGTTCTTTGACTTGGAAAGCAATACGAATATTGCGCTGGTCATGGGGCCCATCAAATCCTGCCGCCTAACACGGGGGACGCCCCTATCAATCGCCATTTATGGGGTGAAGACTTCCGGGTTCCCATTCATACTGCTCGTCATCGTTGTGCTTGGTGGTTACAAACGCGTAACAGTGAAGGACCCACCAGCCTGAGATTCTCATTTTTACCGGGAAACGGAACCCCTGCCCTAATCAGGGCAGACGAGCCGACTCCGGTTGTGATGGGAGGCTAAGACCACTCATCATCATGACCGATGGGATAGGGCAAGACGCACACCGCCTGGCATGCGCGGTAGTGCGTCTGACACCCCTTGTCTCGTCAGTCAATCGACCGATCACAGACCAGATGGATACGCAGTACACCGCATTAAATGAGGCATGGCACGCCCGCTCAAGCCACCATAAATATGGGTAAGTGGACGCTCGGAGGCGGCCACTTAACCCACCACACGTGGCAACCCACGGAGGGGGTCGGGGTCATGGCAGGGGGCAGCCGCCGCCTAGCCCCGGGCCCGACCGCCCTCAGGAGAGGGCCACGTGGCGACGGGGGCAGCCTACTCCATCTAGTCTTGGTACCCCCCGGGCCCATATCACAGACACATATCATTTTATTTCTCACACTTACTTTACTTATAAATTAATTTAATTATACACATACCTACTTAACAATACCTAAATATTCCAGGAAATTGATATTTCAATTAATTATTGTTGACGTAAAACACGAGGCCTAGGAGATTTGCTTAACTCCAGTGCAGATCCAAAACTCGCCTTCGGGTATGCTAGCGTACCAGTTGATTTGATCCTGCAATCAACAAGAAACAGAAACAAAGAAACCGCATTTAAACCTATAAATGATAGCTGATCGGCTAAGTGCCAATGACATATCATTTATATTTGAGCCGATGTCATATATATATATATATATATATATATATATATATATATATATATATATATATATATATATCGATCGGCAATCATGAATAAATAAAACAGAACTAAATCTACTCGATCGGCTGTAGATATTAATGATATATACTCCTTATATCGATATATATTTAAATCAAGTGATTGGGATAGATCGGACGCCATGCCGAGACAGTATAAATCACTTAGATCGAAATATATATTAATAATAGGATTATATATATTCATAGCATAGCCGATCAGATAGATCTAGCATGTATCGGCTAATACTCCGATACCACTCTATGCTAATATATTAAAGCAAGTGGAATATATCAAACAAAGGCCTAATATATTTAAATGCAACAAGATCTTAACATAAAGGGCAGATTTAACCTATCAACGAAGCATATAGAGTAAATATAGTTAAATCAGGTAAGATCGGCTGAAACCCCGATGCTACCCTAATCGGCAACCAGAAGATAGGATAGAGATTGATATTCTAAGCACGACTTAATAGATCGAACTCAACTGATGCAGCATTAAGTATGAAAAGAAGAACAATATCTAGACAATCAAGCCGCTGGAAGTTTCATAGAGTGGTGGATATCCTATATAATCTAAGTCAACATCGATGTCTAACCTAATCGGCTGCCCTCTACCGACAGATATGTTAGCCGATTGTAGATTAGATAGCGATATTGCCTGAGATTATGTAAGATATATGATAACTCGACGAATTACATAAACAAGATTAGATTTAGAAGCACTAATCCCGAGAACGCAAGCCGTCATAACAAGTTTTACCTCTTGTTGAAAATCGAAACCGATGCAGCTCAACTCGAAAGCAATAACTCGTCGAAATAAAACTAAAGCAAAAAAGGGTGGCGATGCGCCGAGATTGTATTGAACGTGTGTTAAATTGATTACATGGGGCTCGGGGTCTATTTATACCCGAGAATTACAAAACATGTCCATATCGAACACGACTCTTATCTCTAACAAACTCTAAGATACCATAAGTCTTTGCGGCAGACTTTTGCTTAAATTTATCTCTAAGAAAATTACATAAAATATCCTAATTAATAGATACAATTGCCTTCTCAGGACTCTATCCATGTGTGGCAATCATCAAGAAGCACATCAACTCAACCCGATGATGTATATCGAGTAGTATTGTTGGAATCGGCTGTATCGGCTTACCCAATCTGACCCGGACTCAGCCGATCCCGATCGTAGCCGATTTGGACTCCAGCCGATTCTTATTCTGTTCCCAAATCGATCTTTGTCTTTGATTCCGCTTCGATCTAATCTTCATTTTCGATACTAGATATTACCAAATTTGGTCGTTAACAATTATATAATATAAATATTTCTCAATTTTTCCTCAATTGTCTCGTCTTTTATTCCCGTTGCAACACACGGGCAATTTTTCAGTTTCAAAAAGTAGCATATAACAAGAAAAAAAAATAAGCAAGGATCGATACATCCAGGACGAAACGGTAGATGAGAAAACGGCAGTATCGCCGATGCATCAACGATCTGGAAAGACGAGCTGCTTATTGCTGATATTTCGGAAATTTTGGAAATTTCGAAACGAAATTTCAAACCCTTACTGGGCACCACTCACGGCCTCCCACGAATCCCGGCAGAGCAGCCTCCTCATGCCGGCGTGTGCTTCACCGTCGTCGCCGTTCCATGCGCCGGCGAGCCTCTCGGCCTCGGCGAGCACGCCGTCGCGATCTCCCGCCACGCCGTCCACGACCTTCCATTGCTTGAGGTAGCTGCCCTGGTCGTGCCTCGGGGCCATCACCCGCGCCCCGAGCGTGTACCAGCGGTCCGTCTTCTCCCGGAGCAGCGCGCCGACGTGCGGTGGCACGGCGACGCCCCTCTCGACCATCCCGAGGTGGTACCGCCCCCCGCTCACCACCACGACGTCGTCGTGCGCCAGCGCCAGCACCAGGCCCAGCGAGCGCGCGCCGCCCGTCGCCGCGCACACCGTCAGCATCGGCATCGCCAGGAGCTCCCGGATCACGGCGACCATCACGTCGGCGGCGGCTTGCTTCTCCCTTGGGCTCGCCCGCTCGTAGTCGACGCCGTCGCAGAAGGAGCCCGCGGAGGAGGCGGTGATGAGGGCGCGGGCAGCGGCGCCGGCGGGCGGCTTCTGATCCATGGCGCGCTCGCGGATGGCGGCGAGCGTGCGGGTGAGCTCGTCGACTGTCTCTCCGGTGAGGTAGTGGTGGTCGTCGTCGCCGGCGAGCGTGAGGCGGTAGACGCCATCCTGCTCCGTCCACGTACAGAAAGAGGACATGTTTATGATTCTGTAACGTATTTTTGCTTAGTAACGTACTTCGCCGTCAGAATATATTGGGTTTCAGTTTGCTTTATCTTTGTTACTAATTAGAACTTGAGTGTTGTCTACTTATGCACAATTCAGCTTCCTTCTCTAAGCTTTCAGAAAAAATAAAAATGAGCTTCCATCTCTAGAAAAACACGTTTAATTAGTGAATGGCACGTGGCAACTGGTGTGTCCACTTGACTGCAGTCCGGTCATATTCGGTACGACATTGAATGTATTGACGGTATCCTATTATTTATGACTTATGAGGTGGGTACTTACAATATAATTACTAATCAATACTTCGTATTAAATTTATTACTCAAATGAGCTTTGCTTGGAGAGGGCAATGCTCATCACACACCGTATAATGATGTTGCTTAATTTGCACCAAATTGGATATCTAGCTAGTATGACCCACTACAGTGACTAAAATACACGCGAGAGCTTTGTTCTAAAAAAATACTACTCTCTCCATTTCATAATTTCATATTATAGATCTTTTTTAGTTTTTTTTCTTAATCAAACTTTTATAAGTTCAATCAAGTTTACTGAAAAATGTTACAATAATTTTAATACAAAACAAACATATTATCAAAATGTATGCAATGTTACATTTAATGTAACTATTTTGATATTGTAGATATTGTTAATTTTTTCTATAAACTTAGACAAACTAAAAAACTTTAATTAGAAAAATGTCAAAACAATTTATAATATGAAACGGATGGAACAGATGGAGTAGAATTTACAATCTTGTATAATTTATGTGTGAGTCGTTGCAACAATTTATGATCAGGGGGTGACTTGTACACCTAGCTACCACTTAAATTGTCGGCAACACCATTTGCATTTTACACATTTTCAGTTATTTGAAAGCTTTAAGACTAAAGTATTATTATGTAATCTTTCAAGCTAAATCCATTGGCATTGACTTTAGCTAGTCAATGTATGCATTTATCGTTTGTCAAAAAAGAATCAGCCGTTGACAAAAATATACAGAGGAATCCCGATGAATCGTTCAACTGTCTACTACTTGCTTGTACAGAGGAAAATATCATTGTTGAACATATGTATCATTATCAATCAATAGCTATTCCTCAACTGATCGCATACAGCTCGTAATTGACGAGATATATCAAAGCAGCTGATTCTTCACGGGGATGAGAGAAAGCAGTTACTCATCTCTCGAACACAAGCAAAGATATTTAATAACCAAAAGATAAACAAGAACAATGGACAATAGCTAAAATTGCACATGCATGTACAAATTACATGCTCGTATGTAGAAAACACATATGACATACTTTATCTCATGACAGTCAACAAACTGGGATATTTAGTAGTATAATTCTTGCCTACTTTAGCTCGCAATAGTCCAAACCAAGAATAGATATTAGATAATAACTTCTTTCTCCACTTCAATTCAACTCTTTGATTTCCAATGGTTTGATGAAAATAGCTAGGATTTTCCTTTTGTGGTTTATGCAAACATTTTTCTACTTTTTCAACATTAAAAAGCGGTCATTGCCAAATGACCACCATACCCATTTTTTTTTCTTCTACCTCATTTCTCCTGGCATGGGCACCATGCCTTGAGCATAAGAGCAAGGCTAATAATACAGCCTATTTGTTGGCTATAAGGTTCTTTGCAGCTTTCTCTTAGCCCACACATATAATAGTTAGCTATTTACAATTGATATATGGCCCACTTGTCTCTCTCAGAATTTCTTGGTTCTTGTGTCCAAGCCGGCTGTAAGTTTACAGCCCGCTTCTCCTCTCTCTACTCTCTTCTCTCCTCCACCTCAGCATTTAGCCGACTTACAGCCTCCTATTATCTTGCTCTAACTACTTCCGCCGTCAACGAGTTTGCCAGGATTCGTGGCCTCCACACTGCTAGACACCTCCGCGCTAATTATTATAAACATAGAATTGTGCGTGCGCTAATTTCTCCCAATACTACGAATTTTGTGCCAGTTCTAAACTATATTTGCCACTAGAATCGTCTGTTCACGTGACCATGACCTCCTTCTTTGTTAAATGTTATAATATGGAAATTATTATAAAATATTTTTAAAAGGCTTTTTTTCAGAACAAAATCGGTAGAAAGTGTAGTTTTTTTTACAATATATTAATATATAATGAACAATATTATCGTGATTACAAATAATTAACCATTAGGGCATGTACAAAGGTAGAGTCTAGAATGGTCTCTTAATTAATACATATCACTTAGAGGCTTCTCCTACAATAGTTAAGACAACAAGAACTCTTAACCATTAATGCACCAAAATATATTTTTAGTACCATTCTTTCCTTTTCTCCAACTCCATGCAACAAAATTTCCTTTAATAAACGTTAAGAGTCGACTCTGATCTGTTGTCACGCGTAGCAACCATGTTTCCCTTTCCTCCACTCTCTCTCTTCCACATCATCAATTTTACCTACATGGGAACGAAGAGAGACCGTTATTACACACCGTTGTACATGCCTTTATTATGCCTTGCGTGTGAAATTTATAGTAAATCATTTTATGTACGGCAGCTTCGGATTTGGCAGTGTGCATGGCACAGGAGTAGTATCGAGGAGATATATGGAAGACGGCAATAATAACTAGAATAGGGAGGACTCCAGAGGAGCATATGTGGTTTTCACATTTTTTGTTCTCTTTTTCTTCTCTTTCTATCATGAAGATTTTTTTTAAAAAAATCAAGCTTAATTTTGGATTATGCTATTCCTTTCAATCTGGTCAAAGTTAGCTATGATTCTTCCTCCCTTCTCTCTATATATCGATCCGTTCTTCGAAAATCCAACGGTTCATCTTGTATAGCATATGTGGCTCAACGGGAGAACGAATAAAACATTCCTCGTTAATTTTTTGATGATAATATATAGTTACTAGCTAGGATCTTCATTTTTTTTTTGGAGCATTAGAATTGGACTGGAGTGTCGTACGTACTATCTATAACAGGCCGGGGAATGTCCTAGAGCACGCTTTCATCGTATATAGAAGCCCCTGAATTAACCATGAAATCATCGATAAAACAGTGACACTTGTACCAAGTTTTGTACCACAACCTTGTTCGGCAATCTAATTGTTGTAACACACTATAATCATTATTGAACATTTCTTTCTCATGTATAATTATTTAGGCTATTTTTCTTCGAACACGCATTTGAGTAATACTATACTCCCTCCGTCCATAAATATTTAACGGCGTTGATTTTTTTAAATATGTTTTATCGTTCGTCTTATTCAAAAAATTTAAGTAATTATTAATTCTTTTTCTATCATTTGATTCATTGTTAAATATATTTTTATGTTTACATATAGTTTTAAATAATTCACAAAAGTTTTTAAATAAGACAAACGGTCAAACATATTTAAAAAAATCAACGGCATTAAATATTTAGGGACGGAAGGAGTACTATTGAAGAATATTGATCTATAGACATAGGTACGTATAACGACCGTAAAAGCACAGATTATTGAAACTTTTTTTGCCCTTTGTCTTCATGTGTCCTACTTGTTCACTTGCTTCGCTTTCACGCAGACGAAACAACACGATATCGAGCATCAAGACTAGATGTTCTTGAGTAACTCGGACACGGCCTTCCAGGACTCGGAGAAGACCAAGCTCTTGCGGGTGGTGACGTAGGCCTCGCCGTCGCGCTCGTCACCGAAGACCTCTTTGATCATGTTAATGGCATGGCCCTTCAGCTCCCACTGGTCGTCGCACACTCGCTCGATCAGATACCAATACTTGAGCCTGTCTCCGGCCATGGTCTCCGACCGGAGCACCAGGTCGGAGCTCATCTGCGGGTACGACGACTTGTCCCGGAGCAGCGCCCCGAGGTACGGCGGCACGGCGTCGTGGCGCCCCTCCACCACCTCCCTCGCCTCGATCTTGACGTTCTTCAGCACGGCGACGTCGTCGTGCGCCAGCACCAGCGCCAGCGCCAGGGACGACCTCACGTCGCCGCCGACGGCCGCCACCGTCGGGAAAGGCATGCCCAGCAGCTCGCGCACCACCTCGGCCATGCCGCGGATCAGCTCCTCCACCGCCGGCGGCGGCGACGAGGTGTAGTCGATGCCGTCGCAGAAGGAGCTCTTGCCCGAGCAGATGGTAACGAGGCCCCTGCTCGAGGGGGTGGCCTTGCCGCGAATCGTCGCGAGCGTCTCCTTGAGCTCCTTCAGCGACTTCTCGGTGAGGTAATTGTGGCCACTGTTGCCGCCGGTGAGGGTCAGCTTGAAGATGTCATCCTTCTCTTTGTAGGTGCAGAAGCCCATGACGATGTTCAGTGGGGGACGAGTAGTAGCTAGGAAGTATTCTTCAACTCTCACCCAAGGTCTGCACCACTATTTAAAGGACAGCTACAGCTACAGAGCAAGATTTAAACTAGTACTCCCTCATTACTCGCAAAGGAAATTATCTTGGACAACGACACGGTCTCCAAAACACAACTTTGACTTCTTGTTTCTATAAAATAATTTATTGAAAAGTGATATATGTATACTTTTATGAAAGTATTTTTCAAGACAAATCTATTCATATAATTTTTATATTTTCAAACTCAACAACTTAAGAGTTATTCGTGATTTATATTTCCAATGTTTGGCTTAAACATTGTCCTAAATGACTTCCTTTACGAGTATGGAGGGAGTACGTGAATAAGAGAGTAAAAAAGAAATACCATTGACAAGCGCTCAATTCCAAAAAAGTATCATCGACAGATGCGAGTTCCATGAAATATCATCGTACAAGTGATTTTATCCCAAAAATACCATCATCGTTAGTGTTATATCTATCCCGTGCCGTTAAATACAATTTCATCCTATAGCACTTAACAAAGAGTTGCTAACGAAAACTTAACGGTGATGGTATTTTTTTGAACAAATTCGCTTGTATGATGGTATTCAGGAACTCACACTTGTCGATGGCATTTCTTGAAATTGGATGCTTGTCAATTGATTTCTTGGATTTTCTAAAAAAAAAGAAGTTCTAAAATACATGTAGTTGCTAGCAACCACATCTGTCAGGGTTATGCATACCATATATCTAATAGTAGTTGACTAAATCTCGGCAGGACTCACTACATACCATGTCTTATACGGACACTGACCTCAGATATGGATGAAGTTCCGGATAAGGAAAGACAACCAGAGTTCTACATGGAAACGACAAGGACTACTCGGATTGTATCCATATTGGTTTCCCTAGTTCTACTTGGACAAGAGGACACCTATGGGTATAAATACAAGGTCCCTAAGAGGAGAGGGGACACGGAACAACAGAAGCCACAACATACAAGCCAACATACGCCAAGACAAGGCGCCGGATATTGACTTCAGAGATAGGCATGGCTAGTCCCCTACGGTGCCTACGGATACCGTCAGGAGAGATATAGCGCTGTCTCTGATCTCGCCGGATGCGAATTCGAGGAGGAAGGCTACCCTGTTGTTGACTACGAGTCAGACCTTCAGACCGGTCAACAACAGTTAGATAGGCTACCCCAAATATTGTATTGGTGTGATTATGGTGAATAAGAGCAACGACCGGTTTTGGCCAACAGGATGTAGGGTTATTAGCTGACAATTCAGGAGCCCGAACCTGTATAAAAATCCTCGTCTCCGTCTCTTTTACCTAAGTCTCACGTATATCCTAGTACCAACGATCCCCATACTATGCAAATACCGGAATCGCGACATCAAACGTCGACAGTGGCGCGCCAGGTAGGGGATCTTTTGGTGCTTCAAGGTTTCGATGAGATGGGTTTAAGAGATGGATTCTCCGACAATATACTACTCGATAACTTCGGCTATGGAGGATCTAACCTGACCGGAGTACGTGCCCCGACAAGATCGGAACCATCATCGTCAACAACTTGGTCTATCGAGATCATTCAAGCCTCAAGCTCCGCGGCGTACCAAAAGATGTCAGATCACATGATATCGAACGAGTACGCAGCAAGGTAATTAGGAGATTGATTTTTTATTAATCTACTAATTTCGTAGATACATGTACGCAATATTTTATATGCAATTTGTCGTGCCTATTTCTAGATTATACAACATTGTCAGATCAATAATTTTTTATGTTTACCTAGAGCATATTTTTTATACAATATCTGCTGTGCGAGTGTTCATGATGTTATACCGACTATGGTTTAATGCTAGGGGCTTGCTCTATTTTCTTCTGTATAAATCATGCTTGTTTACGGTTTACATAACGCCTGATATTTCATATGCTCGTTATATCCTGATAATGCTAGAAGATTCATGCAGTTTTCTGAGTACATACTCGATATTATCTGCTATATGTCTTGCCTTCTAGAAATATTTTTCAGAAACAATTGAGCACTCGAGTAGGTTGTGGTCGAGTAACCCCATTATCGAGAACAATCTCGACAAATGCAAAGTCGTCGCGCCCAACCTGCCAACGAAGACCGACGACCTATCTCATAGCACCGGCCATGGCTGGACTACTTGAGAAAATGGTTGTTAACGGATAATTGCTCGCGAACGATGTCGGCTTGATCACCCGACATGATTGCGGATGGACATTCGGATATGCTACAAGTTGGGTATGTGAGTCATGCTGGCCACATGAGATGCACATGTAATAAACCAACTTTAGCACTTCCATTGGTGTTCGAGAGATAATTCTACTCGCTGGTTCTCAAACCAGTAAAAGGTAGCAATCTCTCGCACCGCAACCTCCATTGGTATTCGAGAGACAATTCTACTCGCTCGCTGGTTCTCAAACCAGTAGATCGTAGCAATCTCTCGCACCGCAACCTCCATTGGTGTTCGAGAGATAATTCTACTCCCTCGCTAGTTCTCAAACCAGTAAATCGTAGCAATCTCTCGCACCGCAACCTCCATTGGTGTTTGAGAGATAATTCTACTACCTCGCTGGTTCTCAAACCAGTAAATCGTAGCAATCTCTCGCACCGCAACCTCCATTGGTGTTCGAGAGATAATTCTACTCGCTCGCTGGTTCTCAAACCAGTAAATCGTAGCAATCTCTCGCAGCGCAACTTCCATTGGCGTTCAAGAGATAATTCTACTCGCTGGTTCTTGAACCAGTAAATTGTAGCAATCTCTCGCGCCTTAGCTTCAGATGGTTGAGGTACGACTACGGCAATAGTGTAGCGGTCCTCGCACCACGACTTCAGATGACTTCAGATGGTTGAGGAACAGCTACGACTGGTCTTCGACCGGCAGCATAGCGGCCCTCGTACCACAACTTCAAATGGTCGAGAGACACCTACTCGCTGGTTCTCAACCAGTCAATCGTAGCGATCTCTCGTACATTTACTTCAAGTGGTCGAGTTAAGACTACTACCTGGTCCTCGACCAGAAGTGTAGCGATTCTCCCACTATTTCCACTTTAAGTGGTCGAGTTAAGACTACTACCTGGTCCTCGACTAGAGGTGTAGCGATTATCCCACTATTTCCACTTTAACTGGTCGAGTTAAGACTACTACCTGGTCCTTGACCAGAGGTGTAGCGATTCTCCCACTATTTTCACTTTAAGTGGTCGAGTTACGACTACTACCTGGTCCTCGACCAGTGGTGTAGCGATTCTCCCACTACCTTTATTTCAAGTGGTTGAGTTGGGGCTACAACTGGTTTTCGACCAGCGGTGTAGCGATCCTCTCATTACCTCTACTCCAACAAAGTTGACATCAAGTACACAATATCGCCAAGTGTTTTACCCAGAGATCCCTTACCACGACGACACCTAGAGTTGAAACCAATCCTACTGTCCCTTTACGCCGTCTTGACAAGGCCTCTGAGGAACCTAAGGGAACTTCGGCTGGGGACACCCAGAGCGGATAAGGCCTTATCGGATCATGTAGAGACAAACGACCATGTAAGACCTGGTCATGTAAGAGTTCTCGTAGTACGTATTAACCAAGCCGTGTAATCGGAAATTGAGTTTTCCAACTTCTCGCCGTGCGTATTAACCAAGACATCTATGATAGAATTAGATATATTGCTACGCCAGATTAGCTATCTCTGACGAACTCAAACCCTCACCTTTGACGGATTTGGATTTTGTCAAAGACAAATGGTCATTGATGACTCCACTCATCTTTGATGGACTCGTATTTTCTGGTCCATGAGAGGTGAGGATCACCACACACCTTAAAATAGAATGATGGTGATGTACGTCTTGGGAGGAAGTGTTACAAAAATTAGTCGATATAGCGGAACAACAACTAACCTTCTCGATCGCTTCAATCATTGATCACCTAAGACATACCAAATAACGACACAGGAACACACGATATTTGTTAATGAAGTTCAGCCGAAGACTACATCTCCGGAGCTCTGATTATGGGCGCTCCTCCCCAATCAATATAACACCTAGCCGCTACGAGTCCATGGCCACATCGCTATCTTCTCCCTACGTGTCTACGCTACATTGTAGTCGTCATGGTTACATTGTAGTGTCCCCTTCTCTATTTAAGAGAGTTGCTGGGTTACAGAGTTCGACTCTAACTCCACCCTCTACCACCTATTACAACTCCAAATCTAACTATAACAAAATATGACTAATGTATTCGACACCTATTCTAACAAGAAGGGGAAGAAGGGAGGAGATTGAGAAGACAGGGGATGAGGTGGAGGAAGTGGGGCCCACTGACATGTGGGTCCCACTAATTTTATCTTATTAGCTGACTGACATAATTGCTCACATATTTTGTTTTAATTTTTAAATTGCTAAATTTTGCCTCGTATGCCACGTCAGATAAAAACCGAGTCAAATTAGCCACGTAGGCGCCATGTCAGCTAAAACAGTTGTCCAAACCGCCATGGTACTTATATTGCACCGGTTTTGACAGAGGGATCCGTTGTATCTGGTTTTCCAGTTGAAGGAAGAAAATCGGATTCATTGACAAGTTAAGGGACCTCATGTGAACTTATTCCAAAAATATATAGAACATTAACTTGACTTAATCCAGCGGGCCAATATAAAGGCCCAATTAGAAGCAGCAGAACAACGCGAGCTGCACAAGCAGATAAAATAAGTTCACTTTGATTCCCTTTAATACATGTACAATCTGATTCATATCCTTCAATTATAATATCTCGGTGGTTTTCGCTGACGTGCCTCAGTGACGGCCTAACTTGTTGAGTCGGTATGTGGGATCCACATGTCAACGTGAGTATTTTCTTTTCTTCTTTTTTTCCTCGTCCTCTCGCCGCGAGAGGCTCTTCTTCCCGTCTGGTCTCCTCGCGTACAACCGCCCGAGCCGCTATCGCGCGTTGCGGAGGTCGCCGGCGCCGGCGCTGGAGTCGGGCCCCATGAATTCCCCCATCACGGCAGTGAGTGGCGGCCCGATGAGCAGTCCGTCGACGCCAAACCCTCCGGGCTGAACCCGTCGAACCTGACCCCACCGCCGCGGCGCCGCCGACGGCAGCGAATCCCAGCATGCTGCCGACGACAACACAGGGCTCCTTGTTGAAGTCGCACGGACCAGTAGCAGCGAAACACGACCAGCAAGGATCAACGACGGCAGCAAACCACCCCTGTCGCACTGCACACTCAATCACAAGGTGACCGCCCGTCCCTAATCTACTCCTGACACAACGGCAACAGCAACGCGCACGAAACCCAGCAGAAGTAGTAGTGACAGTACTGTTACCATGTACCAGATCATTACCCCTGCCAAAAGGGAAACGATAACACTGTTCTTCCAGCGACGAAAATTTCAGGCTTGGCTCTCTCGCGCGCTGCGAAATCGTTGTCCAAGTTAGTAACTTCAGACTCTCATCATTGGCACTGTATATGTAATAGGGTGATGCATCTGCAATATTTGATCCATCGATTTGCATGTGAGATCAATGCCTCAAGGGGCCCTGCGTCGTCGTTGGCAGCATGGCTGCCGCCGCCGGCGGCGGCGTGGTCAGGTTCGACGGGTTCATATACCGGAGGGGTACCGCAGCATGGACGACTACTACGATACGCTTGACGCCTTCCTCTTCTACTTGCCGGACCCGGAGGCGGGAGCGGGGCGGCACTGACGCACTGTTCGATTACACGCGAGGCGGGCTGCAGTTTGGCGTCGACGGACTGCTCATCGGGCCGCCGCTCACCGCCGTGATGGGGGAGTTCATGGGCCCGACTCCAGCGCCGGCGACCTCTGCAGCGCGTCTGCGCGTGGTAACGGCTCGGGCGATGAGGCCGGACGGGAAGGAGAGCCTGCTCGACGAAGAGAGGAGGAGAAAGAAAAGAAAAGAAAATAATCACGCTGATATGTGGGTCCCACATAAAAGTGACTCAGCTGATTAGGCCACGTCCCTTAGACATGTCATCGAGAACCACCTTTAAAACCAACAAGATAGTCATTCTACACCGGTTTTAAGGGTCGATATCTGGTATTGTGGTTGAGAAATATTAATTAGATTAAACCCATATTTAAGGGAGCCAAAGTGAACTTATTCCAAAGTAGTTTCATCGTCTGTCGAAACAGGCCTCACATTCTCACCCAGCCTCTTTGGTCATCACTGCCAGAAATAGGACAACGACGATCCAAAGCGAGAAGGTCGCGCGCAACTCGCCACGAACGAAAAGCACCCCTTTTACACAGTCGAATCAGTTTGTTACAAAGGAGAAAAAACCGCAACGTTCGATCGACGAGATCCAAATATTAATCCCACACAAATTAAAATCCAATCCATTTTCCAATTCCACATTCCATTCCATTCCCACATCGATCGGTCACTGCACTCGCGCTCTCTTCGGACACCGTACGCACGCAGCGGCCGGCCGGCGACGTACGGCGAGATCGGTGATTCGATCGATTGGGGGCGAGGGCCATGGCGCGGTCGAGCGCGGACGACATGGAGCTGAAGCGGTCGTGCGAGGCCGGGATCCTGAGCAAGGAGAAGGACCGGGAGACGGTGGTGATGTCGATGCGCGTCGCCAAGGGCCGCGGCGTCTGGGGCAAGGCCGGCAAGCTCGCCTCCCGCCACATGGCCAAGCCCCGCGTCCTCGCCGTCACCAGTAAACCACATTCTCCTCCGCCCTCTCTCTCTCTCTCTCTCTCTCTCTCTCTCTCTCTCTCTCTCTCTCTCTCTCTCTGCTTCGATTTCTCATCCCATCCATCCATATCCATCGATTTTCTCCTGCAGCCAAGAAGAAAGGGCAGCGCACCAAGGCGTTCGTCCGGGTCCTCAAGTACTCCAATGGCGGCGTCCTCGAGGTACACTTCTTAATTTCCTTTTCAGACATCCTTCCTGTCCAGATGATCCATGGTTGATTCGATTATCTGAATATTGATCCATGGATGGATGGATGGATGCATGCAGCCTGCCAAGGTGTACAAGATGAAGCACCTCTCCAAGGTGGAGGTCGTCCCCAACGATCCCAGCGGCTGCACATTCCTCCTGGTAAATAAATTTATTAACACAGTTAATTGATTTCTTTAACCTTCATCGATCCGAATCAATCACTCTTTAGCTGTTAATCTGACAAAATTAACCTGGCACATATACATATATATTTTTCAGTACTCAGAAAAAGAGAAACAAATACATGTGGGTAAATATATATATATGTATATCCCACATCTACCTGAACCATGTTATTTAATTTTCCATTTCGTGTGTATTATTAGGGGTTTGATAACCTCCGGAGCCAGAGCGTGTCGCCTCCCCAATGGACGATGCGCAACAAGGACGACAGGTAATTAATAGACGACGGGACAGGCGATGAAATTAACATCACTTCAATCTGCGCTGCACTCTGTATACGTAGTACAGGATTATCTTCAGTATCAATCCTCTTCGTCATCTCAGGTTAACAATTGTTGCAGGAACCGCTTCCTCATGTGCATCCTCAACATGTGCAAGGAGATATACGGTGCCATTCCAAAGGTTGTTGGCATGGACGTTGTGGAGATGGCTATGTGGGCAAAGGTCTGGTCGATCACCACCGTTTCATATATGTGTGTCTTTTTTATATATGCTCGTGCTAATAACTTGAAAAAATAGGCACAAAACACACGGTCCTCATTCTGTCAGATGCTAGGCTGTGTTTGTTTGTTACCTTTCCCAATTCAACTCTCTCGTTTAACGCTTTTTAAACTACCAAATAGTGTGGTTTTTTAAAAAACTTTCTATGCAAAAGTTGCTTTAAAAATTCATATTAATCCAACTATTTAAAAATTAGCTAATACTTAATTAATCATGTGCTTGTGAGTTACTCCGTTTTACGTGTGCATGAGATTAGTTCCCAACTGCAACTAACTAACTCAGCATAAGAATGCTACTCATAGAAGCAACACTTTTTAGGCACTGAAATTTCATTCAAATGGGCCCTTAGAATCCTCCAAAGCCAACCAAAAGCCTAACTCGTAAGCGGGCATCTCATATCCTAACTCATATTGTCTTTTAAATGGGTGGGTACGGTCGGATTATAACATTCTCATATCCTAACTCATATTGTCTTTTAAATTCGGAGCCAAGGTACAGGTAGTACCGGATAACATATCCCTCATCCCATATCATATCACATATTATTTCCTTTGAATTGTATTCGGGAACATATATTAATTTGTATCTCTAATTTATAGATATTAAATATAGTAAGGAAATTAAAGTATTAAAAGAGATACTTCAAGAAAAAATTATATAATATTACATGTGAGCACGTAAAATAGTAATTAACCAATCATTTATCATACTTTTAGGTGGATTTATAATAAATTTTCATACATATCCTAACGCAAAAACTAATCGGCGAGGCCTCTCAATATTGTCTTATTGCGCGACACTGCTTAGATTCATCTGATTGTGCACGCTGCTTCATAGTCGTTCGATCGTGGGAGTAGTGAAGAAGCCTACTACACATGCATGCTTTTTTTTTCCTATTAGACATGCATGTCTTTTTCTCGCTCTTATAAAGTTTTCTCTTAAATTACGTATGCAATTTACAATCCGATTACACCATTGTATTTGTTGCAATTAAATCTTCACAACAAGATCTTACATGATTATATTACGATGAAAAGATATTTATATTTGTAATTACTTTTATTATATACGTAGGTTAGTTTTATCATATATATATAAATTACTTTTAGATTTGACTAAATTACTTTTTATACATATGCTCTAAGTTGAGTAGTTTTATTGTTATTTTTAGTCAATTCTATAATTTATGGACTTTAAATTTATTTTTAGATAGACCATATTTTTCGCCCTGCAACGAATTCTCTTATCCGTATCCTTGAAAAACTTACTTCCATTTTATACTAAGTTACTTTTATGATTTATGTAAATTACTTTTAAACTTTATTAAAATTTCTTTCATAAATACATTTACTTAAAAATCTTCTCTACACTTTACTTGTGACTCTACTCTATATTGTTTCTTATTTTAACCTAGTCAGAATGTAATTACTTCTACTACAGATAGTTACTTCTATTGAATGGTTAAATTACTTCTACAATTTAAATAAATTACTTTTATATTAATATGTTTGAATATATTCAATATGGATCTTGTTTTGTCACATATACAATAATGTAAATAGATCTTAAAAATAATATGTGATTTGAAAGATATAAGTTATTAAGAGGTCTAAAAGTAATTTGTGTATATGATAAAAGTAGCTTACATATATAATAAAAGTAATTTACAACATAGATATTTTTTATCAAAATATAATCATGTAAAATCTTGTTGTAAAGATTTATTTGCAGTATACAGTTGGATTATAGATCCGATAAGTAATTTAAGAGAAAATAATATAATAAGAAAAAAAACATGCACCAGTAGCAACCATGGAGGCACATGATATGATGGTGTGTCGCCCTTGGTGGGTGCTCAAATGCACGATTCCTTTTCCGAAAAGGCAACACGTGTGCAGGGGAAAGACCGTTTTTTTTTTAGAAATAAAGTGGTTCACTGGTTAGTGCTAATGTGTTACCACGCATTGATGTAGTCACGTCTATATTATAATCCATAATTTTCTAATAAATTCGGAACTCGAATAGTATCGGATTTTTTTCCATATGAGGCTTGGGCCGGGCATGGGATCGGAAAATACCCGCCCCATTTTCAGTGGCAACGAACAAAACAAAAAGGAAATCGCGAAGGGAAATAAATTTAAGCCAAAACTCGGAAGTAGCAACGAGAAAAGTGAGGTTTTCAAGGTTCGCAAGGGATCTGTGGCGCCGAATTCCAATTTCATCTGGCTTGCCAGATGCTCCCGTGTCTCCCGCCATTCCAGTCAAATCCCACCCACGCAGCAGCAAGCAATGGCAGCGAGCGCCCACCTGCCGGGGAGGGACAAGCGCTTGGGCGGCGGCGCCGTTGTCATGCGGATGCGGAAGAGCTCCCCCCGTCCCCCACCTCGGGACCGGATCCATCGAAGGCACGACGCTCGCTGGAAGCCTCTTGAACAGCCGACCCATGTTGCGCCCGCCCGGCGCGGTTGTTGCCTGGAAGCTGTTCGACGAAATGCCCACTAGAGCAGAGCAATGGATGGAATCGTTTGCTAGATGAGATTTGCTTGCGGACGGATTTTGTGGCAAAGCTGTTTTGCATTGTCGAAATTTTATTTTCACCTCGGTTCGTAGTGGTATATTTATAGTTTATATATATATTTTTTCGAATGTTGTTTTCAGCACTAAGGTTTTACCGGTAGAATTTTATGGTAGAGAAACAAATGTGGGGTGAGCATTAATGCCTGCTATCCAGGACACATAATCAATAAACTTCATGTTAAAGTTGCACTGGTTTTATCCTTGTTACATGCTCTGACAGTTTGATTGTGCTACGATATATGTTTGCCAAAGGATGTTGCATTTTCAACTAATAGGCTCCCATGTTTATTTGCATGTGTTAACCATCAGCTTTCAATCATATTGCAGGATAATACCACAGTAAAGGTTACTCAAGTGAGCACGAAAGATGGACCCATCGAATCACTAGTAGGAGAGGCTGACTCGCAAGTTGCCATTCAGAAAGACTTGGTCTTACAGACGGAAGATGAGGATACTGAGGCTCTCCTTGACACGTAAGTTACTGAATCGCTAGTGAAAAGGTTTAGACATATGTTCACTGCTGTCGGAATGCAGATATCTGTCTTTTCAGGTAAGAAGATGGTAATGACACTGGTATTTTTTCTCGTACAGGTATATCATGGCCATTGGTGAAGCAGAGGCATTTTCAGAACGAATGAAGCGTGAACTCGTGGCACTTGAATCTGCAAATGTTTATGCACTTATGGAAACTGAAACCGTGATAGAAGAGGTAGGCAACAATCCAACCATTTCTGTGCTCTGTCAAATGCAGTGTCATTTTGGTGGAAACCAATTGCAGAATTACTATTCCTGCTTTTATGTCCGTTATCAAGGCAATAGCTCACCTTTTGCATTATTGAATATTGTGTCCATATCATTTTGCGCATTCTTCTGTATCTTGCATTATGATGGGCATACTCAAAAGTGTTTGCTTATTGAACACTCTTTTGCTTCTCTGCTTGCCCCTTGTTAGGAGTCAGCTTAACTATCACATAGACATTGTAATGTTACCCGTACAATCATTTGTGATGCTTTTCAATTGTCTCATCAGAAGAGATGCTAAAAATTAATTAGACCTGAATGTCTTGAAAAGCAAGTTCCCATCAGGTAATGCAGCATTCTAAATCAATGTTTTAAATAACGGGCTAAGACGTTTAGCAGTTAGCTTCTCAAACAACTATAGCGGGCTAAATGGAGCTATAGCAGCTAAATTGTACATGAGAACAAATAGCTAGAATCCTTCTCAAACAGCTGTAGCGGGAGATTTAAAACCCTGATTCTAATTAGGCTTACCTTGATGCTAGTGCAACACCATGGTCTTGTTTGCTAGAAATTATACATATTCATTTTGTATGCATGGAAGATCCATATCCCAATGGCCTGTCTCAGCATTTTTATACTAGTGCAAAGTGCGCAAGAAAAATAACTGCTAAAACCTAACAGATACTTCACCCTGTGAATAAACTTCTTGACAGATCAGTATATATATTCTTATTAATCGCTTTAAGTTATCTGATTTTTTTTTTGTATCTGGACCTGGCTTTAATTGGTTATACATGTTATTATTTTTTCCATCAAACAATCCAAATGTTAACAGCTGTAAATTTGAGATATGCAGGTATTGGAGGGCTTAGAAATAGCTAGTATATGTGTTGAAGATTTTGATGAATGGCTTGGTATTTTCAATGTAAAGCTTAGGCATATGAGAGAGGATATACAATCTGTACGTTTCCGTTTACTTCTGAATCCATATTTCCGAAGTGTCTTCTTCAATTTCTCTATCTTCTTTCAGACAGTTCTGAAATGAAAGCACATTTTAAGATTGTCTAAACAGATTAATCTAAAATGGAGGTTATTCAAAATATTTGCAATTCTTGTTCTCACTAGATAAAGTATGTAATTCTCAATACTTTCACTCTACAACCTATGCCATTTTAACCGTTAGGATGTTTAAGGTTCACATATGCTTCTCTCTCACACTTATATGTGATCATTGAAGTTCTAATGTTATATTCAGCCATGAGACTGCTAAAAAACAATAGTTTTCCTGCTTTTCCAAACCAGCTAAGTTTTTCAATGCAACTACGTTTTGTTTAAAACTATTTCTCCAAAGCATGCTACTGCTGCTTAATGATCCAGAACAAATTCATGCATTTCAGTAATGCAGATCAAATTCAGGATGTATCAAAACCAGCTTATGTTTCTTTGGTCACCTTAACGTTGAATTTAACTAATTGCTGTCTTTGGTTTTGCAGATAGAATGGCGTAATAACAAGTTAGAGCTACAATCTGATAGTAATGTGGCATTGATTGATGAGCTTGACAAAATGCTCGTGCTCCTGCATATACCACCTGAGGTTCATTACCTTTTAGCTTATTTATATTCTATTTCCCTAGATGATTTGAAATTATGATATTTATGTTATATATTGCATTGTAGTATGAGGCATCTTTAACTGGAGGTTCATTCGATGAAGGCAACATGGTTAAGAACATTGAAGCTTGTGAGTGGTTGACCAGTGCTATAAAGAACCTAGAAGCATCGAATCTGGATCCCATATACGTGAAATTGCGTGCTGTATGCTCTCTCTTTTCCTTTTATCATATTTAACCTTGTTGATAGTATACTTGCTATTTTTTCCCTTAAGACACCCATGCCAAATATTAATCCCCTAATCTTTTAGATATGGGTACATGAATTAAGAAAATGAATGACCTTGTCCTGTAGTTTGAAAATGATACTTCATTTATTAATGGGGGATACCATGAAATTAGCAAGGGATACAAGAGGAGGGTCAGGTGCATCAAATTACTGTAGCTACTAATATTTATAGAAGAGTGAAAAGTTTAAAATGATTTACTCTTGGAATTGGACTATTGGAGAGAGTAATTATAATGACTTTATATTAAGCTGACATTTTTGAGAAGATTCTCCAGTTTGAGGTCGTAAAAAGGAGAGGTATGAATTGCAACTGCACTCCCTGTCTGCATATCTATGCGCCTTTAACCAGCCAAGGGGAGGTGCAGCAGGCGTGGCTGTCCGATGGCATTTTTGTATTGATTATTTCGGATGGTTTGGAGGAAGTGTTTACCAATTCTTCGTTAACAATCCAATCATTTGGTTCCTTCGTTCTGGTTAACATCCAACTTGATTTGCCAGTTATTGCACGCACTGTCAACATGAGCGTGTGCCAATTATTAATCAATCCATGGTACCACAGTTTTACACAAGGGATTGTACGGTTAATCCCCAAGAGGAAGGGATGGGAGGGGATTGAGGGGGGTTTATTTCACACCTCAATAGGTGTGAAATATATATATAGTTTTTGATACTGTCAAAACAATAATTTGACTCAGCTAATAGCATAATATTCAATGTCCACTGAAATTCATTCAGGTAAGGGAGAAACGTGCAGAATTTGTACTTCTAAAGTGCACATTTGTGCGGAGGGCATCCGAGTTTTTAAGGAATTACTTTCCCAGTTTGATTGATTTTATGCTAAATGACAAAGGCAACTTCTCACAGGTAAATTTAGTCTAGTAATTGCAGATTATTTAACTTTAACCGGATCATTTTTCTCAACATAATTCCTTTTGCTTTCAGAGAGGGCAACTCCAGAGGCCTGACCATGCTGATATGAGGTACAAATGCAGGACATATGCCCGACTTCTACAGTTCATCAAGGTTACATGCAAGTTGTCCTGTTGTGAAAAACGATACCATTTTACAAACAGTACTGTTATGGCTACAATATGTGAAATTTTGCACCATATTCTCATGCTTTATATTATAATTTTTTTCTAGAACCTGGACAAGAGCTGTTTGATGCCTTTACGGAAATCTTACTGCCATTCTCTTAACTTGTTAATTCGACGGGAGGTACAATTCTTCAAAACCTTTTTTCAATTATCATGATATATGTTATGGCATGGCGTTAGACCCAACCTATTATGGATTGAGCACAGTTGTGGTTCATTGGAGTATGTGCTTTATATGCATGATGACAGCATGAATATATGGTAGATAGTACCAACTTGCTAGTTGAACAAGTTGCACCAACATATAAAACCACACATTTCAACCAGAAAATCTTCAGTTAACCTACATTTTCGTCCTCATTCCATGTCTGCAAGCTTATTACATTTAGCATGCATAGTTCATAGCCTCTTTTGTGGCATCTAGTATGGAACTATGGACCTATGCAGAATAAATGGGTGCATGGGAGAGATAATGAATGGAATCTTTTGTCCATGGTACTATGAACTGTACACTCTATAGCTCCTTGGGTTAATTGGGCCAACTCCTTGGATTAATTGATTATTAAACCGGCTGATTTTTTAGTGAACTGGGAATTAAACCGCATGCATGTCCAGTCTTTCTTTGCAACCGGACAGTGGCAGGCGCTGTTTCCCTTTTTTTCGGTTGAAGCGTCGGTCTTGTCCGGTTTTTTCAATTATGCTGACCACATGTCACAGAGCCCGTAACATCAATCTTCTACTGCCTCTTTTGGCGACGCAAAACTTACCAGTGTAATGTTGGGGTCGGTCATGTTGCCATCCCAACAGAACTCCGTCAGGTACTGCAGCAGTGCAGCTAAGACTGCCGTGCCAATTTAATAATGAAAATTGACTTTTTTTTTATGCCATGCGAATGTATATGTACAGAAAAATAATTCATAAATCGGCTTTAGTTTTTCTACAAGCACATAACAAGTTATGCAGCAATACAAAATCTGGAAATAAGCAATACAAAATCTGGAAATAACACGTGCATCTCTTTTATGCAGGCTCGTGAGTTCTCCAGTGAACTCCGTGCTGGTTCAAAGGCATCGAAGAGCAGTACACCATTATTTGAGGGTCCTGCAAATGCAAACCAGTCGATTAGTATTACCGATACTACTGCAGACGCATACTGCAAAATGATTACGGTTTTCATTCCACTGCTTGTTGACGAGGTTTCATTTGTCTGATGCAATTTTTGTGAATTTTACAGTGCAAAATGCAGTTTTGTTTACAATTCAATTTTCTCTTGATGGATATCTATGATGTAGAGCTCATTCTTTGCACATTTTATGTGCTTTGATGTTGCTGCGCTAGCTCCGTCAGATGAATCAGATAACAATAATCCTGTTGCTGTTTCAGAACCTCCTGGAAGCAGTGCCAAACCAAGTAATATAAACCACCAACTGTTAAACTAATAGTGCTCCTTGCATGCTTTAATTCTTCTTGCTTTCAGTGTGATGTAAATTTAACATCTTATCTTTTTTCCAGTTAACAGTTCAGCTGAGTTGGGAGTACTAAACCAATTCCTTCAAGAGTTGCTTGATGGTATTCAGGTTGATATTTTTGGCATTTCCCTTTGTAAATTGGACAGTTATCCTACTATATGAACTGTTGAAATGATAAAATGAAATCGCTGTGATAGGAAATGGGGCTTCACAAGTTCACATGTTTTGTATCTTATATTTTTCAGGAGGACTTCTATGCTATAGTTGACTGGGCATTCAAGCTAGATCCATTGAGTTGTATATCAATGCATGGCATAACAGATCGCTATCTTTCTGGTCAGAAGGCAGAGGTTGCAGGATATGTGCATGTTTTGCTAGATGACTTGGAGACTAGAATATCCATTTTATTTAGCAGGGTCTGACTCTAGCACTAGTTGTTTCATTTTTTCCAAAATTGGAACACTTAATTATTCCTTACTAGTTCATTTTCTTGGCCAGCTCAGTTTGTTGATGATGCCTGCTACCAGATTGAGAAGTATGAGCGCAATGTGCGGCAAATTGGAGTTGTACCCTATATTCCGAGGTCCATTGTTATGGTTTCATATTATATGCACAATAGAATAATCCACTGTGGTGTTTATGTAATGTGCATAGTCCAGGCTTGATGGATATTAATTTAGTTTCATTATTTCATATTATATAGGTTCTCACAACTTGCAGCACATATGGAGCAGTATATAAATGGATCCAGGGATCTAGTTGATCAGGCCTATACAAAAATTGTAAGACTTTGTAGACTGGATCATTTGTTTGTTCTCAAATAAGTACCTTTTGTATGACCTCAGTTACATGGTTAGCCACTGACTATTATGAAAAATAATTCCAACAAATACTTTTAATAAATTCTATGAATTTCTTCTTTACGCAGATCTCAGTGTTCTGTGACTTTTTTTTATGAAAGTTAAATATAATCATAACCCTATTTTAGTCATTAAATTTTTTTTTTCTGAACAGGTGACCATTATGTTTGTGACCCTCGAGAAAATTGCTCAAGTGGAACCTAAATATGTTGACATTGTACTATTGGAGAATTATGCAGCTTTCCAGCACAGGTTTATTCTATTTCTTATTCTCTTTGTTCTCCTGTTTCAGGTGTAGTTTACCAGAGTTGGGTAAACTTCATCTTTTACCCTCGAACTCTCAGTGAAGTCTAATTTTCACCCTCATCTATGAAACACTTATATGTCACCCTAAACTTTCAATACCGCAAACTTCACCTGGAGACTAATTTTAATGGTGGTTTGAACTATGTCTAAAGTGGCAACACGATTTAATGCTATCGTGGCCACTTACTGTGACTCCACATGCCACATTTTTTCCTCTCATTTCCTCACACAGTACAGTGTTGAAAGAGGGAGATGCAAAGAGGAAAAATGATACAGAACATATGATATGTGATGCAATATCAAGTTAGGAAAAAATAGCAATGCTACTCTTAAGATTGCTAAAACCACCACAAAAAAACCATCACGGGACGAAGTTTGTCTGGTTTTTAAAGTTTAGGGTGAAAAATTACCAACTTTGTAGTTTAGGGTGAAACTTCGACTTTGATGAATGTTTTTTGAAGGCCGAAAAAAAACTTTACCCAACAGAATTTGCTATACTTACGAGGACCTAGTGGCCTGTACTACTCACATTAACTTGGTACATGTTGTATGATATGCAGTCTGTACGATTTAGCAAATGTTGTACCAACACTTGCTAAGTATTATCACCAAGCTAGTGAAGCTTATGAACAAGCTTGCTCACGCCACATCAATTTAGTCATATATATCGTAAGTCATCTGTATATCCTCATGGTTCAGATTTTTGGTAGTGCCATTTATTTTATTCTGTCACCACTAAAATATTTCTTTTACAGCACTTCGAAAAATTATTCCAGTTTGCTCGGAAAATTGAGGAACTAATGTACAACATGAGCCCTGAGGAGGTAACCCATCACATTTGGTTGTGCATTTCAGTTTCAAAGGCGATATCATTGAGTTATTATCTTCTTCGGGACAGTGCACCCACAATATTGATCCTTTTTCGGACTATGGTCCATTTCTTGAAGTTTGAAGCAGATACCTGTTCTGGCAGAGGATTCAAGATAATTAGATGAGATGACCAAATACTTAAGCCGTCTTTTGTTGAAATAATACCACCGAAATATTGATGGTGATGAACATATGAATTTCTTATTTTTATTTTTTCAAGATCTATAATAGGATGAACACTCATATGTGCAAAATGCCCCTTAGATTTGTTTGGCCAGATACACTTCTATTCCATTAATTACATACATTTTTCATAGTTTTATGCATTGAAATTTAAAAAACAGGGGACTAGTTCTCCATGATTTTTGTTATATTAGCATACTGTGATGCCTAATTTTTTTATGGATGCTTCATATTACATTATTATACAGATACCTTTCCAAGTTGGAATGTCGAAGGTAGACTTCCGTAAGATGTTGAAGTCCAGTTTAAGTGGTGTAAGTAAACAATATAATCATTTTTCCCCTTTCTCATGTTTTTTTTTTTTGAAATTTTCTTTTACTACAGCCTCATATCTGTCTCTGCATGTCCCTGTTTCATTTCACAACAGCTTGACAAGACAATCAATGCAATGTATAGAAAACTACAGAAGAATATTACGGCTGAAGAATTACTTCCTTCTCTATGGGATAAATGCAAGGTATGTTCTCATGTCACTTGAAATAGTAAACTACATGGGTAAACTATTTGCATTCTGTTTACAATGCAAAGGAAATGAAATTCAATGCCGTCTTGTTAAGGGAAAAAATATAGTTGAGACTTGATAGTTGAGACATGGAGAATGTTGGGAGTTGATTAGATTAATGCATTGTTCAACTTCAAGCAGATTAGCATACAACAACTTATCTAAAATATTAATAGGACAAATCCTTTCTCTAACTTCTTATCTTAAATATTTCTTATGTCTAATCGAATCAAACACCTAATCATGAACAGCATACAGTCACTGGTACTGTTCAAGCAAATGGATGTTAATTCCTGCATATAACAAAAATATTTTGTTTGCTCTTACAGAAGGAGTTTCTTGACAAATATGCAACCTTCCTCAAATTGATTTCCAAAATATATCCCAGTGAAACAGTAATTTCAGTGAATGAAATGAAAGACACCCTAGCTTCCCTGTGACAACTTTGCTCTTGGAGCACGTCTACAAGGTACATGTTCTTTGATTTTTGCTGTTGTGCTTTTTACATATTAGTACCATTTGTACTTTATTGTAGGATGTATCGCATAATTATTTTATCTTTTTGGTCAAATGTATGTTTGAAGAAAATACAATTGAATTTGGTATTCACTAACATTATTTTGTCTCTTTTCAAAGACAGTATATAAGGCTTCTTTAAAACATATCAACTTTTTACCTGATTTCATCAGAACTTAAATTGTTTGCTATGAAATACCTATATGTAAATAAGTCCTGAATTAGTGAAGACTGAACAAAAGAATCGGCCATGATTACCAAATGAAGTGCACTGTTTTTTCAGTACTGTTTCAATACAATAATAAAATGTGGTTATTTTTCACCTGCCTATTCTGATTTACAGAGCACAGCCTTGAAAACCATATAATTTTTAGGACTTCTAATATGTGCACGCTTGCTAAAATAATTGAACATATGATCATTTGAGCAAACTGGTTGAGTTTTTTTTGACACTAGAAGAGAACTGTAATTTGGTTGAATTTTGTCTCCAAAGGAATCTAGGTTCTGTTTTGAAATAAACATACTAGTTATTTTTTCGTGTGCGTGTTTTAGTATAGCCATGCTTGGATGTGTTTAAAAGGTCTTAAAATTTGGAGGCATAATACATGAAGGGTATTTTAAAGGACATGAATCTTTTGGATGATGTTTTGGTTCTTTTTTTCTTATATTCGCTTTGAGTGCAGCAATTATGTTTCTCAAAAAACTATCAGTGCCATCTTCTCGATATTTTAAAACATTTTTGAACCATTCTTAAGGCATTTTAGGTATTATTATTAAGTCTGCCAGGATCAGTGGTGCTGTAGTGCGATTGATCAATTAGTTTAATGTTCTAAGTGAGTGTGGAAGATATGTAGTGACAAAGCATTTGTAATAGGTGGTATTCAAACACACAACGAGCACAACATGCATGGCTTTATCGTGTATTATGATAATGATTTAAGTTGGAAATGGCAAGAATATGAAAACTGAACTTGAAATGTATTTTGCATTGAAGAATGGCAGTTAGAGCATCTCCAACAGATGGCTAACAGCAGTCCCAAAACTTCATTTAGAAATTAAGATAAAAACCAGGCCTCCAACAGGTTCCCAATTTTGCCGCATTCCTAATCCAGGTGCCAAATCGAGCCAAATTTTGGCACCGTTCCACACTCCCAATAGAGCCAGCGCAGGAGAAAATTGGCCATCACGCAATCTCGTGGATCCTCTTATCTCCTCGCTCTCTCCGAATCCGCCACCCGCCAAGGCCTCCACGGCCAACTAGCCTGCTGCTGCTTCCCTGGGCACTGCATCGGAGCTTGCTCCAGGCCGGGCTGCCGGCCTCGTCGACCTCCTTCGGCCTCTTCGCACCGCCATATCGGGTTTGTCCGCTGCACCGTTCCAGCATCGGGGTCGCTCGCTCGTCCGCAGCACCCAAGTCGCATCGAGGTCGTAGGTCGTAGCCCTCACCTCGTCGATCGCCGCATCAGGGTCCCTCGTCCAATGCACCTGCACCGCATCGAGGTAGTCCATCTTTGCCGCATCCCCTCCGTTCTCCCTCATCAGTGAGCAATCAATAACTTTCATTTGCAGTTAGCATATGATTATCAGTAGAAAGTGCCTGAGATTGAGAATGAGAATAATCATTGAATAATCTTGGTCTGAACCTTGGCTTTTGAGGCCGAAAGATTTAACATACTGGATTGCATTCTAAGCTGCATTGCTTTCCATTGAGTTGATCTGGATGTGGATTTCCTGCATCAAAGAAAACTGTATTTGTTCAGATTGGTTTAGAAATGTTCAGCAATGTTGTGCTAGCTAGCAATTTAGAAATTTCCAGAAATTTTCTTTCAGATTAGTTCTGAAATGTTCAGAAATATTTGGTCAGACTAGTTCAGATTATGTCTTGAATTTATATAAGTTCAGACTGTTGTGCAAGCTATGTACGCTTTTCAGATGCACATCTACAGTCGTACAGAACTTTACAAATGTAGTGACCTAGCAGACTATTGCAGTTTATTGGTCATATTCTTTTAGAGGATTTGTCAGAAATATTGTAAGGGCTAAAGGGCATGAAAATTGGTAGAGCCCCTGCGGGGTTACTTTCAGTTTCGGTATTATTGAGCTGTATACATGTGCTATCTATACAGTAAATCATCAGTTGTAGCTAGCAATTCCACTATAAAACATGTGTCAACATGGCACATTCTTAACTTGATGCAATGCATGTGAGGTACTGATCAATAGTATTCAATTTTGTAGGCAGATGCTCACAAGAATACTCATGGGTTATGACTTTTGTGATTTCTGTGAACTTGTTCTTCAGTTGCAAGAAACAAATGATCAGGCTGATATTGCCTCCTTGATTACCCCAATTCTTTTATTTGTTTGATTACGAACAGAATTCCGTGGAGTGCAGATTTTTGTTTCAAGTGCATGACAATTATTACAGTGTACTAGTGGCATGACATTTGGTCTTGTTGCTTACTAATTGTGTTCCTTTTTATTTTGCAACTTATGTGACCTTGAGCTTTTGAAGGGATGAAGAGGAGAGAACAGGAGATACCAGTTTTTTGTGGCAATAGTTGTTGAAGTCCAGATTTCCTGGGAGTTGTTACGAATTTTTATGCTTCAGAAAAATAATATTTGTTTGCATCTACATGAGTTTTGCTATGCAAAGTTTCCCTTTCGTTCCATGAATTGTTCGATAAGTATGACCCAGTAGTTTGTAAATGAGGTGGAAGGGCGCCTGGCGGAGGGCTGGAGAGAAGAGGCAACAGAGTATGCTATATATACTGGTGGAGAGAAAGAGAGCACTAAGGCGATCATAGAAAAATATTAAGTTGAGCTAGCGAGTTGAATACTAAAGTCTTATGATGCCAGATTTGATAGAGGAGGCAAGTATGTTGCGAGATCCCATTTAACCAATGGGGGTTTTTGTTTTCTCTTACCATTCTTAAGAAGGCATCCGAAGGTATCATGGTAGTAGTATTAGAGATATCAAAAATTTTAGAGAGAATCTACTACATACCACTGACTTTAGTCTAGTTTAACAGAATGCCACTGTTCTATAATATATGCCATCACTTTTTGCTTAACTTCCATCATCATCAGTTATCCTCAGTTTGTACTGTTCATCTTTTTCTAATGATCAAAATACCACTAGGGACAAAAATCCCTAAAACCCAATTGCCATGCCCTGCCGCTTCAATAATTTAAATGTATAGATGGAAATATATAATCATGCTCTCGTTGGTTGTTACTTGTTCTGGTGAAAGCACTCACGCGTATAGCTGGAAAATACGGCCACAATTACACGTGCATGCAGGCTATATCCGCGTCCACAAGCCCATGGCGGCCTACACGGTGACCTGTTGGTTTGCTCTGGCTGTTAGCTAACAGAAGCATGAGTAGGTGCATCCAGCACGTAGGTAGAGATGGTGAGCTTTCCTGGGAAATACAACAGGTACCTCGAGATAATGTGTCTGACAGTAAAATTTCTCATAACCAATAGTGTAATGTGACTACTTTTAGAGGCAAAATTTTGTTGGAAATAGCATATGGTTTCGCCATTTAGTGAGAGGACATGACACTACTAGAGAAAAACATGATATTACTAAATCCCAATTATATGTCAAGGCTATGCCCTTACAGTTAGTGGCGAAACTCACAATAAAAATTATCGGAGGTTCCTTACATATCATAATACATATAATACTCTAATTTTTAAATTTTAAGTATCAATATAGTTAATATAGGCTTAAACAATTAGAGATGGAAATTCTACTGGTCCGGTGACCCCGGGTACCTGATCCCGAGTAGTTTAGTGTAGGAACGTCCCTGCTTACAGTGCGTTCATAACCACGAAACATGATGTATAAATCATGTTTTGGGCATAATGGACGATGGAATCATTTATCAAACAACTAATAGTTTGCACCTGTGTTGAATGCGTCAATATGTGTATTAACTTCGTGGAGGAATGAAGCTTTTTTAGCTACATGAGACGGGTGAAAGGTTATAGAGTATACAAGAACAATAGGCAAAAAAGGGCACACACATTATATTACACTTATTATTACACAGATCTTCTATAACACAGATAACCTAAATCTGAAATTGTGACAAACAGGAGGATAATGTATATTTTTTTACGGCACTGAACAACTCATAGGAGGATGGTGCAGGACGCAGGAAGAAGAGGAGGTGGGTACAAGAGACAGAGAGACAATAGGATGTTGCAGCACTGAAGTTTGACACCTCGCATCCTTGTTTGGGTGACCCCACACTCTCCTGACGATTGATCCACGCCTCTCCTTTCTTGATGTCTACCATTCCTCAAGTTAACTGTTAACATCTGATGCTGTAGTTCCCAGCATCTCCTCCTGTGTCACGCCCTGAAGTTCCCCTCCTTGCTTTAAAATTCATAAAATAAATCGTCCGAAGAAATGATTTAATTTAACCTAGAGCTAACTCCTCAAATTAATACATACAAATAATAATCGGAATCGGCATGTGGAATTTTTCTTGGATTCTACATGTCAAAATGTGCTAACGAGATTTGTAGTGGAATTTCCAGAGCCTTGGAAATAATTTAAGCAATTAAAATTGAGCACAAGCATTAAAGAATCCCTGGAAATCCTTTTATTTTCCTTTTTCCCCCCTCTTTTCTTCCTTTTGGGCCGCCGGCCCATTCCTTGTCCTCCCCCTCCCCGAAGTCCATCCGGCCTCCCCACCTCCTCCCGGGCGCCGACAGGTGGGGCCCACCTGTCGGGTTCGCCCCTAACCTCCAGCCGGAGGGGCGGCCTCCCTCCTCAACCGCCGCCCCGCCCTCCCCGCCGCCCCGGGCCACGTCGCCCACTCCCCCACGCGCCCCGCCTTCCCCGCGCCCACGCCCCACACCTGCTCACGCCCGCGCCCGCGAGATGGCCGGGATTCAAATTTGAGTCCCGCCTCTCTCTCTCTCCTCCCCCACATCCCCACTAACTCCGGCAAAATCGAGCCCCTCCCGGCGACGACTCGCCTCCCCGCTCCTATTTAAGTACCTCCGCACCTCCCTCTCTCTTTTTCCTTTTGTCGCCGCACTCTCCCGAGCTCTCTATCACCACCGCGCCGCTCTCCCCTAGCGCCGCCGCCGCCGCCACTCTCCGACCGTGCGCCGCCGCCGCTAGCGTCGTTACCACGCCGCGCAACCACCGCCACTAGCTTCGCCGTTGCGAGGGCTACCCTGTCCAACGCTCGGTTGACGCAAATGGTCGCCGTAGCTCCGTTCTTCTCGCGCGCCGGTGAGCACCACCATTGCCCCCGCCTTTGGCCGGTGAATCCGCTCGCCGTGGACCACCCTTCTCCCTCTAATCCCTCCCATATTGTTCCTTAGGTGGTCCCGGAGCTCGTTCGCCCGTCGCTGTCATCCTCCCATCGCTCGTCGTCGCCGTTCGCCGTCGCTCCTCCCCCGCGCCGGCCGAGCCCCTCGGTGAGGATCGGTTTCCCTCCCTTCCTCTCCCTCTCTCTCTCGCGTCGCCGCATACCGCCGCTCCCCGCCGCTCGCCGTCTTGCGCCGCCAGTCACCGCCGATGTCCGTGCCGCGCCGCTGCACGCCATGCCCGGGCCGGCTTGAGCCACCCGTGCACTGCCCAGCCGCGAGCCGCTGCAGCCGTCCGATCTACCGCTCGGTAGATCGGGGCCGTTCGGCTGCCGCCAGCGTGGCCGTCCACGTGGCCGCCACGTCGGCGCCACGTGTGCGCCACGTGGTGCTCCTCTCCGCGGTCCCGTGGACTCAGTCCACAGTAGACCGGCGCTTTGAGTCTATGACAAGTGGGGCCCATTGTAACACCCTGAAAATTCGACCGACAAAAATCTAAACTCTAAAAATACGGATTTTCAAAAACTTTAAAAATTAATTGCATCATGCCGATCCTATTCGCTTATTTTATTTGGATTTGATCTCGAAGTTTACTAACCGTGAGTAAAGAATAGTTAATTAGGAATAAACCATAAAAACAAGTTGGTAAAATAAATATAAACTAAAATAAAGATTAGGTGTGGATAGGAATAAATAAAATATTATCGCGACCGTATTTGGATCAATTAAAATACGATGGAATAAGAGTTAACCCTAATTAAAAAAAACTCAAATAAATCATATAAAAATAAAAATGGGTAATATTAATTTTAAGTGAATCCATTAGTCGGAATAACACAAATGTTGAGTAAAATTCATGAATACAAAGATTAGAAATTATAGAATCAAATTTATAGGGGAAATAGACTAAAAGTGGAATAAATAAGAAAATGCACTGTTCATTATGGCGAAGGTGTTCGATCGCGTCCCTAGCCCTAACCCCTCCCCTGCCGCTCGCGCTGCTCGCCCGCGCGCTGCCCGCCCGCCGCGCCGCCGTCGCCATCGTCGCCGTCGCGTCGCCGTCGGCCTCGCGCCCCGCGCCCGCGCGTCCCATCGCCGTCGCGTCGCCGCTGCCGCGCCGCGCTGGTGTCGCGTCGCCGCCTCACGCCGCGCGCCGCCTCGAGCGCCGTGCCGCCCCTGTCGTGCCGCGCCAACGTCGCCGCGCCGTCGCCATCGCCGCCCGTCCATCGCGTCGCCGCTGTCGCGCCGCGCGCCGTCGCCATCGCCGTGGGTCGCCATCGTCCCGCGCCTCGTGCCGCCGCCGTCGCGTCGCCGCTGCCGCCCGTCGCGTCATCCCGAGGACCGTGCCGCCGCCTCGCGCCCCGCGCCCGTGCCGTCACGCGTCGCTCGCCGCCATCCCGTCGCGCCGTCCCATCGCCGCCCCGTGCCGTGCTGCCTCGCGCCCCGAGCCGCCCGCCCGTCCCATCGCCGCTCGCCCGTCGTCTCGCCCCGTCGCCGCCGCGCCGCGCTACCGTCGCGTCACCGCCCGTCGCGTCCCGCCCCGAGCCGCGCGCCGCCGCTGTCGCCGCCGCCGTCGACGTCCCGTCGCCGTGCGTCCCGTCGCCGCCTCGCGCCCCGCGCCGCCGCGCCGACGTCGCGTCGCCCCTTCCATTCTCTTTCCTTCCCCTCCTCTCCCCTATAAAACTCCATCCCCTCCTCCACCCCACTCCATTCCCTCCTCCTCTCCCTCTTCCCCTTCTCCACGCACCGCCGTCGTCGCGCCGCCGCGCCGCCGTTGTCGTGCCGCCGCGCCGCCGTTGTCGTGCCGCCGCGCCGCCACCTTCGAAGCCGCCGCGCTGTCGCCCCGGAGCCGCCGCGCCGTGCGTCGCCGCCTTGCGCCGCCGTCGCCGTCGTCGCCGCCACCGCCGCCGCCGGTGAGCCGCCTTTCCCCCTTCGCGTCCACCGCCGTCGCCGCTCGGGTAGGGAGAGAGGGAGCCGAGAGGGAGAGAGACAGGGAGGAGCCGGGTGGAGGAAGAAGAAAAGAAAAGAGAGAAGAGAGAGGAAGAAGGAAGGAAAAGAGAGAAGAGAGAGGGAGAAAAGAAAAGAAGGAAGAGAAAAAGAAAAGAAAAGAAAAGGAAAAGAAAAAGGGGGAAAAGAGAAGGAAATAAGTAGGAAAAATTAGGAGAAATTTAGGACACTTAAAAAAAATATTAGAATTTAAGTATAGGATTAACGAAAATATAGTATTTGCAAAATAATGCTATAATCATAGATGTATTTAAAAACTAAACAATTAGGTGAATTATATAGATTATTGTAGATTGTTTTTAATGATCTCTACAAATGATCAATTCGCGGTAGTAATTTAGATATAATTAATTAGATGAATTCTTATAGGCTATTATAAATTATATTTGGGTAATCTCTATAAGAAATCGATTCACGATAGAAATTCGGATTTAATCACTAGGAATTTTAGACGTATATTATATTTAATCATTTAGCCATAGACTAAATTAAATTGTATAATATTATAAGATAATTTTAGGATTCCGTCCGATGTTTAGCTCGCAATAGAAATGTCTAACCTATTATATGGATATAATGCTCGGTTAGATTAAATTAAAAACTTATGACAACAAAATATTTATACCCGCAAAATAGTTTGAATCGAAATTGGGTTTGCCTTAGTTCGCGAATAATAAAGTTAATATAAAGAAATCGACTTTCGCATTCGACCTTTATTTGGATTTATTTGGATTTTAATTTGAATTCTAACCAAATTCAAATCAATTTTCGCACGTAACTATAGAGCCCGAGGGAGTTGCGGATCCAAGCGAAGGTCAAGACCCGCAAGACATTGAGCAAGGCAAGTCATCACTATTCCTTGAACATGTTGATCCCAATTGCGAAATTATTTTGTTTACAAATAAAATTGCATGCAATGATGAACATCCTACTTGTGATTATGCCATGCCTTGATTATTGTTTGCCCTTATTCCTTCGTAACCATGTTTACGTATGAGTCCCTAGTCGTCAATTATGACAATTGCTTAGAAATGCTATTCTAGAATTATGCATACTCATATTTATCAAATGCTATATGCTTGGGCAATTACCTTTGGGAAGGTAATTGAGATGCGGCATGTGGAGACATGAGCGCCACATTGCCATGATATTGATGACATGATTTGTGAAAGGAAAAAAAAAATAAAACTAAAACAACTATTTTCGACTGGGGCGGACGGAGGATTTGGGTGGTATCTGGAAAAGGCTAGTACCGTCCCCGGTCAATTAAGGACCGAGCCATGAAGTTAAGCATGAAACGACCCCCGTACAACCGTACTTCTCGAATGGGTATAGACCTAGCGGATTAGATAGCCGAGCGGAGGCAGTATCCCTGCATAGATGGTTCACCCCTGAGTGAGGCAGGTGCGCTACGATGGGACAGCCGTTGAGGTAGGGCCGAGAGGCGTGCCCTACATCGGTGTCGCCATTGGTAGGACTGCCATGAGTGTGTGAGAGAGAGAACTTAACTTGAACTATAATTTAATATGTGTGTGAGACTTCTCTTTCCCGGGAGCGCCAGAACTCCTCTCACTGCTAGAAACATGGACACCTAGAGTGCATGAGGATTTAAGTTCATGGAGCGGGTACTGCCAATGCGAGGTTATCGAAAAGCTTTGCCGTGACGCGTCTCATGTGTTGGGACGAGGCTCATGTGTTGGGCAGTTGCGGAGTGCGGGTAAAGTGTACATCCACTGCAGTGTGAGTAAACCAAATCTATTCGAATAGCCGTGCTCGCGGTTATTGAGCACCGGGACATGTATTACACTTGGCTAGACTCTAAATTCTTAACCTGTGTGGGATGGGATATTGCATGATGATTTTTATGCTGATGGAGCCACTTCCTGAGAGGTGGGAATGTGGACGTCCTCAGAAAACCATAACGACTCGATGGCGGGAAGCTATCCTTGGGATCACAATGGATGGTGGACAGAACCGTCATTGTTTAATATGAACGCTGGTACTAAAATTTGGTTAGTCTGTGCTAGGTCTTAGGCTTGCGAAAAGAATTACAAAACTGGCTTTGCGCAAAGGAACCATAGCTATCCTTTGAATACCCCTATCATGTGCATTTCTTGCTGTGGTGGCTTGCTGAGTACGGTTGGTACTCACCCTTGCAAATATAAAATTAATCAGAAGTGGGAGATGAAGCTTCGGAGGATCCCTATGCCTACTACCAGGAGGGAGATGAAGACGATGGCGCTCAGTAGGTCTTAGTTACGGTCGTTGCCTGTGGCAATGGCATGCCGCTGCCTGAATTCCGCTGCCTCATCTATTTCTGCTTTTGGATGTATTCCGGACCGCTTGGTTCGATGATTTAAGAGAATGCCTGCGGGCTTATGATGTAATAATTAGCACTAGACTCTCGTGTATGTGCTTTTGGTATTTCAGCTATGAACTCGTGTGTACCAGACTACTTGATCCAGGGAAATGGTACTGTTTACACGAATGATTCCTGTTATAGAAACGGGGGTCCACACCCATCTGTCGGCGCCACCCCTCCCCTTTGATGATGTCAGCAGGGACCTTTATTGCGCAATAAAATCCATTAAGGCCTTTTCTTTTATAGTAAAAACACATTTAATCTTCTAAAATTCATATCTAATTCATTCGAGCTCCGATTAAGTTCATTGAAGTCTCAGTAAATTCATAAAAATGCATAGAATCCATTAAAAATGGTTTTGTTTCATGTTTCAGTAGTCTTATAGCATATTTTGCCTGTGTGCTTTGTTTGTCGTGTAGATCTCGGCCGTTTCGTCGCTCCACGGTTTCTCGAAGACGTTGTTGTGGTCTCATCAGTGCGAGAGCAAGGCAAGTCATGCATTACGATTGATAATATTGTACCCAATTTACAAATGTCCCGCATTTCTATTAAATGTTGCATCGTTTTACAATATCATGTGGGATGGGTCTTACTACTCAGCCATATATTGTTTACCTTATGTCATTGATAACTTGGGTATCAAAATGATTAGATGTTGGCTTAGGAAATGCTTAGCCATACTTAGTTCAACTAGTACACAAAAGGAGAATCACATTAATGTATAGACTTTGATTATTGGCATAGCTTTGGATTAGTGCCACCGCAATGGTGTTAGTTAATCAAAATACACTACATGGTGGGCTGTGGGTGCATGGTTTTGCTAGTCGTGCCCATGACAATTAAGGACCGGTTCGCGGGATGCCTTGGAAGAACTTATCATACTTACCACAAGCCAGCGTGGGCAACGGCTGGGCTTATAGTGTAGCTTTCCTCTAGCCAATGTACCCAGGCGAGGGTGGGCATGATGGAGTTGGGTTGGCCGGGGTGTCCGGTTGATCGGCTTCCGGATTCACCGCGGCACGAAAGGGGGGCTGCCCGTTGCCTGCTGGGGACGGGGGTGAACTCTAAGGTGTGGTGCGATCGATTAGAGTGGGTTATGCGAAGGGTCCTGTCACGGCCTCTTTCTGGTATGTCGTGGTGGCATGTCGGCACACGGTAACGTGTCGTGGGGCTGTGTCTTGTGGGTACAGTTGTACACCTCTGATCAGAGTAAAACTATTCGAATAGCCGTGCCCGCGGTTATGGGCGGTCGACCAGATTCACCGTGATTAGTCTCACCCCTAGTTTAGCTTAATGAACTGGTGTAGTTCAGGTGGTTGGTGGGGCCTGTTGCAACGTGGTGTAGCGTTGGACAGTGATTGGTTAATATTGATTAATTGCTACAACTGTTTTACTGCTTTCAACTACTGCTTTTAAATGCTAGCTTTATGCAAATGAACCTCTAGCCTCCTTTGGTTATACCCTGCATCATAGTACTCAGTCTTGCTCTCTTTTCCCCCACCCCAGAGTTCAAGTTCTTCTCAGTTGGAGATGTCTCGAAGGAGTTGGTTTCGTCGCTGCTGTCAAGGATGCCTGTGGAATGGAGTCACCTCGCTGCAGGAGTCAAGTCTTCAGGCTTAGCTCGCTTTTATCCTTTTCCGTTGCATTTGTAATCTTTTGTATTTTTGTAAGATGTGGATCTGTATGTCAACAATTGTCGTTTGTGTACCTTGGCTGGTCCTGGACAGGGGTTTAATGCACATTCAGCTTAGAAATTCTGGTTCGTGAATTTCTTTGCGTGACATCCTGTCCCCATGAATTCATCTCATAATAATCTCTTCGTTTCAGTTCTTTCTTATGTCTGTTCTTCAAGGGTAATGCATTGCTGTGAGGGATCATGTATCTTCTATATATGGGGGAACAGGGCTATCCTAGCCGCGGTGGATGTTGCACGTATTTAGTAGGCAATATTATGATACTTGATGGAACATGCATGGCTATCTTATCCTTTTCATGTACTTATGAAAAATCTCAAATTAATTTGCAGTTGTTGCTGACTTTAATTTGGACAGCGTGTTGTTAATTAGATTAATCGGAAAGTATAATTGAGCTTAGATCGAACTAATTACCGATTAGTATATTGTTTGATTAATTAATTGGCTGATTGCTGAAGCCTTTTTTTTTTCTCAACACTATGCATTTATGTTAACGAAGATGTCGAAGATATGGTTACAAATATTTTTACGTTTAGCTAAACTCGTGAAATTCTTACTATCTAAAATTTGTCAAATACTTGGTTTTACAAACATGATATACATAGATTTTTTCGAAGAGGACTCTATATCTTAACAAAACAATACATTGTCCTAAACACTAATTTCAGATGTAGCGGGTAATGCAAAACCCTCGGTTGGCCGCTTTATTGTTGCATAAGAACATCCACAATATAGTGGGGAAGTAGACAGTAAGCAATAAATTATGTCTTCTTATCTGGTAGTATGCATTGCAGTATCTGGTAATAGCTACTATCAGATACTTCCTTCGTTCAAAAGTATTAGACTTATTTTATTTTCTATTTTTTCTTAATAAGTTGTACATATTTATAGTCTCCATATATTCAAGACTAAAATAAAATGGTTGATAGGAACCCGAGAAGATATGTTAATACTTATTGATTGCACGCACCAGCAGGATGTCGTCGAGGTCCAGCTTATTGCACCTGATTGGGGCCACATGTGATTTTTGGAGGTTCGTGCATAAGCCAGTTGCATGTCCAAAGCGACCAAGGAGATCAGTGAAAGCTCACACATCTTCTTTATTCGGGTTTATGAAGACAGTCGCGTCATCAGCATACATGGATGTGCAGAACCGTACCGCTCTCCCTCGTAATTTGCTTATCGCCCCAAGCTTAGTGGCCTTGTCTCACTGGCGTTGAAGGGGGTTGATTGCTAGAATAAACAGGAGAGGGGATAGGGGGTCTCCCTTCCGAAGCCCTTTCTTGCTTGATTGCCTCCCCCGGCATTTCATTCAGGATGATCTTTGAGGTGGATGAAAGAAGACCTGTTATCCATTATCATGAGACCATTGTGAATCTTCGTGTTCAACATGTCTGTTGACCAATAAGGATATTTCTGTTACACCCTAGAGAGAAAAAATAAGCATGTGTTGTGCTGCAGCAAGGATAGATTAATAAACTCACCATCAGCAGTAATTCTCTTAAAAGGAGTTGAACAAGATATGGAACTCACAGATGACAATGGAACATGACGGATAGAAGGATGCTTCCAATCATGCATGAAAAAATTGACAACAGATGTCACAGGCACACAGCTCTGCTTGACTTGTCGAGAAACAATTTCGAATCTCAGAATACAGCGTGACGCAAACAGCTTCCTTCAGTGTAGATGCGACAAGACAGTGAAGGAGTGGAGAACCTTTGGCTCCAATGACGTGTGCTCAAAACTGTACACAACTGGAATTTGCATAGGCATATCATGAGACATTTGAGCTGTGCCAGAATTCTGTTTGGTACAGTTTCCCCTCCATTCCTTTTCTTCTTGCAGCTGCACTTTGATCCTTGCGGGGATCACCACCCCGGAGCTCAAACGGGCCTAATCCATACTCCAGCAAATTTGGGCTATTTTTTTCCAAAATCAAAGCCCCATTTATGGGGCAATTCATTATTCATTCTGTAGAATTCTTCTGAGCAAAACGGAGGCTAAACAAAACCAAGCATTGTAACACCATCTTTTCAGTCAAGAAACATGTACATTAAGCAGGGAGAGACTGGTATCCGAACATATGGATTACCATTATTACAGGTGCTAAGGCGCCATACCACCAATGATGGTAAAGATCTAAACTAATGACCAGCAGGGCATATATCTTCCAAGCTGCAAGAGGAAAAGTGCAAGGTGTAAAAAAAAATGAAGAAATACGATACAAGTTGAAACAAAAAATCTAGTGAGAGCGCACGCGGACCTTTTGCCCAGGAACTCAATGATGTCAGTGGTGACAGTTGATCTCTTGTTCTTCTCAAAAGCATGTGATGCAGCTTTCCTAAGTAGTAGAGAGCCAGCAATGCACCCAAGCATCATCGGATTCACGCTGTACCGCACCAATGCCAACGCAAATATTATTTAATATCATGGTAGTCAAGAGTGGTGGGAAACAGTGATTGATCATAACCTCTTCTCTGTAGGGTACTCATTCGTCAGGAGAAAGTGACGTGCCCATGATGCAAATACTGCAACACTACCACCAACAGTAAACCGGATAAGGTAAGAAACCAGCAAAAATGAACGTTGAATAAAAACACACTTTTGAAGTACTAATGCCAGAATTTTGAGCTACCATGGCATTGCTTAAGAATGGAACTAAACTATTACATCAAGCAGAGTTCTCATAGGTAAGTTCATGACCAGCACATATGCTTGCATATGAACGTGATTTTAGCTCACATTCAATAGAAGATTGTTAGCATTGAGCAACGAGTATGCAATAGTTATATGGTATTTGAGGATGATAAATAATTGAATAGCCAATATTTACAGAAATACAAAGATGATTGAACACAATTATCAGATTCCCAAGAACCCATTGCATACTTATTGCATACTGGGTAATTATGCAGTGTGCTGTGACTGAAGCACACATTACAAAAGTGGTAGCAGTTAGTGCAACTGCAGGACCTTTATTTATTTTGAGGGCGGGATAATCAGTTCTTGTTAGAACAAAGTTCTGGTCATTATCTCATTGTTTAAGTTCAATGTTATCTTCAAAATTGAAGTTCACATAGCTAGTTTTTCATGTTACCATAGCATGTGGTTTTCAAATCATCAAAGAACAAACTAAAACTGTATTCCTAGAAAAGTTTCTTTGTTATTTGTTTATGACGAACGGAAGGAAAATAAATGAGTCGATCCAAAACTGAGTACTTTCAATTTAAGCACTGGTTTTGGCAGTAGCAAAACATGGAGGTAAAGGTTATGTTGGGGCATATGTTTGATATGAAGCGTAGAAAGCAGCATGGGAAAAAAATTCCAAAGAAAAGGAGCAGAAATAACTACAGAAGGAAACACTCAGCACCACATTGGCAACAAACCTTCCTGAAAGAATGTCACCTTGACCACCACATCTCCTTGGGGAACCAAAGGTACTTACTTGTGTTACTGAATAAAACAACATACCAAATAGTTAAGAGATATAAAATCTGGTGAAACCAATTATAGTTTCACCAAAATTTGAAGTAGCCAAAGAATGTTTCTAGTATACCAGTTTTGCCATCACTGATTATATCTGCTTTTCCTTTCCGCATGATGGTTATGCCACCGATTCTGTTCAACAGAATCAGAAATCATCACAGATGACCAGTGAAGAATAAATGATTGCAATGGTTATGATCATACTTTTGGCATAGTGCAGTAAGTTGTTCAGAAGCGTTTTCCTCATTTACTTCACAGTTAAGAACCTTCTGGACAAGACGTTTGTACTCGTATACATTTGGTGTTAGGATGGCAAGCAAGTTACCCTCAACAAGACTAAGGTTATTGGTTATAAGGAAAAGGCCATCCTGCAGATCACTAAAAAATATCACGTCCTGTTCATAATTTATAATTTCAAGTATTTTTTTTTTTAAAAAAAAAGTCAAATGGTACCCCGTCAACGACTGTTGGAATATTTGCCTGCCGAGCATGTCTCATGATATTACTTACACAGTCCTACAAGTAAGATATGTCAAAACAAACATAAGCTGACAAATTTGAATAGTATCGTAAGTACTTAGGGCAAGATGGCATGATCTCCATATAGGAGATTAGACAAATAGATGACATGGGACATTAATACAAAAGAGAAATTTCAGTTCCAATTGAAAAAAGTCATGCATGGTTAAAACTCCTCCACACCTTCAAAATGAAGCTACCATTTCTAGCATGGAAAAAGTTTCAGGACTGAGGTTGTCATCTACATAGACGCATTAACCATATGAAACACAAGGTCCTTACTATCAAGGAACTTTATAATTTCAAACTGTAGATCTTCAGAAATACAGGATGAGTTATCAACACCAATCTGGTCTATCCTTGGCCCTGGGAGCTACTAATGCAATTAGGAATGGAGGTAGACACAGTTGCAACAATGCTTGACCAAAGGTGCAAACTGAAAATAAAATATGTTCGAAATATGGTTAGTTTCAAAGGAAGAGAAAACAAGAATTATGACAGCAAAGATGTTTTCAACTGTCAATCAATATAATTAACTATCTTAAACTGTATAAAACGCAAAGGTAGCAACAAATAAGACTAATGAAGAAGACCTCAACAGGACAGAGATAGTGTTTATACTCCAGAAGATGTTAGGTATGTAAGCTGACCAGAAGAAATGAGTCCCTTCCAAGGCCAGGACCAACAACGATACAATCAAAGCGCTCCATCCACTTTGCTACTTCTGTGAGAATTCTAGAAGAAACATATTCTCTCTCACCATCGCTGTGCAGTAATTATAAAGTCAGATTCTCGAAGATGATGTTGTGATTATAGTATAAACGGCAAAGATAAATACCATGAATGTTACCTTACACTGTAAGATTCCTCTAGTATTGGATGTACAATCAGCTCAGGGCTATAACTCTTTATTACCGTTGCAGCATCTCTTGTGCAGAAAACATGTGAGAGATCTGCACCCTGAATAACATCATGTGAACTATTTGTACTGTTGTGTAATTTATGGAATGATACATTTAGATGATACTGACAACTTTCAAGGCAGAAATCGCTGCAAAATAGGGAGCACCAGTGTACTCACGACATCCACCAATTACAGCAATTTTCCCTGGGAAATGTATCGATAATTTGATATGTAAGTAAACTTAAGGAATCAACAGGAAACTAATTTTTTGGGAACATGCAACAATAACAAACTGGAAAATACAGCTCACATCTTCATAACAACATGTGAATGTCCATACAGGATTTGATATGTTTCTGACTGTATACACCAGTAGAAAAGTTCCTAGACATGGACAGTATTACATTTTTCTTGTAGATTATGCACTAGAAATATGAAGACGACACATGCTTAGCGGTTGGATCAAAATTCTTGTATCTGTGCAATCTTACTGGATGGTCTTTCGTAGCAAATCATATCACAGAAAAATCTTAACTCTACAAGAGCGCAAACCTTTTTAATAAGTGAATTCTACACCTCAGCAAAATCCTTTCACGCCATTGTAAAATATTCCTTTATTTATAGTTTCACATAACATACAGGAACTTCAAATCATACGGAGAAACAACGAACACTGCGAACGTATCACCAAACTCGTCGCCGATCAAAACACCCTTATGCAAAACACTGTCCTATCAGACAGAACAGCAATGCTAACCCTGAATATCCACCAATTTCTGTCCTGTTTCAGTACACGGTTCATTGTGAAGCAATGACTGTGTAGTGCTCGAGTTCGCCTTAGTTAGCAACCCCAGTCTCAAGAAGTCCCCCCCACGGCCTCTCTAGCCCCAACAATCCGAATAAAATCCCTCTTCTTCGAGTATTATCTATATATCCCACCAATGGGCTCCCTACGGAGGCAATCCCGCAAACACAGAGAGCGCATCATCAGCAACACCACAACCCGAAATCCAACACCCCGGAGCGCGCACGAGAGGGATAGGGGTCGCGCTGGCTCACCTGCCTGGCCCTTGTGGCGCGCGCGGTCGAGCGGCGGGGTGATCCGGCGGACCACCGCCTCAGCGTCCGCCTCGTACACGGGGCCCGATGCCGACATCGCGTTGACCCGAATGGAGGTCGACGGCGAGGGGGAGGAGGAGCAGGCGGCGTTGCCGGGGAGGGCGGCGCAGGGGGAGGGGGAAAGGGAACGGAGGAGGAAGAGGCGCCTGCGGAAGGCCGGTGAGGCGGCCCACATGCGGCCGCTGTGCTGCTGCTGATGCCACGCGTGAGGGCAGTGGTTTCGCATTTTTTCTACAGGAGAGCGGCGCCGCCGGAAAGTAGTAGAAAAGCAGCTGCCGTGGCAACCGATGGATAAAAGGCAGAATTTCCTTCCTACCACCGCTTATTATTTTCCTATTTGCGTAGAACTCCGTTCCACAGTATAACAAGCTTTAGAGCGTGTTTTAAGACAAGATTTTATAAAAAACAGCTGATTGGTAGTCAGCTTTTAAGAATTAGAAAAGCTGAGCTTCTCAGCTTCTACCTCTAATTTATTTTCTGGATTCTGTAACTACATTTTCTTATTCTTAGAATCTGGATCAAAACTGGCTTGTTTGGCACTAAAAAAACATTTCTGCAGCGGCAAAAAAGGTCTTCCTATGCGGATGCTCGGCCCACTTGTAGGCAAAGGCGACCGGTCCGTCTGGGAAGAAATTTTTCACAAACAGCTAGCCGCCTGCGATAATTAGGGGGCTTCCTGGAAAAAAATTGGCACCAAAATTTAAAATCTCCTGCCAATTTTTTTATTAATGCTTAATCAATAACGGTACAACTGATTACTTTATTAATACATTAATATTGTTAGTCATAAATGCATATATTGCATTAGTGAAAAGTGTCGTCATGTATTTACAATATTTTTTACAATTGTCATTTCAAATGCACATTTACAATTTTATAGCATCGAGTTGTTCCACTCTGGAAGAAACTTGTAATCATCACTTGTCGCTAGGTTTCCTTCTAGGTCGAAGAACTGTCATCTTTATGACAGGACTCGCAATGGATGAAGTGGCAGAGATCTCTATGTCTTCAAAGTTTATTTGGAGCTCGATTCTAGGCAACTGCATCCACGAATGAAACAAGAATATATTAGTATATCATTTAGATGTGTAGTTTTCCATTGGACTTATATGTTTGAGTTGAGATACTTACATCCTCTTACTTAGTCATGTACCTCCCATTAACCCTGAGGTAATCGCAGGTGTAATAACCGTAGAGGATACTGCCTCGAGGTCGCTTGTGACACTTCATGGCATACACATAGGATGAATTCGTTAAACATTGTAAGTAAAAGAATTTAAATATATTAAGTGTGCGGAGTATTGCCGGCCAGTATGTATGCACTAGCAACTTCTCCCTTGTTTGCAGTTGTTCTCCACCCTTTACCTTGCAGTAATTGTACGCACTGTAGGATTTCGATATTAGTTAGTATGAAGGTGGAGGTTCAATTATAATTCATGAAAAGTAAACACGCATCGATTAGAATCACCTACTATTGTAAGATGGTTAGAAATTGTCTGTACGTCTTGTGTTCATAATCAAGGGGGTCCAGGACCACAACGCTCCCGTACATAATCAAGGGGGTCCAGGACCACAACGCTCCCGTACATTGGGTAGAGCAAGAAACATATATAACGATCGCTAAATAGTAACGATGTTGCAGTTAGTCACGGTTGATAATGTCACCGTATGCTGGGTTTGACAGATCCTTGTTGGATCCAGATAACCGATGGGTTCCTTGGTTTTCTCAACATCCATGTATTGCATCCTACCAAAAAAGCTTGTTAATAATAATCAAAGACTTTTCTAGTGTAATTATTTATTTGTGTATAAAAATATCGTTACTCACAGCCTCAAAGGCACCACGCAGCAACAAAGTTCACGTCCATCTTTTCCTGATGATAGATGCCACGAAGATCACCGAAATCAAGCCACAAGAGACCATCGTTGGCCATGAAAGCATCAGGCGGTGGTCGAATGGTTAATGATATTAGTCCTTTCTTGCTGGTGTCCATGTACCATTTGTGTAGCCTTCTTATCTCCCATGGACCTTCTTCAAGTGCATAATCTGGCCAAAAGGCTTTGCCATTTTCATATATATCCGGGCAATCAACTGTTGGAAAGTATTTTGGGCTCGCAAGTTGAGCGGCCTTCTTCTCATCATCTTTTCTCTCCTTGGGACTTTTTTACCACCTCTGAAAATGGAAACCATCTACTTCTCCTTTTTCCTTGTCCTTAGACTTGGAGTCGTGGCTTCTGACCACTTGAGGCACATCGGACTTTGAGGTGATAGTGTCATCGACTGGGGCACTCTTATAAATGTTCCTAAGTCGCCACATGTTACTATCTAATCTCACCATTAATTTTCACTTAAATTGGTGGATCCGTTATTTTATACCATTAGATCAGTTCAATTATTACAAAGTAATAACTTCCCCCTATTTATACGATACACACTACTACTATACTCTTGTACGTATGTACGATTGAAAACCAAACAATAAAGCTAACCTATTGTTCACCAAGAGAACCCATAGGAACAAAGATAAAACAGACAGCCAAAAAAAATGTACATCCATAAAAAATGACGGCCTTTAAAATATGATTTTAGATAAAAATATTTTACTTCACAAATATAAGTATATATAGTTAAACTAAGATCTATAATAAAAATATAAAATATCCAATCAATATTCTTTAAGCTATCTTCCAAATTTATTTTTAAATTATATATCTAATTTGTGATCCCGTTGTATTACTTTAGTTCAACTATAGAAGTTGTATTGTGGTCCTAAATACATCACGACATATGGGGCTAATATATAATAGTTAGTTGTATGATAATTTTCAAAACATTTGCATCATATTTTAGGGGTTGGAATATCACTTCTCAAATATACAACGCTAATTTAAATCTACAAAGTAAAAAATGAAAACAACAAAATTTAATTGTGTTTTCAAAGTAGATCTGATTAAATTATAATATGTTTGAGACTAAAATTCTCAAATGTTTTTTTTATATTTTCAGAACTGTTTGATTGGTATTTGAAAACTGATTAGCATACATAGTACATACTCCTTCCATCCCCAAATATATCAATTTCTAACATGCATAAATTATCCCAAATATGATAACTTCTCCATCAATATTCTCTTCCCAAATAATCACAACCCTCCACTATTCATTTTTTCCACATACATTCACTTTCAACCAATAAAAACCTCTCCCTATTTAATTCTACCTACTTTATTAATAGCCATGTCCAACTCAAGAACTTATATTCTGGGATGAAGGTAGTAGATATGAAAAAAATATCAAAAATATTTCCAGCCAATGAACTTTCTATAATGCAACCTCTTAATCCATCATGAGATTTATGATCATACTTTTATTCCTTTGCCAAATAGTTTTGACATAAATAAACAATGAAGTAGCATGCGCAATAAAATAATCATGATATAATTTCACTTAAGGATTTTCAATATGTTAGACATAACTGATGGATATATATAAGAAAATCCACTGGCATGACTATAAGCGTACTCCAACTGATTAGTTGTTGTAAATAAGTATAGAAAATAAATACATTCTTCAAATTAGTAAAAGTGTCTCATATGGCTATGAACAATTGGTGTTGAAAACAAACTAGGCGCTAAACTATACATATTGTCAAAATGTAAAGAATAATATGGTGCTCTGGATATTATCGTGGTAGTATGACTCTAGCTATAATTTTTTTTAATATCATAGAGTGATTAACCTCGCTCATTTTCAAAAGAGAATACTCTATCTATATCTAAAAATTTGAGTAGTAATGATCAACACCATAAACAAATTGTGTCTACTCTATACCACAAATCTACTTAAAACATTTAGAAAAACTACTTTGATCACCTCCATCTTCTCTTTGTCCTTCACTAAAGGGTACCAAACATGAAAAATAGTGTTTACTACGGTGTCATAAGTATAGCATGAAACATATGGCTAAATGAAGGCGGCCCCAATGGAGGCCACCATCGCTAATAGTTCTCAACTTCATACTTACCGATGTAATACTCCATAATCGTGCGATAACAAATTAGGCATTAAAATTATGCTGCAAGCTGGTCTTGAGGAGCATGGCTACATGTTTCAAGGCAATAGAGAAAGAAAGTCTTGAGGCTATGATGGGCTTCACCCATTAGAGTAGCATTTCTATTTAACTTTAATGGTGCTATCCCATTAATGGATAGAAGCGGTAGTATTTTTACAATGTCTATATTCTATAGTGAGACATGAAGCTTAAGTACTGGATATTTTAGTGTATTAATGATACATTAGTTTTATATTATTGGTACATATGCAGTTCACTTAGCTTTTAAAGCATAATAAGTAATGGTGACAATAGGAGAATTTATATGTTACTCGTTCAAAATGTTTTCTTTTAGTTTGAGAGATATTCTTCTTATTTAATAACATTTAAATGGAAATGGCGGGATGTAACTTCTTTTAGCATTGTTTATATAAAACATTTAATAAGAAGCCCACGTATCTGGCACGGGCTTTCTTCCTAGTTGGAGATTAAAGCTCTTTTTAACATATTCATTTCCATGTGGCTGTTCAATTTTGTGGAAGTACTCGTTCACAAATCAAAGTTACAAAAATGTATTTATATTTAGAAAGCCTGGACTACGCAGATTCAGGACCCTGACATCTTTTAATCTCAAGGAGAAAGTGGACGAGAAACTGTTCAATGTTGCACGTACACTGTATACCATCGATGCAGTGTACTCCCTCCGTCCAAAAGAAAAAAGGTAAACCCTGGTTTCCGTGTTTAATGTTTGACCGTCCGTCTTATTTAAAAAAATTATAAAAAAATTAAAAAGACAAGTTACGCATAAAATATTAATCATGTTTTATCATCTAACAACAATGAAAATATGAATTATAAAAAAATTTCATATAAGACGGAAAGACAAAGTTGGACATGGAAACCCAGGGTTTGCTTTTTTTTTGTTTGGAACGGAGGGAGTATGTGTGCTAGCTGCTATGCGCACACCAATATGGCCCGCAGGCTCACTGGATATCTGTTCCGGCCCAACTGAAATGATGGGACACATATGACTCACTTGGGTGGTGTTTGAAGATCAGGCCATTCCCAACCCTCATTGTCATCAATCCTCCGTAACATTAGTATACGCCTATAGCATTAAATACGTTATCATATAAGTAAAAATCTAATGTGGAAAAAGAGTTAATGAGAAGAGAGATAAAAAGATGGAGGAATAATTTCTCATTCAAGAAACTGCCTCAACACAATAACCAAGAATGAAAACAAAAGTATATGTAGATAAAAGGAAAAAGAAGAGAGGTGATTAAATGAGAATTTAATTTGAAGACACCATCCCTTAGATATACAGTTGGCGAGTATGAAAACTAATTGATAGTTTTTGGGTTGAGGATGGCGTCATGAAGATAAAGATTAAGGCCTTGTTTCTTTCAGCTTAGATTATTGCAATCTAGATTATTGAGCGAGATTACTAAAATCTGGAGGCCCCATCATTTGGCTTTTTCTATAATAAGCCAAAACGGCTTATTAGGGAATATAAATGAATTTGTAGGTAAAACTTTTACGTATGTTTTCTCGGTGACTTAAAAGTCAATTCTAAAAAACAAACTATGTTGAAAATATCTTAAAATCAATATCAAAATTAAGTTTGAAAATTTAAAATTTGGCTTCTTCTTTGGCTGAATAGGCCATCCGATGGGAGCCTGGATTATAATAAGTTAATATAAAATAAGCTATGATGGTTTGTTTCTCTGGATTATTGGAGGCATAGATTACTGGATTTGAAATGCTAATGTCTATAATATCCTCAACTATTTTGGATGTATTGTTCATCCATTTGTCATTGTATACAATAAATACATAATTTGAAATAGCTAAAAATTAATGTCATATATTAATAAATAAAACTTCCATGAACGAGGAATCGTTAAGTCACGGAGGAGGATGAGAAGGAGACGGCTTCGGCGGCGTGGCTTGGAGATGGAGATGGATGTGCCAAGAGGATGAGGAGATGGCACGCGGAATAGAAGAGGAGCCAATGCGCGTGCAGCTGGAGGGAGGGTAGAGAAGGTCAATGTGCGTGTTGAGTGGGAAGGATGGAGCCTGATTTGTTCCGTTCCATAGCAAAGGTGGGTGAGTTTTTAAAATATATAGGAGGATTGGGTTTTTAGCCATCCAATAATATAAAAATTTCACCTCTAAAGCGGATTACTAGATTCTACTAGTCTAGCTTGTAGATTATAATAATTGGTACTTGTTTGTTTCAAATTACTCTAAATAATACTGTCAGGGTTATGGATACCACATACCTTATAGTAGTTGACTAAATCTCGGCAGGACCCACCACATACCATGTATTATACGGAAATAGTTTTCAGATATAGGATGAGTTCCGGATAAGGAAAGACAACTAGGGTTCTACATGGAAACGACAAGGACTACTCGGATTGTATCCATGTTGGTTTCCCTAATTCTACTTGGACAAGGGGACACCTGTGGGTATAAATACAGGGCCCCCTAGGAGGAGAGGGAACACAAAACAGTAGATCAACATACAAGCCAATATACGCCAAGACAAACCGCCGGATATCAACATTGGAGATAAGCCTAGTAGTCCCCATACGGTACCTACGACTACCATCAAGAGGGATCTAATGCTGTCTCTGATCTCGCCGGACACGGATTCGAGGAGAAATACTACTCTGTTGTCGACTACGTGTCAGCACTTCAGACCGCCATGTCGACAACAGATAGATAGGCTACCCCAAATATTGTACTGGTGTGATTATGGTAAATAAGAGCAACGACCGGCTTCGGCCAACAGGAGTAGGGTTATTACCTGACAATTCAGGTGCCCGAACCTGTATAAAAATCCCCGTCTCCATCTTTTTTACTACAATCTTGCATATATCCTAGTACCAACGATCCCCATACTATGTAAATACCGGAATCACGACATCAAACGTCGACAAATACATATTATAATAATCTTAAGCTAAAACAAACAGGGTCTAAGTTAGCGCACGTAAAACGAAAAAGCTATTAGCACACGATTAATTAAGTTTTAATTATTACAAACTTGATAAATGGATATATTTGATATTTTCACTACCACAGAAAACCATATCAGTGCCAGTTGGGAACCCCACATATAGGAGCCGGTTGGTTTTCCCAACCGGCACCATTGAGGCGTGGTACTAATGTGAATATTCAAAGTTACCTTTGAGGTCTCAAGAATAAAAAAAAAAGGGCTCGATGCATCGGCACTATACATCGAGCCGTTCCTCGTCACCCTTAGACCACCGTCAATCCAAAGCAAATCACAGAAGTTTCACACACGAGACCACCATCGATCCAAACTAAATCACAGAAGTTTCACACACTGTAACCATTGATCCATCCAAGACATATCCCTTAAAGCACAAATCACAGAAATTTCACACAAATCACAGATGAAAAAAGCACAGACCACAAATCCCTCAACAATTTCATAGAAACAAATTACCGTTGCCGATACGTCACCGGATTTGTTGCGGGTGCCGCCGCCACCACCACTCCACCCGCCGATGCCGACCCAGGGGATGCAGCTCCGCCCGTCGTCGCCACCCCGGCCGCCGCCGCCACCACTCCGTCCGTGGGAGCCCGCCATCGCCACCCCGGCCGCTGCCGATGCCGGATCCGTCGTGGAAGCCGCCGCCGCCACCGCTCCGTCCGCAGGAGAAGCCTTCGCCACCGACGCCGACCCCGGCCGCCGCCGAGTTCCATTGCGGGAGTTGCCGTTGCCACCGGAGCCCACGAGAGAAGTCTCCGCCCGCTGTCGCCACCCCGGCCGCCGCCAAGGCCGCCTCGCGCATCGCCGTATCCGTGAAGCCGTCACTGACGACGCCGTATGCGGGGAGAAGGAGGGGACGAGATAGAGAGAGAGAGAGAGGGGCGAGAGGGAGAGATCGAGAAGCGACTAGCGAGCAAACCTGGCCCGCCGGCTCGGCTCGATTTATGTGGGTGTCAGTTTTTTTAAAAAAAACTGGCACCTATAATATATTATAGGTGTTCGTTTTTAATTAACCGACACCTATAATATATAGGTACTTTTTTTTAAAAAAAACCGACACCTATTCTATATAGAATCGGTATCTATAATTGCTTAAAGGTGCCGGTTTTTTGCGATTTCAACCCGCGGAAGTGTGAAAAGGCCTATAGGTGCCTGTTTTAGCACTTCCGGTACCTATAGTGCCGACACCTATTTGATGTTTTGTAGTAGTGTTTAAAGCAACTTTTATAAAGAATGTTTTTGATAAAACGTACCGTTTAGTAGTTTGAAAAGCGTGCTAACAGAAACCGAGGTAAAATCTATAACTTCATGAGAAAAGAACAGAGCTTAGTTTCAGCTGGATTCACTAATTTGGTATAGGAGTATCTGTATTTGAAGCCTCTGAAATTTTATTAAACTACAGTCGTTTTTCTCATCCCCGGATGATAAATTGATAATCCACCGGCAAGAACGCAGATCGATCGTGCGTGCTGGTGAACAGATGAGCATACGGCGGCGAACGCCAAAGTCAACAGATGCTGCTGTCCACTGCTACTCCCTCCGTTTCATTTTATTTGACACCGTTGACTTTTTAGCATATGTTTAACCGCTTGTCTTATTTAAAAAATTTAAATAATTATTAATTATTTTCCTATTATTTGATTCATTGTTAAATATACTTTTATGCATATGTATAGTTTTACATATTTCATAAAAGTTTTTGAATAAGACGAACGGTTAAACATGTGCTAAAAAGTCAACGGTGTCAAATAAAACGAAACTGAGGGAGTACTACTTAGCAATCTAAACGGAGCATGGTGACGAGCTGTGCATTTTCTTGATCCAAAGAAGCAACTATATACTCCCTCTATTTTAAAGTATATTTCACCATTGATTTTTCTTATAATGTTTGACTGTTTGTTTAATTAAAAAATTTAGTATAAATATGTTAAGGTATAAGTTGAGACTATATTTTATTTGATGATAAAATAAATCACAAGAAAATATATAAATAATATTTATACAAAATTTTTAGATAATATAAATTATCAAACATTGTACGATAAATCAACGGCGTTATACATTTTAAAATAGAGAGAGTATCTCTACTACTTTTAAAAATTCTCTAGTGGTGATGGTGAGTCCTAGATAATTCAAGGGCTAAGATTGCTTGTAGGATCCTCCCGCAAAATCAACGCTTCAGACGCGCGCCCTCTCCCCTTTTGGCTCTCTCTATCGCGCCCCTCTTCCCAACCACGCTCCCCGCTCCCTTCGCTGCTGCTCCCGCTCGCTCCCGATTCCCCAGCGCAATCGCGCCCGCACCCACCCCTTGCGCCGCCCCTCCGCCCGCGGCCCCAGCGCTGCCGACGCCTCCCTCCCTCCTCGCCTACCACCGGATCGAGACACCGGCCCCCGACGATGCGTCTGCCTCCCCTCCCTCCTCGCCATCCGCAACCGCCGTCGGATTGCGGGAGCTGGCCCCCGACGACGCGACCTTGCACCGAGCAGCAGACGGTCACCCCGCTGCCGCCTCTCTCTGACCGCGCCCCCACCCCCATCGCCGCCTGCGCCTCCCTCCCTCCTCTCCTACCACCGGATCGCGGCAGCCGGCCCTCTGCGCCTCCCTCCCTCCTCTCCTACCACCGGATCGCAGCAGCCGGCCCTCGACGACGCGACCCCACACTGGCTCTCCTCCCTCCTCGCCCTCTGCAGTTGCCACCAGATCATGGGAGCTGGCCCCCGACGACACGACCCCGCGCCGAGCAGCAACCGATCACCCTGCCGCGGCAGAATGTTGCCTCGAAGCTCTGAATTGAAAAGGTCATTACTGTATTAAATACTTCTGTGTTTAACTTGGCTACAGAGTTGAGGTACAGTGCAAATAAAATGGTTTATTAGTGTATGCTTCCAATAATTTATAGGATAAGACTCACATTCCAAATTCACATAGTAATAAGAATATAGACCCTCCATGTGTATGATGATTTTTTCTTTAAAACCCAAAAAATAGCAAGAAGTGACCTGATAGTGCAGCCTTACGGCATAATAAGTATATAGTTTTGTTTGTGGTTTCGAATTATCAACATTGATAACTGATATTTATTTCATGCAAACTAGAAACTTGAGAAAAAATGTGTATGCCGCACTACTATTGTTGTTCTTAATGAGATCATAGTAATCTTCCTTTCAAGAAAGACCTCTCACAGTGTATTCATAATTCATCCTCAATAAATTGAGAGTTCCTTATTTATGCCTCAATATAGAAGTTGATCTTGAGTTGGACATGTACAAGCTAAATGTTGGCTGAAGGTGTAATCTGTAACTAATTTAGGTTATCACCAGAAACACACATATACATAACCAATGCATGGAGAGTTCCTCCAAGCATTCATGAGTTCTACGAAATGTGCAGCTAATATATACCTCCAAGCATCATGTGTTCTACGAAATGTGCAGCTAATATATCTTTTTCCTAATGGAAAGTATCTTTAATCGATGGAATAAACAGATATAATAGCTGCTTGGAGTTCATACTTTTTATTCAAAAGGAACATGATGTTGCGAATATCATCAGCTTTTCTAAGCTGTTTTCAAAGTTAAGTTCAGAATAATTTATTTTCACTCTCATTAGTTTACTTTTGAATTTTTCTTCTGATTTACAGAAACAAGTTTTAACTCTCGATGTGAAGCATGCTGTTAGGATTGTTCAGCTGGCTAACACTAAATTAAGATATGGATAACAATATTGGGGGCATCACACCAACATCGTTAACAAGATCATGTGAGTTTTTTTTATCGATTTATTTATGTGCATATTATTCAGTCCATTAAGATGTTTTTTGCATACTGATTTTGCAATATTTCCTCACCTCCAACATTCCACGCTCCTATCTTCGTCTTCGGGATCCCTTCCCCACGGTCCACGCCCATGACCAGGGGCCGTATGCGGGAGGAGAATGGGCCATGTCAGCGCCTCAGCGGCTTCTTTCCTTGCTGTCATCTCAGCGTAGATCTGGCGGGTGGAGTTCCATCGCTAGGCAGACCCAACCACATGAGTGCAAGCTGCATGTAACATCCATCTGGAAACTCATAAATTAGAATGGAAGCCTGAAACAAGGAAGTAACAGAGTATTTTTAGTTTGCCCTACATTGAACATGTTTTTGGTTTCTTTGTTTGGGCACCATCTTAGCTTGTCCTACATTAACCATTGGACATTCTTATTCTAAAGGGTGCGTTTTGTCATGCTTATCTCAGGTTTTGAAGGATGAAGATAAGCGTGAAACATACGACCAGGTTATTAACTATTTTCTGTGACTATGCATGTGCTTTTTAAGTTTCCGTAGAGACATAAATCTATCTTCCTGGTAGTTTGTTTTATAAATCAAATGAAGGAAAAGAGATATCCAAACAACAAAATAATATTTAAAAGCAGTTGCACCAAACAGGACTATGATAATCTGCCTCAATGCCAAATGGTGCCTTCCTTACTACTGACATAAATAGTGAATATGTGATTTGTCTTTTTCGATTTGCGATCGATTGTTCTACTGGATTTTCTGAGCGCCAAGCATCAGGTGGTGGCCCAGATGACTTCTCTGGGAGTCATCCATTTGGTGACATTTTCACTCACGTAAGAGTGGACATTCCTATTTTTTTTAGTATCCGTAAATTGCACTGGCCCGTTTTTAGGTTTTCAATGTGAATTCACTCTATCTTGAAATCATGCATGAGGTCCATCATTTATAGGATAAAATGTGTGATATACATGCTTGATTACCTGTTATTCTAGGGCTTTGAAACACAACGGGAATGATATTCCACCATCTCTTATGGTTGATTTATCTACTTTTCCAAGTGAGCAAGGACTAGGAGGCTACCTAACAGATACGCTCTCCATTCCGATGCCACCAGAACTCTCTCCACCACGCTGTGGACAAGGTAAGCATTGCTAGATCTCGTTCTTTCAACCATTACAGTTCAAATGCAAATTTGCGAAAATAGTGGTTGTGAAACACTGAGCAAACCAACTAAAGGAACTCCCCCCAATGGCTTAGACTTGAAAAACTTGGGCAGGATGGATGGGTTAGGTCAAACGAAATGGTCTTTGTATAGTGTAAAGAACAAGAGATGATATTGATTCTTTTGTTTATTGAGCTTGCAATTTAGTTGAGATCTTGTTGGCATAAGAAACTGATGTTCGATGACCAGGTAATGCTTCACTATCGAGTTCTGCTCCATCATTGGGGATTTTCACACTTTTGTTCCCCACCTCGATGCCATATCCTTTCTAAACTATATAATGCTATCTTCAGATCAATTGCATATAACTTCTGATTAAGTGCTGCTCTATTTTTCTTAATGCATTAAATTCTCGAGTCACAACGATTATAGTGATCAATACAACCAGCTCTTTGGCTGCCAGGTCGGCAACTTCCCATTCCATTATCTGGGCATTCCGATCCATTATAGGAAGTTGAGAAATGCGAAATGGAAAGAAGTGGTCGAGAGATTTGAGAAGAAATTGAGTAGCTGGAAAGGAAAACTTCTTTTGTTGGGAGGACGACTTACTTTGATTAACATAGTACTTAGCAGTCTCCCAATGTATATGATGTCATTCTTTGCAATTCCTAGTGGGGTACTTAAAAAACTTGATTACCTTCGATCTAGGTTTTATTGGCAAGGGGATGGACATAAGAAGAAATACCAGCTTGCTAAGTGGGACATTATTTGTCGTCCCAAAGAACAAGAGGGCTAGGAATTCATGACCTCGAGATAAAGAATAAAGCGTTGATTAGTAAGTGGTTATACAAACTACTTACCACCGATGGAATATGGCAACAACTGCTACGCAATAAATATTTGGGATCACAACCTTTATCTCAAGCCTATTGGAAAGCGGGGGATTCACATTTTTGGGCTAGTCTTATGAAGGTCAAACATGACTTTTTCTGTTTTGGATCCTTCAAGATTAGGGACGGCTCCCAAGTTAGGTTCTGGGAAGACAAATGGTTGGGTAATGCCTTGTTAAGAGAACAGTATCCTTGTCTCTATAACATAGTTAGGCATAAACAGTCGACTATCGCACAGATTTTCCAAACCAATCCTCCATGCTTTTCATGGCGATGGGATTTAATTGGTGCAAAAATAGCTGCTTGGCATAACCTATTGCCTCGCATAGCTGATTTGGTTCTGGTACAGGAGCAAGATGAGTTTCACTGGAACCTCACCCCGAATGGGGTCTTCTCGGTCAAATCTCATTATCTAGCTCTAACACATACCGGGGTTCCGAATATCATTAGACGGATTTGGAAGGTGAAAGTACCCCTAAAAGTTAAAATCTTCCTTTGGTATTTACGTCGGGGCGTAATTCTCACCAAGGACAACCTTGCTAAGAGAAATTGGAAAGGCAGCAAGACATGTTGTTTCTGCCACAAGGATGAAACTATCCAACATTTATTCTTTCAGTGCCGCTTATCTCGCTTGGTGTGGTCTGTAATTCATTTGGTTTCTAATCTGAAACCTCCTCGCAATGTTGGTCATATGTTTGGGAGTTGGCTATCATGTGTCCCCAAAGAAATGAGGAATCTACTTTTGATGGGTGCAACAGCTCTGTGTTGGTCCATTTGGTTAAGTAGGAATGGAGTAATTTTTGATAACAAGATGGTGTCTTCTCCTTTGCAGGTTATCACCTTAGTTACCCGGTGGCTACATACATGGGCTATCCTCCACCAACCGGGACTGCGGGATACTATTATGGTGGTATCTCGACGTTTGGAGCAGGTGGCACAGGAGTTTTTTACCCAGGAGCATGGTGGCGGTCTAGTCTACGGATTGATAGCCACTAAGATATACGGTGGTATCTCGACAGTTGGACCAGGTGGCACAGGAGTTTTTTACCCATGAGCATGGGTGGCGGTCTAGCCTACGGATTGATAGCCACTAAGATATATGTTTCTGTTAAACTTTTGTGCTTGGGAGATGTTCTAGTTGTTTCTTTCTTCTTTTTTGGCTGTGTGCATTTTATGCAGAGGCCGGGGGTGACTCAGTTTGATTGTATCATCTTGATGTAATTAACTGAGTCTAAATAAAGCTTCCATTATCTAAAAACAGCATATTGAGGCTGATCAGTTCTGATTGTTGCGGCATTTTTGGCTGCAGCTGTCCAGCCCACCCAATCGATTGCTACCCAAAATCGTACAACCAGCGGTGGAAAACGAAAAAAAAATCTTACATCAGGCTGTCAAGCTTTTAAACATTCATATGGGATTGAGGATGCAACTACATACCTTTTGCTCTATATTTTTCTCTTAAACTTTATCATGTTGCCTGTCATATTCATATGTTTACATGGGATTGAAGTAGCCAGTGTTGATATAGATATATGCAAGCTAGACTCAAGGATGCTGAACATGTTTTTTTTAACAGTAAGTTAAAGAAATATTTAACTTACAAATAGGAGTGCCTACAAATCTGTTTTCAGAAGAACAAAGCTAGATTCCTTTTGATGTAAGTAGATAGCATTTCCTGTGTGGCCTGCATTTTGTAGAAAGCTTTATAAGGCTCCCTGAATTGGTTCTGGTTAGGCTATCAGAAATTGGGGTTTTCTGTACAAAACCTTCCATCTGTTTACTCATATTCCATGGCTTTTAATTGCACTGCTTATGCTACATCAACAGATCAATGTCATTTGTTTAGAGCTGACTTTTGGATTGATTTGTTCCCTTTTTTCAGCAAAGTATCAATTTAGTGGGTCCAGGAGCCCTGAACGGCTACCTCTGTGCACATATGCAATTCAATTCAATTTTTTTGGCTTATGTATCATCCAAGCATAGAATTGATTGTCCATTACCCACTTGAGGATTAGCTATTTCCTTGAACCATAGCGACTGTTCTAAAATATCCACCAAAAAGTTCCCCCTCTTCTCTCTTATAAAGTAGAGGCTTTATCCTTTGTTTTTAGGTCTGTATTTTCTGTAATTGACCCATGAAATGTCTTTTATGTTGAAGAACTTGTGGAGAAAATTAAGAAATAATACTTTTAAGAATGCGGATTTGTCCTTTTGAGAAATAGTTCATGGGTCAATGTCATTTCTTGATCCAGATTTCAAAGCTTCTCTTTTATGAAACTATTTTCCCTTCTTTTTTAAAGATTTTGCTGTGGCTGATGTTTTCATCTTTGCACAAATTACATGTTATGCTCCAGTATATTAGAAGCAAACACATAGTATTATCGTATAGAGAAAATAGTTATACGGGAATGGTATAACATACATATATAACTATTACTATATACTGGCAAATAAGGACTGACCTATTTTCCTCTTATCCAGGTAAACCAAACTAAGTCACTCTCTGATCTCCAGCAAGTTAACCTTCCTCCATTCCTCTCCCATTGGAATATCACCTGCTATGAATATGACCAAACAAGCTAGCTTGTGGTGCACCTGTGGTGTGTGATTCTGGAGGACATATTGGTGCTTTATGTGTTGTGGTTCATTAGGTTTTTATATTGAATATATTGCAGGCATAGAGAATATGTGCCTCATGACAAAAGATACTTGTGCGTGTTCTCAATCAATCGTTGAAGCTATGATGTCCTAGCAGTGCGAACATTATGGTATTGCTCTGGGTTTGAATTGCGGACGTGTGGTCCTATGCTGTATTGTTTGGTTTTGTCCCCTATACTCGCAAAATTACTTCTCTTGCATTCACTTGCCATGTTATGAAATACATAATGCCATCTGTATATACTTGTTGCGATTAGTTACTTGATTTGATGTCATGAGTGTAAATACAGCTAAATACGTATATCCCCGGATTGAATTAGGATTTTATTGCATTACTACTTTTCATTAAGAAACACTCAATAACTATTCAGCACAATTTTACTCTATAATTTGAAATTGATGTATTATTTTTTTCCCTTGCAACGCACTGGCACTTAACTAGTATATTATAGTTAGCATTCGCGGTCAGGCAAATATGATAGTACTTGACAACGGACTGTTCACCCTACGCTTAGCTGCTGTCCATCTCCAAAGTGTCGCCGCTCGCCACGGCTTCTCATCGTCTCAAGCCGTGGAAGAGTCGCCGGAGGCAGGGTGCCCGGTGGCGGCTGCACACCGCCGTGTATGCCTGATAACGGATGTGAATGGACATGACATGTTTCAACGTCTGTTCTCACATCAACACTTCCTGGTGCCTCCCAAGCCTAGATTGACAGATGTCACAGGGTTGAGTTCAGCTGGCAAGTTAACTTGTCATTTTGTCAACAACTATATATGTTAGTGCCTACCATGCGCACTAGCTACAACGTGTATATATTGTTGGGGGAGGAGATCGTGCACACCAACTTACGGAACAGAGAGCATATGCATCCATGGTCTATTTTCTTTGCATGCGTACGTACACAAGAGTACTGGTTGATTCCCTGCATGTTGCAGCGGGTACACTAAAATAACTTTATATATATATGCAAGGCTGGAATCTGTGTGCTTCAATAAGATATTTTGGTATCGGCTTTAAAGTAAGCAAATACAACATGCATGGATGGATCATACGGTTACCTTTAAATCTTTAAAAAAAAACATATCCTTCTCGTCGTGCTATCTGCAAGGGCGTAACTTTGGTAGCTAGCTTTCTTTTCATGTTAAATCCATGTTGTAAGTTGTGAATAATAGCAGGAAAATAAAATTATGATGGTAATTCTTACACTTAAATAGGATCTGCAGTTGTATGAAATAAAAGAGAACTACTGTTCAGGGCGGTGAGCTGCCTCAACCATTCAATATCTGTCCAGAAATGTTTAAAAAGACAATTGTGCTGAAGCTAAACCACCCATACACAATGCAAACTGCAAACAACTGGTCTACCATTAATTGACCATGGGTGACCTTCTAGAATCAAATATGTTAGGATTAGATGACACAAATTGTTTGATATAGTGAGATGGTAGTGTGCACATGGTGCAATTAGGTTAAGAAACCACAATATAAAAATTATAAACTTGCAGTGAGAAGATACTAACATAGTATGATCCTCGTTCAGGTATTGTGCCAAACATATGACATGCATATCTGAAAATATTTCCATCGAACAAACATACCAGAAAATTGAATCATCCGGCAGCATATGGAACACCTAACTTTCAACAAACCAATGATAAAATCAAACAGTTTAAACAAAAGAAACACACATGAGCACCGCAAATTAAGGAGGAAAGGGTCTATGGAGGTGGTGGTGTCCGAAGCTCAGCATCGACAAGCATGGCTACCGCCTGTTGGTAATAAGGTACTGAGTGTTGTTGTTTTCACCAAGCTATTGCTGTGCTGCGCCACGCGTGTGGGGCGTGCTAGGGAGGAGACCCCACTCCGACTCTAGGAGGAGACCCCACCGATCCAAGAAGAAACCTTAAATCCTTCTCTGCTGAATTGGGCTAGGATCAAAATTACTAGATGGGCCTCATGTGGTGGGTGCTGCATTTTGTTCATCCAACGTCTGAGAAGTGATCTAATCTAATGATCCAATGGCTAAGAATTTATGATGATGTGGAACATTAAGGTTTGAGATTTAGGGTCTTGATTGTAGTTAGTAGGTCATAACCTTATAAAAGAAGGGATTTATGAGCATTCACCTCTCTTTGAAACTTGATACCCATTCTCATTCTGACTATGAGTAGCTAACATGGGAAGTGTTTTCTTCGATGTGTGATGTAGCATATCTGTGTGGAACTGTGGATTTGTTGTAGCAGTGAAAGTCTGGTGATGTCCCAACCTTCAAGCAAGTTATGATATGATGTACAAATTGTATTGCTGCACGTACTGGAGCCTGGGCACCTTACCTATTAATCCTCCAGACCGACATAGAAAACACTTGCATGATACAAGGATGAAATGCTCATGACATAGAATGCAACAGTATGAATGCTTGATGCACCAATGAAATAACATAATTCCAGCAGGACACGTCTCATCTCCGGGTCTCACCACATTCAGATTTCAAATTCAAAACAAACAGGCGTAATACTTGGTAATGATTCATTATTTACACTCGTATATTACCTGCCTCAATCCATGGTCACTGTGGACCTGCGAAGACAATACAACACCTTGTTGACTGACGTTAGCACCTTCGGTACCGATTGTGCATATACTTTATAATTTAGCAAGACAAGGAATAGGAAAAAATGAACATTTGTTTCTGCATAGCATTCTTTCGTATGCTGCAGTGAAGTTTTTTACACTCACAGCACCGAAGAAACCACAAAATAAACAGAGGATTACTCAACGATTTACTACAGTAAGTTCACAAACTAAGATCAGTTCAGCACAACACCCAGATTTCCCAGTTTCTTGGTGCAACCATTCTGAATCAAACAAACAATTTAAAGCCATGGATTTCTTCTTCCTTCCTTCTTGTTGTCAGATTGCTCCCCACCTCCTACTGCAACAGCACAAGAACAACAATAGCAGCAGGAGAAGAGGACTCCATCTCTCATCTATCTATTCTCTTCCCCCTCCCTCTCTTCCCTGCAGCAGGAAAGAACTGCAACCTTACTTGTCCTAGGAGATTCTGCAGGAAGCGCTCGGTGGTGTGGTTGTTTTGGCTTGGTTAGGGGATTAAGAGCATACTTAAAGATGTCGTTCTCTCTGCTGCATGTTGACTGATGAGTAGTTAAGATTCAATTGTTAGATAAGGAGACGGCTAGATTCAATGTATTTTACTGATTTTTAGCTGTCAGATCAGTACAAGTATCGGTTAAAATCAGCAGCCGAAGGAGCCAAGAACCAGAGCCGATTCTTTATTTCACTAATTGTTGCTCATACATGAATCCTTCTCGTTTAATTTGGGGATTCAAGGATTGTGAGCTGTGAGTTACCAATAGGGGATTTGGATTTGGGGCAACGGGAAGCACATTGACGAATCGGCTCAAATCGAGCTGATGCATCTAGCCCTTTTTTTTTTTGTCCTATATGTCTCAAAGATGCTGATTATTAGTTAAGTACCGCTTTGTAATTGACACCTCTAATCTCGAACATTGTTGCCCTAAATTGGTGCCAGTTGAGAATCTGATATCTATAGTCAATTTCCAACCAACATCAATAGAGGTTCATGTAGTAGCGTGTAGTTATGACAACATATGTGTTTCATAGTCTTTCGTTTCGAAAGAGAAATATCTCAAGGAATAATTAAAATACAAATTTTAGTCGGAAGAGAAACTGAAGAACAAACAGAAATATATGATTCATATTAGGAAATGTTTACATTACTCGAACATGTTTTTCCTTTCACTGGATGACTGAATCGATTAAGAATACCTAGTCTTTCTGTGTAAAAAAAAAAAAGACCACCTCACATACTTTCCTATGATATTGTGGTTTCACCCTTTCCTCCGGGTCTCAGTTTTTTAAATAACTAATATAAAATTTCCAATATTTTTGTTAGTGTTTGATAGCTGCCTGCTGCCTTTAAATCTTCAGAGCCCTCAACGAGATGTGCACTAGCTCGTTTGGAAGAAGCAGCAACGAGGCGTGGCTCACGAGCTGCCTAACACATCTGGTATGGCAGCGACTCTGTCTACCCTTCCTTTGCGTCCTACCAGGGCCGGCCCTGACTCGGAAAAAAAAATAAAAGCCCCCATTCACTATAAAAAAACAAGATAATATTTAAAAACTCATTGTTATTAAGGAATTTCACACTAATAAGTTTAAAATACAATCAAGCAGTCACGATATACTCGAACGTCGATTGGTCTTCTGTCTTTTCTCTAAGCCCATCAGATCTAATACTATAGTATACATATTTTGAAGTCCCTTAATTTTTGAAGGTCCAGTGCAGTCGCACCGTCCGCACTTTCCTAGGGCTGACCCTGCGTCCTACTACTGGGCACCGGCAGTTGCTCGCCGTGGATGTCTGTCAGAGCAGAGGGTGGAGACGTGCATGGCCATTGTCACCCTGCCCGTGAGATTCCTGGCGTCGGCATTCTTGCTTAGCAAAAGATTTGCTCGGATGGATCTCACTTCATCGTGCATCAATGATTCCCGGTGCTTTCCAACCCCAGATAGACAGAGGACATAGATCCCAACCATGCGCCACTACGCGTGTGGCTATGTGTAGTGATGAGGCGGATGACACAATTTTGTAGATCAGCAAGCATGCATTTATTCATCGTCTCTCTACTTTACATGCATAGTGTACTATTTATCAACATTAACTCACATTAAAATAGCTCCCTTTTTATTGGATGCTACATGTGTTAGAAGGAAAAGGCTATACGTACTGCTCGCTCCATCTATTTTTAATAGTCATATTTCATCTTGGCACATAGACCAAGAATAAGTAATTCTACTTATCATCTATTTAAACATGCTACTAGTCATTCATCGTAAACAAGCGATTCATTAATATTTACATTTCTCGATGCCCATGTAGCCAATCTTGTGTGGAAGAATGGAGAGACGCATTAAATCCGAGAAAGTCATTAAGATGATAAGTTGTTGGATTGAAATATGCCTATCAAAATAAATTTTTCAGATTTGAAAATATGACTATCAAAGGTATATGGAGAGAATAACTTTTTCTTAGTAAATTCTTACTAATACTAATGTGTCATGCTATGAGTGCATCTAGATTTTTTATAACTTCCATCTACTTAAATTAAACGGTTGAGATGATTATTAGTAAAAGTTTAGTAAGAAAAATATAATACGTGTAGCATTGCTCATGTTAGAATATGTGTCAAATATACTAGTACTGCTAGGTACAAAATTGTGTATTCAATTTTGTATTGGATTTGGAGTTAGAATATGTGTAGGATAGAGCAGTGGCGGATGTATCGTTGGGGCTTGTTGGGCCTAGGCCATTGTCAGTCGGGCCGGCACAGCCCAACAAACAAGCCGGGCCGTGCTGTGCCAGCCCACAGGCTACACGTACGGCTCAGGCACAGCCCAAATAGTCCCGGGCCGTGCCATACTAGCCCTAAGGCATGGCCAGCCCATCGTGCCCGTGCCGGTCCAAAAACGACTTGGCATAGACCCCTTCAACAACTCAGTTTGACAAAATATTGTACATAATACATCAAATTCATGAAACTCACATTTACTTCATCAAATTCACAATCACTTCATCAAATTCACATTCACTTCATCAAATTCACAATCACTTCATCAAATTCACAATTACTTCATCAAATACAATAGGCCGGAGCACCGGAGTTGCCGTTGAAGACAATAAGCTCACGGATCTACAAGAAGACAATACTCAAGAGGGATATTGGGGCCTTGGAGGTGGAACTGATGAAGAAGAACAAAAGGGAAAGAGATGGTGTGCGCGGCCCTCGATCCGGCAGCCGGAGACGAAGAGTTGACAGATTCACTGGTGGCCCTCATGCCCCAGCAGGACACCATTGGTCGCCCTCATCAGGCAAGGCATCGATCAGAGACGAAGAGGAAGGGAGGCGGATCGATGAGCACCTAAGTGGTGGACAGTGGAGGGGGACTGGTGGGTGGGGGAGCCGCGGAGGCGGGTCGGTGGGCCACTAGGCGGTGGCCGATGACTGTGGGCTGTGGCCTATGGCGTGTGGCGGCTAGGGTTAGGGTTGAGCAAGAGGCGAGAGCGACGACTGGGGGAGACACCGCCGCCGCTTATATACGGGGGCATGCACGGCCTTGGGCCTGGGCTTCCTGGAATTTGATTGAATATCGTCAATCGAAGGACCTTCAATGGACGAATTCTTATAACTTGAACCGTGCACATCCCGCTCGAGACTTTTCAGCCAATGGTGGGGTGAGTGGAAATCCCATATTTTCAGCTTGGCCGCTACCAATTACTAGGGATAGGGATGCAAGTGGATAGTCCCGCTACCCGTATAAAAACCTACTTACTAGTTCACTTCTCATATGGTAGCACAAAATCTAGAAGAAAAAATGAACTAGAAATGAGATAAGTGGGCTAAAAAAACCCGCTTGCCCCCCCCCCCCCCCCCCCCCGGCCGGCATCCCTACCAATTACAACTGTATGCCTGACCTGGACAATGTTGACTCTGATACCAAGCTAATTGTTCTTATATATTCTCACTTCCAAAATTTCTTCAAACTTCATGAAATCAAAACTTCATGACCTTTATTATGGGCCAATAGCAATGCCCCTACCGTAAGTCAATGCGGCCACCCGATAAATTATGGGCCTGTATCGACTAAACCAAATTTGGGTGCTATAGCTTCCCCTCCATTATCATATCTCAAAGGACCTCAGCCAACAGGAAAGAGAGAACACATCAGCTCACCCAGGCAGTAAGAAGAAACAAGCTATCAGCTCTTCTATTCAATTGAAACAGAACCAGTTCAACTTAAGGTTGTAAGGGATGACTAGGGCGGCAGTACTACAAAAACATTTTTTCGTTACAAGCACCTCTTTAGATTGCAAACTAGACCATAATTGGTCGCGTACTTCATTTTCGCATGCAGCTCCTTAAATGGCGCGCATGCAAAATTCTATTTTCGTATGCAGGCCTCTTAAGGACCCGCACATCAAAATAAGCCTATTTAAACAGACAGGGCCTCTTAAGTGTACCCAATACAAAAATATTCACTCTCCTTCACATATTTTTTTTCTCCCCTCCTCCTCTTTTCCCTCTCACTCCAAATTTTTAAACCTCCTCTCTCTTCCTTTCCCTTTTATTCTCACTCCTCTCTCTTTTTTTCCCTTTTATTTTCAATCTTCTCTCTTTTCCTCTTGTCTTCTCTCTACTCCACCGAACGCGCTGTGCGTGGGGGCACGGGAGGTGGCCGTGAGCAGACGGTGGCTGGGAGAGGGCGGGCAGCTGCGCGGCAGCCAAGAGCGGGCGGGCGGCGTCGGCTCGGCGCATCAGGCAGTGGCCAGCGACCGGCGGCGCAACATCAGGCAACGGCCGGCAGTGAGCGGGTGTCGGCTCGACGAGCGACGGCGTGACTTCGGGTAGTGCCCGGGAGTGGGTGGTGGGCAGCTCAGGAGCGGCGCCATCCCCATCCCCACCTGGCACCACAGTCGATGACAAGGAGGAGGAGGCGGCCGAGAGCGGCGCCGCCAGCCCCGCGATGGCCGGATCTGCGCCGCCGCCGACAACGAGGAGGAGGCGGCTGGGAGCAGTCGTCGGCCCCATGACAACCCTATCCGTCGTTGCTGCCGCCGCTGCACACGCGAGCCATCCGGATCCACGCCGCCACTGACGGTATCCCTAGATTTTGATTTTTTTTTTGAATTTTTTTTTTTGGATTTTTTTTGTGTGGACGACATAAGCACCTGGACATGAAAACTAGATTTTCGCATGCGGATGTGCTACCCGTATGTAAAATTAGATTTTCGTACACTATTTAGGTCAGATATGTAGGGGCGGGCTTACGCACGCGAAAATAGGTTTCGGGCTAGGCTGTCTAGAAAAACCCGTTGTGTACTAGTGTGGGCGACTATGTACACATAAGGCATAATCTCGTTAATGTATGAGAACAGGATATCCAAAGGAATGATTACGCCTTCTAACAGAGCACACCAAAAGCTAGGGATGAAAACGGATCGAAAGAAGCTCTATCATATTCATTTTCATATTTTTTCTCGGAATCGAAATTGGAGTCGGAAACCCGGATATGAAAACGGAATCGAATATTATCGAATACAGATACGGAATAGAAACGAATACGGCAACGAATGATTATCGAAATATCAAGACCCCTCAAAGTAAGCTTCTTAAATCGAGGAAGAGATGTAGCCATTAGTTTTCAAAAACAAAATATCAACATTTTTAAATTTTATCTCTATTTGTAAGGGTAAGGGGGAGATAGAAAATGGTGTGTTTACTTTCCATACAAATTTATGTTATCATGAAACAAATAAATTAATGTGTATCACTGAAATTTTCGCAGGCACATTGAAATTTTTGAAAATTGGTTGAATATTTTAAATTTTGGGTTGAACATTTCAAATGGAGTTGAGAATTTTGAAATTGAATTAAACGTTCTAGAATTTGAGTTGAATTTTTTAAATCTGAGTTGAGTGTTTTGAATTCGAACTCAAACTTTTCAATTTTTGAATTAAAAGTTTTTAAAATTTTAAGAATTGAATTGAAAGTTTTTGAAAATTTGAGTGGTTATTTTTCAGAATTGAATTTTTCCATTTGTTTGTTTGTTAATTGCTCTTGTATCTTTTTCATATGGTTTGTTTTGTTCCACCTAATTAGAGAAAAGAAAAACATATTTTTTATAAGAATACCGGATATCCGATGGAAAATAGCATATAGTATCCGACCATTATCCGATTCCGACGGATATCACCTATATCATATTCGTTTTCATTTCCGAAAAAAAATACGAATTCGAAAATTTCCGGATGTATCCGACCGAAACTATCCGAATCCGAAAAAATGTCCGGTCGGACAGAAACTATTTGAATCACTTTCAAACTGACCAAAAGCTGTGAATAAAAAAAAAATCAAAATGTGGTAACACTGTTAAATCAAATCGGGATTAATTCCAATTGACTATTCGGTTGAACGCTGTCTTTCTTTTTCTTTTGTTATTCTGGAAATATGACCAAATATATTTGAATTTATTTTAATATTCGTCCGGATTTTTACACTTGGCACAACATTCATTCCCCTATTGCTACCGCCTAGCGGACACCCAACCACTTCGACGTTATGTAAAAACAATGAACACTGTTTTGATAGCACGAGCCACCCTGAGACAATCTAGAAGCGATTTATTCCAAATACCACTCATTCCTATTGCGTTGATGAATTTCTAGTCACGTTGCTTCTGCCTCGCGAACCGGAGATTGAGAAAGAGGAAAGAAGTTATCTCGAAGGAATAAGGAATGACTACATATCTATAGTAACATCTAGGGTGTAAGTGTGGTGCTTTTATTTCAGAAAATGGAATAAACCCGATCTGTACATCTAATCAGATGTACACAGTCAAGGGTGGTTCTATTAACCCTTCTTTTATTAGCTAACAAACACTTCGGAATGTTTAAATTTTATTTAGAAATGCAGTACAAATGCAACACAGGCGCTCATAACATACGCACACTCATCCCTATAAATACACAGAACGCACATCCTATCTTTATGAGATCTTGCGTAGTTCATGATGGGACACAAGTAAGGTTTTGGGAGCAATGCTGGTGTTGTTGGAATTAATAGATGGGCTAAGGCCCATTTGAAGATTAATTCTTTGGAAAATCACAAAAGCCCACTTCATGGGATGGCATGCATGTGAAGTTTGGTACCACCTTACTTATTCTAGAAGAGGGGGATCTCCTTAAAAAGGAGGATGCCCTCCTAGCCACTTGAACCATGTGGGGTGGAGAGAAAAGGGGGAATACGCGCGCGCTTGCTCGCCTGGCCTGGCAGGGCAGGCGGCGCGCGTGCACGACGTACGCGTCGAATGGTCCGCAAAATTGGCTCCTCATCCTTGCGCAGATGCAGCCTCCTTTTGCAGTTTTGTTTTGCTGCAGGAAAATTCGGATTTGTTTTGTTTTGGAAACATTCCGAAAAATCCGGTGCATGAAAACGGCGTGGAGTCCGGATAAGTTACGCGTGACTTATCCGGTTTGGTTACGCGGAGTGGAGATCGTGCGGGCGCCCTGATCAAGCGACCTATCTCTATATAAACCGAGCCGCCGCCTTCACGCAAAACATACGAAATCAATCTAGGGTTTGCCTCCTCCTCTGTGTTGCACCGTCGCTCGTGGACTACTCCATCCCGCTCGCCAGCGTGCACCGGCGATCGGGAGAGCAGGTCTCCGGAACCTCTGCCTTCGACGTCTTGCACAGGGAGAAGGCGGCAATAAGGTTTTTGGGAAGCGCTTCGCGTAACTGCTCCCTGTTCGTCCGCGATGGCTCGCCTTCCTCTCCGCTCGCGTGCTGCGCGCCTTCGTCGACTTTCGCAACCGCGAGTAGTTCCTGCCGAGCAACCGATCTTTCCGCCACCTCGGTACGTGTTCGACATGTTGCGCATATTTGATTTATTCATGTTTTACTGCTTAGTTTACATGTGTAGATCTAATGATGCGTTAATGCTAGTATACATCTGTAATGTCATGATTTATTTATGGAATATATTAAATCATTATATGCCTATATTCTCAACAGGTGTGGGGATATGTCTTTCGACAAAGTTTTCCCACACTTTATTCGTTGGTTAGGAGAAGGAATGTAACTGTAGCAGGGGTGCTAAGCACGCTGCCTTTAAATGTGTCGTTCAGGAGGGCATTGGTAGGGGATAACCGAAGATATTGGTACCAATTAGTGGCAAAAATCTGTTCTTTTAACCTCTCAGAACAAAGTGACTCGTTCAAGTGTAGGTTGAAAGGAGATGGAACCTTTTCAGTAAATTCTATGTACAAGGCGATTATGTATCAAGATATTATACCAAGGAAATCTTTGATTTGGAAACTTAGAATTCCACTGAAAATAAAGATTTTCTTGTGGTACATGCAAAAGGGCGTTATGTTAACAAAAGATAATATGGCGAAAAGAAAGTGGAAAGGTAGCACTAAGTGTTATTTTTGTAGCTCTAATGAGAACATACATCACCTTTTCCTTGAATGTCGTATTGTAAGGTATATTTGGAGTGCTATACATATTACCTTTGGTATTCCACCGCCTAATAGTGTTGCGCATCTTTTCGGTAGTTGGCTTAATGGTTTGCATCCTAAGCTAAGATGCCACTTTCTGGGGTGTATTGGGGCACTATGTTGGGCGTTATGGTTATGCCGAAATGATGAGGTATTTCATGGTACCAAAATTAATTCTTTTATGCAGGTAATATTCAGAGGAACACACTGGGCACGGCAATGGGCCTTGTTGCTTAATGAAGAAGATGGAATCATGGTGAAGAAAGGATGCATGTTGCTAGAAGCCAATGTGATGGATTTCTTTTCCAAGCAGAGATGGAATTTTAGAGGAAGATTACAAGCGTAGACTTTGGTTTCCTCTCTTGCGTGTTTGAAACTTGCTTATTTGGATGTAATCCTTAGGTTGGATGTACCATCATTTTGTTAAAACTGCGGGGTCTATGTACCTATTTGTACTTTGTTTGGCCGTGTGCATTCACCTTATGATGCAAAGGCCGGGCGCGGCCCATTATCTAAAAAAAATCTATAAAAGACTATACCGGCATATATTGAGATTGACCAAGTTATCCGTGTCAAGTGACTTGAATCCGGATAGACTGGTTCTACTAGAATATAACCAATTGAACTACGCTTACTTCGCTTTCGAATGTTTAATCAAATTCTCTTTATGTGTGGGCTTAATTATATTTTCCAAAACCGCTAAAACAATAATAAGGATCTTTGGAACACACGAGAATTTAAAATTTTTGACACTTTTTTTTGTTAAAATGCTAATCACATACATGGACAATCAACTAGTTCCGTAGTATATTTTGAGATTATAAAATATTATAATTTAAAATATTAGGATATTCATTACTACATACAACCACATAGGTGCCGGCACCTATTGCAATTACCTTGGTGTGACCTTTTTCATTGGTTGCCGGCACCAAGGTCATTAGTTTTGGTTCGAGAACTGGCACATATTTGACTATAGGTATCGGTTCTAAATTTAGAACAAACACCTGTAGAGGTGGACCTGTTTTTAATATTTGTAGGTGCTAAAAAACCCAAAAATAATATTTAGAATTTTATTTGGCACCTATACGAATTCGAAATATCTTTCTTCATCTAAAGTCTTCTTACCATCTCACCTACAAACAATTGTTGTCTTGGAAACAAATGGTATTCTTTGGAGACTATTGTTATCCAAACTTATAATCTATATTCATATTTAGTACCATAGATGTGCTCAACTAAAAAAATTTTCAAGTACAAAATTGTAGTTCACATCTAGATCTACAACTTTTGTATATCTTTTGTCTTCATCCGAGATCGTTTATAAATTTTAAATATTCACTTATGCTAATAGATCCGAGACATTATAACACATTTTTGAACATCCAAACGACCTTAAATCAAAAAGTTTTCCACTATAAAGTTATAGATCTTGTATAGCTCATTTGGTATAAAGTTTATACTCATATGATTTTGTATGAAGAAATTATATGAAAACTCAGCACCTATAACCATACGCGAGTCACATCGCAAGGTAATATCGGTTCGCACTTATTACTATGAACCGGTACCAATTGTCTCGGGTCAGGACATACGTCATTAAGATAATATAGGTGCCGGTTTTTAGCGAACGGCCGTCACCTATGCTTTTTTAGACCGTTGGCGCACTACAAGAATCTATTTAATCTATGATGAAAAAAATCGTCATGGATCAATGAAAATTCGTCACAGGAATTCTTCTGTGACGATTATACTTATCGTCATCTATTGAGCGTCACAGATTAAATCTGCCTATGTTTTCTCCGAAATCGTCACGGATCAGCACAATCTATAACGTTTTTTAACCGTCATAAAACGCTTATGGGCTCGTGTAACCTAGCCCAAGCCCAACCTTTGTGACGAAATTAAACGTCACGGATGGTTGCCACGTGGCCACCAACATGGCAGGTGACATGGTCGTTTTGACATGTGTGCGATGACGTGTCAATGATGACGTGGCAGCTGACGTCAGCAAATTTTTTTATACGGCTCATTAATTTTTAAACAACCCATTATTTTTTTTATATTGGTCCATTGATTATTTAATGACGGCCCATTATTTAACTGTAAAATTTATATGATCATAACTATTTTTATTTATATTGGATAAATCATCGAAGTTACAGCTCAACGGTACATTTAAACCAAAAAAAAAGGTGCAATGGCAAAAAAAAAAATGAAGTTCACACAATTGTCTCACTAATTAAAGCTATCTACAGCTTTCTACATGTAGAACTGATTCATTGGCCGTTTCTCTTTTCCCCTGTAATCTGTAAATCCTTTAGTCTTCTATATCCTGCAAAAACAAAAATCAGGCAAGGTATATTAATGATTCATTTGAGGTAGTGACCATGTCGAAAGTCAGTGTTCACATTTCAACAGAAATATTCAAAATCCAAGTAAAGACTAAGTGTTCTAAAATGATGTGCATGTCATCAAGGAATTACTAGATAGCATGCTCTATACCAACTTTTTGGAACTATTCAACTCCTGAATAATTTGCATACTTAACTGCTCTTGATGAATATTCTCTAGATAGCATTGGCCATTGGATGTTACTAGATGAACAAGCGCGGCTTCACGCTGCGCACGTTAATATGTGGATGATGGTGCAGAAAGTGCAAAACAGATACATGTTAAGCAAAGAAGAGAAGAACAACAACGGAAGGGGAAGAAAAGAAAAGGGAGGCATAAAAATAACATAGAGAGCATGATCAACTGTTCTTTTCAGTGCCCACTTCTCCATTGTCATTTTGGAATTAAGACCTAGTCGCAATATTAACACATTTTGGAAACAAGAACAAAGTAAGCTTGTTAGTGTCCCATGGCTTCAAACAGGGAAGGATTGATGGCATCATATTACACATCAACACAAGTAATAAATGTCACCCATCTAACATAATTCATTACGCTTGGGAAGATCATTCGGACTGAAAATTGAGCTGTTTCTTTTATGGCAAGTATGTTACTCCCTAACAATACATGCTTGCAAGAGCTTTTATCATTTCCCACAAACCTAAATAGATGTATGATGGAATTACCTCTCACAGTTGTAGGCAAGTGAAGCCTCTGCTAAACGTCTCTTTTCCCCCTCTGTACTCCTGATGCTTCCAGTTGTCAGAGTATCATCCATCTGCAAGCACAAGAATAATTCATAGTGAGAAACAAGACCATCTTCAACCATACGAGGAAGACCATCTTTAACCATACGAGGAACAAGAAATAACAAATTTGCACTTATTTTTCTTTTCTTTTTTTTTTGACGGCAAGTGGATATGGTTTTGTTCCAACCACATCTGGACAATTGTTTCATTGTTGTTTAAGCGCCACTTAAATTACTCACATGACAAATAGATGAGATTATCAATGAAATAAGGAATCGGTCTGAGTTAAGCTAGATTAGAACTGCGTTCTCGCAAGCGAAAAGCAACAGAGTTGCTTGGGGGTGGGGGGTCAAGATTAATCATTCATGGGTCAGCAATTAAAACAGGATGAGAATCTTTCTTGCTAAGCCTGAGCTGATGCAAAAGTAAGGGCGTCCATGCCAAATGAACTAATAAGGCACAGTAAATAAAAATGCACATTATCAGTAAACATAATTCTCCCATTCTTCATTGAAGCTGGTTACCTGAAAAAAATGGCATGCAAGAGAATGGCGAGAAGAGGAAAAGAACATCAGTATCTTAGTGTTTGAGGATACAAGAGATGAGCACAACCTTGGCTGAAGAAAATCAACCCACCATGTGCCGAAACACACCAACCTGATGCACATGCGCAGGTACATATCCATCGAGCATTTGACAACCCGAGCAAAACCAAATTAGATGGAACATCCTGATTCACAAATTCCTGGCAACACAACCATTCACCGATTAAGATCAGCATTAGCGCACAAATCAGGGTGAAGAAGGGGCTTACTTATCCAAATGAGGAGGCTGACGATGTCAAGTTTGATATTTTTGCGGGGATGAAGTGCTGCAACCGGCCGGGTCCTCCAGCCACTGTCAGGACCAGAGCGATGGAGAGACTTCCTGGATCTGGTCGTCGTGGTGGCTTGGGTGGAGCAGATCGGGAAGGGCCGGCGGGGAGGGCGTGAGGAGGAGCTCAAGGCGGCGACGTCGGAAGGGAAGCCGGTGGAGGCCGAGGGCGAAGAATGGCGCCCGTCGTTGTGGAGCTGGCTTCCAAATCCGGCCGGGGGCAGCGGGCTCCGGAGTAGACGAGGGCGACGACGTCATGGAGGTTGGGGACGTCGCCGCGACCGCGAACAAAGTGGACTGCCGCCGGAGGAAGTCGTCGAGCACGCCGGCACCGGCACACACCGCCGAGCCCATCCTGATGAGCGAGGAGGCGGCGCGGGGCGTCGGCGGTCGGCGGTCGAGGCCGCTGCCGCCGATGCCGAGCCCGCCGCTGCCGTCGGTGAGAGAGAGAGAGGAGAGGAGGAAAGAGTAAGAGGCTGAGAGGAGAAGAGAGGAGAGGATAGGATAAGGATGGGGAAGTGAAAATATAGGAGAGAATGGGAGAGAGAAGACGAGATGAAAAAATTTGAAGGGAGGAGGAGGGGGAAAAAATTTAATTTTAAAATATTGAAACTTCGAATCAAATTTTATCATATTAAATAAATTTATGTGAAAAAACTGTCAAAAACAAAGTTGTAGAACTCATTGAGATCTACCAATTTTCTTTTGGCATTTCTCTATCTAAGTTTGATTGTACTATATAAAATTTGATTTTTAAAAATATAAGCAATTCAAATAATTTTTTGGGTAGTAAATGACTTCAAATGGGAAAGTCATCAACAATAAAATTATATAACTTATCAAGGTCTACAACTTTAGTATTGGTCATTTTTCTATAAGATTTTGTTTGAACGGTATGAATTTGAATTTCAAATTATGACAACTTCAAACAGCATTTACAAGTCCTAGATGATTTGAACTGAAAAGGTTATCAATAACAAAGTGGTATAACTTATCAAAATCTATAACTTTTATTTGGATCATTTCTTCATCCGACAATGTGATTTGTAACATTGTTCACAAAATGTACATATCTCTTACATAGTTTATAAACTATAAGAGAGATATATAAATTTTGTGAATAATGTTACTATCACTTTACCGAATGTGTTGGCGGATGGCATGAGGCCCTTCGACCAAATCTGCCGAAACCCGTGGCGAAGACTATGGAGCAAGAACGGCGAGAGGCGAAGAGTCGTGCGAGTACCTTGCCAGGCCAGAGGCGTCCCAGGCGAAGGGTGCAAGGCGAAGAGCATTGCCGAAAGAAGACGGCTTCGCCATGGCAAGTTCGCCTCCGCGAGGGTCGAAGAAGCCTTTCCGGCCCGTCAAGCCTGGGGGCTATAGAGCCGGCGATCGCCCGACAGCCCATCAGGGGCCCATGAGCCTCCATAACATTACGTACCCCTGTAAATGTCCCTTTCGTAAGGGTAATCATGTAAATTCCCCTGTATAACCTAAACCCTAGTAGTAAGAACCTGTAATGGAGCTATAAATAGTCCCCTGGGACCATGTAATAGGGGGATCCCGAGGGAGAGATTCAAAATTTAATACACTTCGTTTCTTTCCCACCACTGTTGAGTATTCACGTCTTTCGACGTATGCGGTTGTCGTTTTGACAACAGAATGAATAAATGACCAAAATAAAAGTTATAGACATTGATGAGTTATACAACTTTGTTGTTGATGATATTTTCAGTTGAAATCATTTAGTATTTGAAAATGTTGTTTGAAGTTGTCATAATTTGAAATTTAAATTCAAATTATTGAAACAAAGTCACATAGCAAAATGACCAAAACAAAAGTTGCAGATATTGATGAGTTATACAACTTTGTTGTTGATGACTTTTTCATTTGAAATCATTTAGTATTTAAAAATGTTATTAGAAGTTGTCATAATTTGAAATTCAAATTTTATATAGGTCAATAAAACTCATATGGAGAAATATTCAAAATATGATTGGTAGATCTCAATAAGTTATACAACTTTATTTTTGACAACGTTTTCACATAAGTTCATTTACTATGATAAATTTTGATTCGAAGGTTTAATATTTTGAAATTAATTGAAAGGAGGGACGCAAAATGGACTTCTTGGTGAGGGAGGAGCAGAAGGCCTGTTACGAGCCAGCCCTTTTGCTCATCCCTCACCAAGAAGTCTGTTCTGCCTCCCTCCTTTCAATTAATTTGAAAATATTAAACCTTTGAATCGAATTTTATCATACTAAATGAACTTATGTGGAAAAATTGTCAAAAACAAACTTGTATAACTTATTGAGATCTACCTATCTTATTTTGATTATTTCTCCATCTGAGTTTAATTGACCTATATAAAATCTGAATTTCAAATTATGACAAGTTCAAACAACATTTTCAAATACTAAACGATTTCAACTTAAAAAGTCAAGAACAACAAAATTGTATAAATAATCGATATCTACAACTTTTGTTTTGGTCATTTTGCTATATGACTCTGTTTTAATAATTTGAATTTGAATTTGAATTATAACAACTTCAAACAATATTTTCAAATACCAAATGATTTCAACTGAAAAAGTCATCAACAACAAAGTTATATAAATCATCAATATCTACAACTTTTGTTTTGGCCATTTTGGTATATGACTCTGTTTCAATAATTTGAATTTGAATTTCAAATTATGACAAGTTCATACAACATTTTCATATATTAAATTATTTCAACGGAAAAAGTCATCAACATCAAAGTTGTATAACTCATCAATATCTATAACTTTTATTTTGATCATTTCTTTATCCGATAAAGTGATAGTAACATTGTTCACAAAATTTACATATCTCTTATATGGTTTTGAAGTATTTAAATCGTGATGAAATTGCTATAACATCATAGGTTTTGGGCCGGTTTATGACGAAATCGATAAACTATCACGGTATTATGGGCCTTGTATCCATAGTTGCATATCCGTGACGATATCTGGAAACATCACGAAAATTTTGTCAAATTTCGTCACGGATTAAATAGATTCTTGTAGTGGCGGGAGGGCCTTCGAGGCCTCTCTCAAAGAACCAGGACCTATTAAACCTTATAGCTTCCGGTTATAGAAATGGTGGGCAGAAACGGTTTATAGGTGTCGGTTTTGTCAAATTGGCACCTATATGGCTGGTCCTTATGAAAGGTTTTTTTTAATGGTGATTATTTTAAGACGACAAGGCACTAACACAGGACCTTGACTGTAATAAAATGGCAAAGCCACAATGCACTGATTATTGAAAGGGCACAGAGTATACCTCTCTTGTGTACTGTAATCTTTTTTTTTTAAAAAAAAGTAATCACTCTAGCGCAATCTTGCCCAATAAAATGAGGCCCAAACAGTTGTACGGGCTGGCCATTTGCAGATGAAGTGTGTACGTGCAGCTAAAATCTGCCGTTACCTACTGCTGAGGAAAACAAACTAAACTGAAATAAAACATATATGGGCACTATTATCATCAAATCTGTTTCCCATTTCAGTGTGGACCTTAGTAATTCCAACGCTGGTGCTTAATTTCCACGAGTTTTGGGAGTGACTTGAGAAAGCAAACATATCTTGAACGTTTCTTTCTGGTTAGTGAGATGCACTAATACCTGATGCCGATCATTCCTACTCGAAGCAGTTCACTTTCGATTACATTTACACGATTCGTTTTTTCAAGCCAAGTGGTGGGAGACTGGGCAAAGATAATTTGGGACCGAATGGACTGGACACTTATATAGAGGAGAAGCATGGAGCCTGACAACGAGTGAAAGTCACGAAGTCTAATTAATTATTCCAGTTCATTTTAGTTGGTTGTCTTCCTGGAGGGTAGAGCTTGTTATTCAGTCGGAGTTAAAATAAACCAAATGAGCTTTCTGCTGGGAAAAAAAAATCAAACGAATTACAACACAATAACTAATACGGTCCAAGGTGATATTGGAAACTTGTGAATTCAATCATCCATTGAAAAAAAGGGCTTGATTGGAGAGCTTTTACCTGCTGCTACAGTCTCTTCTAGAATCAGAAGCTCTCCAAATATTACAGCTTTTAGTCCAAATTTTAAGAAACTGTAGTTATAGAATCCATAACATGTTGGAAAACCTAGTTTTTCCAGATTTTGTGGCTATCAACCAGCTGTTTGTCAGAATCTGAAGCTCCTCAAACAGGCACAAAGACAAAGACATGAATGATGATCTAATATATATTAATTGCACGTGTACTTCCATGTTGATTGTACGATAAACTTAACATAATGCACTAATGCGTACCACTTAATCTCCTATATCAACAACTATACCCATGCAGGAGAAGTCTGAATCCACCTTTTGGATCTCACACTGAACTGTGCAACCTTTGATGTTTAGAATTCACAGCCATTTACTGCTACGATGCCAGCAGGAAAACTCAAATCATCTCTTAAATCTCTTTAAGGGGATATCTTCTCATTTTTCATGTCACATAAAAGTCATCAAAAATTTTGAAAAAAATTAGTAGGATAAATCAATATGTGATATGTCACTTCACAAACAAGCAATTCAAATTCAACTTATACAAGTAGAAACAAAAATAACAAATTTGACTATGAATAGAACGTGTAATTCACAGCCAAAATTGTTATTTTTGTTTTGAATTGTATAAGTCAAAGTTTAACTTGCATGTTTGCGAAAAGATATATTATATATTTATCTATCTTGACAAAGTTTTTTATTTTTTTATAACTTTTTGAATGTCATGCACATAATGAGGGGATGCCTCTCGAGGGACAAAAATCTACTTCCCAACCACAATTCCCAAGCCATTCCATAATGAGGAAAAACAGAAAAAAAGAGCTTTGCATAACATGATTGCCCATGATGGGTCGAAGAAATAGTCGACAAAGAGACTTAGAGTATATATGGTAGTTGTAGGAATATTAGGGTATAATGATTTAATTAGAGTCTTTCTTTATCTCTAGTACCTTCTTTGTCTCTACCCATGTAATCTCCATATATAGCAGTCTCTGGAGCTTAATACTATTATCTAGATACGCAGTATTCTCTTCCTGCTCTATAATTCATCATAATACCAGAGCGGACGATTTAGGGCCGGGGTGTCACGTTTATGCGCCATCGACCCTGGCAGTAGCGATCTCCCGGATGAGGTCACCGTTTTGTTCTCGTTGTCGTCATCTCCCAAGGCATTTTTCTTCCTTGTCGTATCAAGCAGTCAAGCAGCTGTTGCATGCATCTTCGCCATTAACCGATCTGGTGACCATCTTCCTCGTCGTGGACCTCATGGGGCTCCTGCTCGCCGCCGGGAACGGTCTCCCGGATCCGTGCCAGCGAGCCCTATCGTCACCGCCTCTTCACCCACTTCGATCTACCGTCGTCGCATCTCCATCCCCCTCTACTCAACCTAATCAACGTCCTTCGTGACCTCGTTGGGGCCGCCACTGGGGTCCACGTCACAAAACCTCCGCCGCCACTCCGCCTGGATGCTGGAGCGGCCGGCCTCCAGATCCCCACCGGAGCAGGTCGACATGGTGGGCGGACTGCATCGTCTCCAAGCCTCAAATCGCCGGCGCCCTATGCTCATCCCCAACCTTCGTGCATGGGGTGGGTCGCCATCAGGCCGCTGGCGCTGCCTCCGCAGCTTCTAGCACCACCGCCATCGTTTGGCCGCGTCCCCGTCTGATTGCCTTGATTTGTGTCCCCGCCGACTTCTCCTACTCCGCCAACCTCAGCGCCGCCTCTAGCTTCTCACCACACATCTCCATCAGCTGGCCTCCCTACTGGTCCTCGCTTCCAATGTCTGAGGATGTGTCGGCCCTGTCGGCTATCGGTCTCCACCAACTGGCCTGACATCCCGCTTGTTGGAACAAAACCCAACATACATGACAAGGGCCCCCTCCTCCATAGGAGAGAGCCCAAGATTGAATTCTTCTGGAGAAACGATGAGAGGAAGAGGATGGAGTTTTGGATGGCTGAGAATGGAATGAATGGGGGGGGGGGGGGTGGGAGATCCTCCTCTCTTGCTCTTGGAGGGCTCATTTTATTCATATGTAACGGGAAATTACATCTTTGCTCTTGATTTGCTATATATGTACAGCATCCTTATGGGGGTATTTTAACCCTTTTATACATTAGTTTATACAACACCCTAACCTTTTGAGGGGTATTTTAGTTCTTTTATACATTAGCTTATGCAACAACCTAAGTACGGGGTTATTCCCCAACACAGCTTGCCTCTACATCGAGGTTGCTAGGCGCCGCGTCGGAGTCCAGCCTTGTCGAGTCCCTCGAGTTCGGGCTGTCCCCGTCGTCCAGGTCACTCTTTCTGCCTCCAGCGCCGGGACCTCCTCCGATGAGCTTTGCTCTTTCTGATCTCCTCTGTCTCTCGCTTTACCGTGAACATGGCACTCTTGCCAAGGGAGGAGAGAGAGCATAGATGAGTGCAGAAAGTATTGGCTTGTTTAGTTCCTAAATTATTTCCAAAAACGTTACATCGAATCTTTAGACACATGTATAAAGTATTAAATATAGATAAAATAAAAAAACAAATTGTACAAATGTTATCTTTAATTTAGACACTGTTGGGCTTTTGAACCGGGGCTAAAGATATTCTTTAGTCCCGGTTCCTATTCGAACCGAGACAAATGTGATTTTTGCCATCTGAGCAGAGATCAATTCTCCATTTATGCTTGTTAGCCTGATGACCTTTTTTCCACGGAAGCAGGTATACGTACAATGTGGTATTCTAGGGAGCACCTGTGCAGTGAACCATCAAAAACCAGGTACCATTATGCACTTTATTCCTAGTGCCACTCATTCCTACTGTGTTTTGTTGATGCCCCTGTTAGCGATATGCCCTAGAGGTAATCATCTAGATAATTGTATCACATACTATGTTTACATATTTATCCGACATTGTTCCTTGAAATAGATAACTCCTTATTGGTTAATGAATATGTGATTCTTTCATGAGACTCTTTATGTTGTTTGTTACTATTTCTAAAGGATCCCTGATCAAATATCATATGTGGAACAAATATATTTATATGATCAGCACATGTATTAATTGATGATCATGTCTCATGGATCATGGCATAGAGATACCAAATTAATAATGTGGACACATATTGGTGAACATGTTGTTGGATAGATCCAACATGAGACACTACAAGAGCCATATGTGTTGTGTCATCAGTGATCTTATTTAGTGTTGGTGTTGAATCCTTAGACCTAAGATTATCATAGTTCTCAACATGTGTAGCAGCTTACTTAGGGACTGCTAAACGCTACTTCGTAAATGGGTAGCTATAAAAGTAGTTTTCGGGTATGCTATGAAATATGTAGTGGGATATGAATAATCAAGATGGGATTTTCCCCTCCTATGGAGAGATATCTCTGGGCCCCTCGATGCAGATTATGGAAGTGCATGGCCATGCCAAAGGTGATTGAGGAGTCAATCACAAGTTATATAATCTACCAACAGGTTCGAGTGAATGCTTGAGCTATTAGAGGATGGCACATATCTAGCCTTGAGCTTAATCGATATCGTGAGGCAAAGGGGTTCATACAAGTATACACTAGAGGTTCAGCCGATATGATCTTTATGTATGCCCGGTGGGTCAATACGTTCTGCTATGAGCCGCTGTTGACGCGTGGACCGAAAAGGAGTTTTCGGGTTACAGCCGAGTATATATGAACCTACATGGTCGCCGCTTAATGGGCCGGAATAAGGGGATTGGATAGAGATCCAATATGAGCTTAATTCGGATAGGGATCCGAATAGGAGTCCTACAGGCCTTGGAGGCCCGAGTGATGGATCCTATATATTCGTGAGGGGTGTGACCGGCGGAGGCATTGCATCACGTGAGAAACTCTAGCCGTCACTTCCCTCCCCGAGCAAAACCCGAGCCACGCGCGGGTGCTAGCACATCTGCGCGTGGCGTTCCGTCCTTGTACGTGTGGATACCGGTAGAGGCGCCGCTGGTTTGCGGTGCTAATCGGCGTGGGAGTACGACGAGGAGAACGCACGTGGAGGAGAAGGTCGAGCCGGTGCGATCAACTACTTCCTCTGTATCGACGCGCGCTACTTCGCGAGAGTTCCTTCGACTTCTCAGCGTCTTTTTCCGCTGCGCAGCGCGTCGAGTGGTAACGATTTATGATCTAATACTTGCATCGTTCCTGGTTTACGCGATCGAAAATTTTGATTTATGCTATCGTAGCCTACGCGAATCCCAACAGTGGTATCAGAGCCACTTTGTATAGTTTATGATCTAGATCAGTGCATATAGTTGATGTGCAGGTGTAGTAGATGAGATCTATTATGTTGTATATGAGTTCTTAGGTGATCGGAACATGAGATGAACCGATAGCCGCATGGGTTGATGAGATCAATCGGTATGTGTGTTGGTGACTTCACTGGAATGTCTTGTACTCACCAAGGCCGAGCGCGATTGTGTTCATCGGATAGTCTGATGTCCACTGGAACTGCACGCCAATGAGAAAAACGAGCCAATGAGATTGACTCGGTTTCGGCATAATTTGATTACGCCGTTAAGGTTTTCACATGGCGAATCGTAGATGAGATCTATGTACCCGCGGGGGGCGGCTCCCTCCTCGACCCCCCGCCCGCTAACCGGCTAGTGGGACCGCCGTGTGCGTTGCCCCTTAGATTTCGCTTGGGGTTTTTATATCTATCTTACTTTATTGCTGTTATATATTTGATATGACATGGTAGGATAGATTCCCTCAGAAAAAGTAAGTGTAATTTATGCTCTTCGAATAATTGCACTTATTACGGTTGTGATCATATGGGTTTGCCATAGCAAAGTGTCACTTTTTATCATGATAAAATATGATAGATGTCGGACATCTATATGCGGAGATTATTGGTTTACTTGACAAGGTTATCAAAACAGTTTTGGACCTTGGGGCATAAGTTGGGTTGGATATGGAGATGTCACCCCAACAGTACAAGAGTCACATATGATGTGATTAGCAAGGTGTTGCTTACCTATTTTGATAGTTGTCTAGCTGTGATGCCAATGCTCACTAGACACTAATAAAATGAGGATCTTGACTCATTATGTTACTAGAGGGAATTTTGTTTCACAATACATAGTGGGAGTATCTTTTGTTAAATTGTTTAATGAAAGGTTAAATGTAAACATGGTGCTGATTTTGCATACATATATTTCTATTGTAGATCATGGCAGCTCCTGTACCATCCAATTTTAACTTGCGGTCTATCCTTGAGAAAGTGAAGTTGACTGGAACAAACTTCATGGACTGATATCGCACCCTGAGAATTGTTCTCAGGCAAGAGCACAAAGAGTTTGTGCTTACAGAGCCTTTTCCAGCTAACTTGCCCAACAATGCTCCTGTTGCTCAACGTAGGGAGCATAAAAAGCGATGCAATGATTATCTTGATATAAGCTGTCTCATGCTTGCTACTATGTCCCCTGAGCTTCAAAGGCAATATGAGGCATTGGATGCTCATACGATAATCACAGGACTACGTAACATGTTTGAGGACCAAGCAAGAGCTGAGAGGTTTAATACCTCAAAGTCCTTGTTTGCGTGCAGGCTAGCAGAAAGTAATCCAGTGAGCCCACATGTGATCAAAATGATTGGTTACACCGAGAGTCTGGATAAGCTTGGCTTTCCTCTTAGCCGAGAGTTGGCTACTGATTTGATTCTCTAGTCGCTCCCTCCCAGCTTTGAGCCGTTCATAATGAATTTCAACATGAACAACCTGAACAGGACCTTGGCAGAATTGCATGGAATGCTAAAGACTGCCGAGGAAAGCATTAAGAAAAACTCCAACCATGTGATGGTTATGCATAAGCGTAAGCCCAACAACAAGAAAAGTGGTCAAAAGAGAAAGCTAAACTCTGATGAGGTCATGACTACTAACAACTCTAAGACCAAGGTTCAAAAGACAGGGCCCTCTAAGGATGCAGAGTGCTTATTTTGCAAGGAAACAGGTCATTTTAAGAGAAACTGTAAGAAATACCTATAGCAGCTCAAGCAGAAGCAGCAGGATGGAAAGAGTTCCACCTTAGGTATTAATGTTATAGAAATTAATCTTGCTACTTCCTCTACTGATTCTTGGGTATTTGATACCGGGTCAGTTGCTCACATATGCAAATCGTTGCAGGGGCTGAAAAGAAGTAGGAGCTTAGCAAGAGGCGAAGTGGACATTCACGTGGGCAATGGAGCAAGAGTTGCTGTTGTTGCGGTCGGCACTATGCCATTATCTTTACCGTCAGGATTAGTTTTGGAGTTAAATAATTGTTATTGCAATCCAGCTTTGTGTAAGAACGTTATCTCTGCTTCTTGTTTGCAAGCAGAGGGTTATAGTTTTAAATCTATGGACAATGGTTGTTCAGTCTATTATAATGACATTTTCTATTTCCATGCACCCATGATGAATGGCTTATACATTGTGAATCTTGATGGATGTTCAGTCTATAACATTAATGCAAAAATGCAACGTCCTAATGATTTGAATCCTACTTTTATTTGGCATTGTCGCTTGGGTCATATAAATGAGAAACGCATGGAGAAGCTTCATAGAGATGGACTTCTACACTCTTTTGATTTTGAATCATTTGAGACATGCGAATCTTGTTTACTTGGCAAAATGACAAAGGCACCTTTCACGGGTCAAAGTGAAAGGGCAAGTGAACTATTGGGACTAGTACATACTGATGTATGTGGACCAATGAGCTCAACTGCCAGAGGTGGTTTTGGGTACTTTATTACCTTTACCGATGACTTTAGTAGGTATGGTTATGTCTACTTAATGAGGCATAAGTCTGAGTCCTTTGAAAAGTTCAAGGAATTTCAGAATGAGGTACAAAATCATTTGGGCAAGACAATCAAGTATCTACGATCTGATCGTGGTGGAGAGTACTTGAGGCTTGAATTTGGCGATCATCTAAAGGAGTGTGGAATTGTTCCACAACTCACTCCGCCAGAAACGCCTCAGTGGAATAGGGTGTCTGAACGGAGGAATCGTACATTGTTGGACATGGTGCGATCAATGATGAGCCAAACTGATCTACCGCTAAGTTTTTGGGGTAACGTTCTAGAGACAGCTACGTTCACACTAAATAGGGTTCCATCAAAATCTGTGGATAAGACACCATATGAGATATGGACTGGGAAGCGTCCTAGTTTGTCTTTCCTAAAGATTTGGGGCTGTGAGGTCTATGTAAAACGTTTGCAATCGGACAAACTCACACCTAAATCAGATAAATGCTTCTTTGTGGGGTATCCTAAGGAAACGAAAGGATATTATTTTTATAATCAGGAAGAGGGCAAAGTGTTTGTCGCCAGACACGGTGTTTTCTTGGAAAAAGAGTTTGTTTCAAGAAAGGATAGTGGGAGCATGGTGCGACTTGAAGAAATTTAGGAAACACCGGAAAACGCTTCAACGTCCATACAACCACAACAAGCTGAGCAAGATGTTGTTCAACAGGTTGAACAAGTTGTTGCTGAACCAGTTGTGGAAGCACCGGCTTCACGAAGGTCCGAAAGAATACGGCATACACCTGCGAGGTATGCGTTGTTAACTACAGGACAATGTGATATATTGTTGTTAGACAACGATGAACCTACTACTTATGAGGAAGCAATGGTGGGACCAGACTCTGAGAAATGGCTTGGAGCCATGAAATCCGAAATAGAATCCATGCATGTCAATCAAGTTTGGAACTTGGTTGATCCACCTGATGGTGTAAAAGCCATTGAGTGCAAATGGGTCTTTAAGAAAAAGACAGATGTAGATGGAAATGTTCACATCTACAAGGCACGATTGGTGGCGAAAGGTTTCAGACAAATTCAAGGTGTTGATTATGATGAAACTTTCTTGCCAGTCGCCATGCTAAAATCTATTCGGATTGTTTTGGCGATTACTGCCTATTTCGATTATGAGATATGGCAAATGGATATCAAAACAGCTTTCCTCAATGGAAATCTCGATGAGGATGTGTACATGACACAACCCAAGAGTTTTGTTGATCCACAATCAGCTAAAAATATATGCAAATTGCAGAAATCCATTTATGGGTTGAAGCAAGCATCTCAGAGTTGGAATATTCGTTTTGACGAAGTAGTCAAGGCTTTGGGCTTTGTCAAAAACGAAGAAGAGCCTTGTGTATACAAGAAGATTAGTGGGAGCGCACTGGTGTTTCTAATCCTATATGTAGATGACATATTATTGATTGGGAATGATATTCCTATGCTTGAATCCGTTAAGACATCGTTGAAAAATAGTTTTTCAATGAAGGATTTAGGGGAAGCAGCATATATTCTGGGCATAAGGATCTATAGAGATAGATCAAAGAGGCTAATTGGATTAAGCCAGAGTACATACATTGACAAGGTGTTGAAGAGGTTCAACATGCAAGATTCTAAGAAAGGTTTCTTACCGATGTCACATGGCATTAATCTTGGCAAGAATCAGTGTCCTCAAATGTCTGATGAGCGAAACAAGATGAGTGTGATTCCATATGCCTCGGCAATCGGATCCATCATGTATGCTATGCTATGTACACATCCAGATGTTTCATATGCACTTAGTGCAACAAGCCGATACCAATCAGATCTAGGTGAGAGTCACTGGATAGCTGTAAAGAATATCCTGAACTACTTGAGAAGAACTAAGGATATGTTCCTAGTCTATGGAGGACAGGAAGAGCTCGTTGTAAATGGTTACACTGACGCAAGCTTCCAAACCGACAAAGATGATTTTAGATCGCAGTCTGGATTTGTGTTCTGCCTGAATGAAGGCGCTGTGAGTTGGAAGAGTTCCAAGCAAGATACAGTGGCTGATTCTACAAAAGAAGCCGAATACATTGCCGCTTCTGAAGCAGCAAAGGAGGCTATTTGGATAAAGAAATTTGTTTCTCAACTAGGTGTGATGACTAGTGCTTCTAGCCCTATGGACCTCTATTGCGATAATAGTGGTGCCATTGCCCAAGCCAAGGAGCCTAGATCGCATCAAAAGTCCAAACACATTTTACGGCGGTATCACATCATTCGCGAGATAGTGGGTAGAGGAGATGTGAAGATATGAAAAATACATATGGATTTGAATGTTGCAGATCCGTTGACAAAGCCACTCCCTCAGCCTAAGCATGAGGCACACACTAGGGCAATGGGTATAAGATACGCTCATGATTGACTCTAGTGCAAGTGGGAGACTGTTAGTGATATGCTCTAGAGGCAATCATAAAGATGATTGTATCATATACAATGTTTACATATTTATTCGACATTGTTCTTTGAAATAGATAACTCCTTATTGGTTAATGAATATGTTATTCTTTCATGAGACTCTTTATGTTGTTTGTTACTATTTCTAAAGGATCCTAATCAAATATCATATGTGGAACAAATATGTTTATATGATCAGCACATGTATTAACTGATGATCATGTCTCATGGATCATGGCATAGAGATACCAAATTAATAATGTGGACACATGTTGGTGAACATGTTGTTGGATAGACCTAACATGAGACACTACAAGAGCCATATGTGTTGTGTCATCAGTGATCTCATTTAGTGTTGGTGTTGAATCCTTAGACCTGAGATTATCATGGTTCTCAACATGTGTAGCAGCTTACTTAGGGACTGCTAAATGCTACTCCGTAAATGGGTAGCTATAAAAGTAGTTTTCGGGTATGCTGTGAAACAGGTAGTAGGATATGAATAATCAAGATGAGATTTTCCCCTCCTATGGAAAGATATCTCTGGGCCACTCGATGTTGCAGATTATGGAAGTGCATGGCCATGCCAAAGGTGATTGAGGAGTCAATCACAAGTTACATAATCTATCAACAGGTTCGAGTGAATGATTGAGCTATTAGAGGATGGCACATATCTAGCCTTGAGCTTAATCAATATCGTGAGGCAAAGGGGTTCATACAAGTATACACTAGAGGTTCAGCCGATATGATCTTTATGTATGCCCGGTGGGTCAATACGTTCTGCTAGGAGCTGTTGTTGACGCGTGGACTGAAAAGGAGTTTTCGGGTTACAGCCGAGTATATATGAACCTACAGGGTCGCACGCTTAATGGGCCGGAATAAGGGGATTGGATAGAGATCCAATATAAGCTTAATTCGGATAGGGATCCGAATAGGAGTCCTACGGGCCTTGGAGGCCCAAGTGATGGATCCTATATATTCGTGAGGCGTGTGACTAGCGGAGGCATTGCATCACGTGAGAAACCCTAGCCGTCACTTCCCTTCCCTAGCAAAACCCTAGCCGCGCGCTGGTGCTAGCACATCTGCGCGTGGCGTTCCGTCCTTGTACGTGTGGATACCGGTAGAGGCGCCGTTGGTTTGCAGTGCCGATCGGCGTGGGAGTACGGCGAGGAGAACGCACATGGAGGAGAAGGTCGAGCCAGTGTGATCGACTACTTCCTCTACATCGACGCGCGCTACTTCGCGAGAGTTCCTGCGACTTCTCAGCGTCTTCTTCCGCTGCGCAGTGCGTCGAGTGATAACGATCTATGATGTAATACTTGCATGGTTCCTGGTTTACGCGATAGAAAATTTTGATTTATGCTATCGTAGCCTATGCGTATCCCAACAGCCCCCCCTCCCTGTTTAACAACAGTACGCCGTTAACCATCCTAGCTAGTGGCGTGTTGTCTGTGCTGGGGGAAGGAATGATGAACTACAACAATGATATTTGGAAGGAATGAAATGAGAATATATAATGGAGAAGTTATAACAGAGAATAGTAGAGACCGGAGGTTTTGATGCTTTTATTACTACTGAGGTCTCGACCAGCCTTGATTGTTCAGTGTAAATGTTGGCGTACAAAATGGCCATTGTCACTACAGAAATGGTAAACTACATTCGCATGAAAATTAGGGGCAATGTCTCACAAATTTCTTCCTCTCTAATATGCATTGTGATCGTTAACTTTTTCTTCCATCTCCGGTGACATCGAGGAACTGATCAGATGATGGAGGCGACATCCTCAACCAGATAGATTTCGAAGTTGGTGTTGGCGTGGGAGGGGGTGGGAGACTGAATGTTATCGATTGGCACTAAATTTATGTGGCTACGTCCGTGATCCAAAAACCGGATCGATGCGCGGAGACAAATGTTTAGATAGGTTTAGACACTCTCAATGAGAGATAATACCATACTCATGTTTGGTGGATTGAATTCATCAAGTGTAATGATTTGTGGATTTTTGTTGTGGTCGTTGTCCTCGAGAGACGTATTGCCCATCTTATATAGGTTGGTGGATAGGGTTACAATGAGGAAAACCTAGCCAGGCACGACCTCAGTTTCCTAATTTTATACATGGTAGCATCTAGCCAGCACTCGATGCCCAGTCTTTGAATATAAGACATCATGATAACCGTGTCCTAATCTATTACATATTATATGGATTCAGCCCACCTACTACCCGTTCGGATATGCACGCCGTGTGGGTATACCCATATCCTTCATAGAGACTTGAGGATTTCATCGGTTTAGAGAGAGGGCGGGGCTGTGAAGGGCTGATGGTGGTTGGTGGCTTAGGGAGAGCAACAACTAAGGCAGGGGAATTGCGAATGGACAACAGTGTCACATTACCTAGTTTTGCATATGTGTTTTGACAGCGGTGCAGCTAGAAAGTAGAAAAAGCAGCTGCCGTGGCAACCGTAGGGTCTCGCTTTTTTCTTCTCGGGTGACTATTGTCCTATATACATCAGGCTGAGAATTGAGTTTTAAAATAGTTCATTTTGAAATAATATTTAAAAATGATTACAAAACAATTGTTTTTAACTTTGTTTGAAAAAGTAACAAATCTCAAACCTCATTAAATTCCAAACTTCCTGATGACTTCGCCTACAACCACTAACTTCTCATAACTTCCTTCCTGATGCACAACATTTGAAGGTACCATGGTTTAAACCCAAGTGTTAAAGACTTGTAAGCATAACTTCACCTACAACCACTAATTTCTCATAACTTGTCCATGGCAAAAATTGCAATAAGACGCTAAAAAAACGTGTTATCAGCTGTGGGACACCTACGTGAATTGGCTATAGGATGCCACAAAAGAGTGGTAATTAGCTAATAGACACCGGATATATTATTTTTTTATTTCCGAACAACATGGAGAGAGAAAGAAATTTGTGGGCCATGGAGAGCTTTTAAACTCATTGGGTCCACAGACCACATGCCAGTAAACTATTGGCCAGGATTTGGAGGATTGATTATGTAGGCCAAGGATGTCAGCTTCTCCTCTATTTTCTTGTCCTCTTCCTCCCGACATGGTACACCGCGTACAGTGCGGCGCCGCCAACGCCATCCTTCTCCACCGCGCTAGAGGGCTTGTACGCGAACATTGGCAAGGCGTTGATAGCCTGGGCAGCAAAGGCCCTGACGACGCCGACCGCCGAGACAAGCATGCATAGCAGCAGCAGCGGCACGCACACCGTCACAATGCCAGAAAAATAATAAAATAATGCCTCCAGTGTCTAGTAGCTAATTACTGCTCTTTTATGGTGTCTTATAACCAATTCATGTCTTTGCGGTGTCCCATGGTTAATTACACGTTTTTAAGTATCCTATAGCAAATTTTGCCGTTCTTTTATTTATGGATCCATTAAAGAACCTCTAGTCTTTAAGTGAAAAAACCACCACACAACCAAACTATGATGCTGCGGATTCAGCCTTGTCTCTGGGTCTCAAGGGCTTTTTCATAAAATTTGCAATAGTATTGTTAGTTTGTGTTGTCGAATCGACAACTGCGTCACGTCGAAGGACGTGGTTCTTTTAACAGTGGTTGGAAGTAAAGACAATTTGCTTAGTAGAAAATTTTCGGATCCCCTTGTTACATGGCCCTAGGGGACTACTTATAGCCCTATTACAGACTCTCCTTTTAGGGTTTAGGCTTTACAGGAGAATTTACATGGTTGCCCTTATGATAGGAACATCTTTATGGGCATACAGTGTCTTTTGCTCGTATGGGCTCCTGATGGGCCAAGTGACTCGGCCCAGTCCTTGGCGAAGCCTCTGGAAGGCGTGTCGGCCCACTGGGCCTTCTCCTGGCAAGGTTTGATACTTGGCGAAACCCATGCCCTTCGTGGGCTTTCGCCTTGCGGCCTTCGACTCTACGACCCTCCGGCAGAGTCCATCTTTGACGAAGCTTGTCAGCTCGATGCCACGGCTTTCGCCGTTTAGCTTTCGCCTATGTTCTCCCTTCGACCTTCGCCGCTTGCCTCCGGCTCGCGCCTTTGCTTATGTCCTTCGTTTCGGTAGGCCTGGCCGAAGGTCCTCGTGGTATACCTCTAACAGTTTGATATGTCTAACATCGCAACGAATAAATGTACTTAGTGCTCCGAATCGACGGAGCATGCAACATATATATCTGCATTCTATGAGCAATGTTCAACAAGTCAACAACCTCAACGAAATGATAACAAGCCGTGCACCTTCTCTTTTGGAAGAAGCGGAGCCGACTGCTGGCATGCTCGCGTGCTGCAGGCTGGCACATCGGGTACAGGGCCGTACCTTGGAATTTGAGGCTCGGTACACAACTGCATGTGAACTCTCCTGGGCAAATGCAGCTGCCATGCGTGCGTCAGACTACTGGGTGCCGGTATGTGCTTGTGGTGGCTGTCTGTGGTGCAAAGGGTGGAGGCATCCATGGCGGTCGTGTTCGTGCCATTGAGCTTTCATGCCTCGGCCCTCATGCTCAACAGCGGATTTGCACAGGAACATATGTTTGCTTAATGCATCGACCATTCCTGCTGCCTTCCAACCCCAGATAGATGGAGGACGTATAACCTAACTATGCGCACTAAGCATGTAGCTATGTACAATGATGAGACGGAGCACACGGTTTTTTGTAGAACAGCCAGCACGTATTGTTGTCTCCTTGCTTTATTACATGCACGGTACGACGCTTCCTCCGGTTTTATAATTCTCGATGTTTTAATAAGGTTAAGATCAAACTTATATATCTGACTGTAGCTTAAAGCTGGGGTGCGGTAGGGGGTGGGGGTTACCTATGACGTGTGCGTTTTTTTATAACGCACCTAATTGGTGTAGTATAGTACATCTCTATATAAATAATATAATATTTAACTTATAAAGTAATGAAATAGTAAAAATATATTGTTTTATTCTACTCCCTTAATCTATTTTTGATAGTCATATTTCATCTTGGCACACAGACCAAGGATAAGTAATTCTACTTATCAATTTATCATCCATTTAAATATGCTACTAGCCATTTCTCGTAAGCAAGCGATTTATTAATATTTATATTTCTCAATGCCCATATAACCAATCATGTGTGGAAGAATAGAGAGTCACGCATTAAATCCGAGAAAATCATTAAGAGGATAGGTTATTTTATTGAAATATGCCTATCGAAAATAAATTTTTCAGAATTGGAAATATGACTATCAAAAATAGATAGAGGGAGTATATTATTATAATATAGAAAACATTAAGAATTATGTAACGGAAGGGAGTATTTATTGGCATAAATTTATGTTAAAGTAAACATATATAACTGCACACTGCGCTTCATGAATATTACCATCCATATGTTACTTTTCAGAACATGAAAGGAAAAAACCTCAAGCACAATGCATTTCCTTTTTCTTATGGGCCGAAATTAAGAAGATTTATAGCTGATTTTCGATCGGTCCATTTCAGCACACAGGTCTATTAAAAAAAAAAACCTTCAGTACTCAACTGCAACCTGATTTAGAGCAAGTTTAATAGTATAGCCAAATACTAGCTTCAAATCATTTGTAGCCAATATAATAGCCAATTCATATAATAGTTGTTTACTATAATATTAATATATAGTCCCACCTGTCATATACACATTACGTCTTGGAGTCCGCGCTGCAGCTGGCTACAGATTCATAGCCCGCTGCTTTTCTCTCTCTTTCTTTATCTCTTTAGAATATATTTATAGTTGACTTATAGCCTACTATTGTACCTGCTCTTATAAGATATTAGCATGATCCGTGTACATATAAGTTAATCCCTCAGAGCAGGTACAATAGCAGGCTATAAGCCAGCTATAAACATATTTTAAAGAGATAAAAGGAGACAGAGAAAAGCAGCGGGCTGCAGATTTGTAGCCAGCTACAGTACGGACTCCAAGACGTAATGTGTTTATGACAGGTAGGACCAGATATTAATAGTATAGTAAAAACTACGGTATGAATTAGCTATTACATTAGCTATAGATAACTTAGAGCTAATAGTTGGCTATACTATTAAACTTGCTCTCATGAGCACTCTGAGCTCGCTGCCTCATGACAGCGTTGAGTCTCGCACTTCCGCACATAATAAAGACTTGGCATATCGAATGCTCCTGTTGCCTTCCAAGCCCCTGTCCAACGTAGGTTATTAGGACCGTTTAGTTCCCTAAAAGTTTTTTCCAAAAACATCACATCAAATCTTTGGATACATGTATAGAGCATTAAATATAGATTAAAAGAAAAACTAATTGCACAGTTAGGGAGGAAATCACGAGATGAATCTTTTGAGACTAATTAGTCCATGATTAGCTATAGGTGCTACAGTAACCTACATGTGCTAATGTCGGATTAATTAGACTCAAAAGATTCGTCTCGCGGTTTTCAGGCGAGTTATAAAATTAGTTTTTTCATTCGTGTCGGAAAACCCCTTTCGATATCCGGTCAAACATCCGATGTGACACACCCAAAAGTTTTTATTTCGCGAACTAAACAGGCCCTTAATTTTAAAGTATCTCCCTAGATTCTTTTAAAGCATAGTTACCCATACTAGCCCTAAATAGATGCACCTAATAGGTGTAGCTCCGACTATGTGATTAGTTGAAACTCAACTAAACATATAGTAAAAAATCCTAAAGAGATAACCATTCGAGTGGTTTTATATTGCATTAAAGCGTATGTGGTGCCAATCACTGAGTGCTATTGCTCGAGTGATATACCATTCTCCTATTAATAATTTGACACGCATAACACTAGGCCAACCGTGCATAGTTCAAAGTCAACTGCGACTTAATTAACAGAAAAAAAATCATGTAGCGCTAGGCCAACCGTGCTTAAAATGCGCGTAACAGTCGGCAACTATGGCTTATATAAAAGAAATATCATCAATCAGCACCGAACTTTATAGAAAAAGGATTTTGGTCCCTCAAAAATCACATTGCATTGACCTTGATAGAAAACCACTTTGCAGGGAATAAGGAATTCTTTAAGGTGTCAAGCTCATACTGCAAATGTATCGCCGAAGCAATAACCACCAAGGCCCAATAAGGATGCAGCCCTACCGCACCTGTTCATTGAATGTGATGCAAACGCACCAAGCCTTGGTCCAGTACAACAGCCGAAACCTTGACACGTGTATAAATCTCCGTTTTGTCCACCGCTTCATCTTCTCTCCGAAAATTTCCCCTTCCGCACTCTTGTTCACCGCCTGCATTCAGTTGCTGAAACCAAAATCATAGGGTTTGCCTCCACCTCCGAAACCTCACACAAATCGCGCGGCGCAGCACCTCATTCCATACTCCTTTAGCTCCCACGTCAATCTTCACCCAAAAAACCTAGATCGGAGCTTCCCCTTTCCTTTCCAACTGGCAGAGGAGAGAGAAATCCCCGACATGTCTAATGCGGAGAAGGACCTGCTAGAGATGGAGCAAGACAACATTTTTCCTTTCCAGGAGATCATCTGTTGGTGTTCCGCCTTTGGTGAGGAATTCCCCACCCCAAACACTGGCGAAATCATCATTATTACTGCATTTTTCTGTAGCGGCTTTTGGCTCCTTTAGGCTTAATTCAATATTTTCTCATCCACCAAACAAAAAAAAAATGAAAGGAAGCCTTACAACACATGATAGAAAGCCAAACGTTCATTTAAATATAAAACTTTTAACATGTTTTTTTTTTCTAAAATTAATTTTTGAGTGTGTTACAATGCTCAACAAATGTTGATACCAACAAACACTTAACTAGTTGCTTCATATACTTCGAGTTCAATAAATATAATAATTTAAAACGTCACGATAAAGTTACCTACACATCATCATCACTATACACTTAAACGGGCAGCTAATTCTAGCCCAACACGCTAGTAAAAAATAATTTTTGCAAATGGCTAAAACAGGTTTTCGTTTTCGTTGCATGCACCTAGGTATATGCGAAAATCAACATCTTTCTATGCTGGCAGCGCAACAGCAAGCAAAAATAGGATTTTCGCATACAGTCACCTATGCCGACCACTTGCAAACAAAATTTTAGTGAAAAAAATAAAACAAAAAGTCGAAACCCTAACCCAAATCCGTCCTAGCCGCCGCCACCATCGTCGTCGAGACCCGGCTGCACCAGAGGCTGACGTAGGCGGATCCATCCCTCCTAGGGCCGGGCTCACCAGATCCGCCGCCCGATGGCTTGCTATCATTGTTGTCATCACCAGCTCTGCGAGGGAGGACTGCGCATCCCATCGTCGTCATTGTTGTTGTCACTATATCGGCGCGTCCCCGTGCTGCTGCCACTGAATCCATGAGGAGGGTGAGGCTGGCGACGACGGATCCGCACCTCTCCTAACATCGCAACCGGATCTATGAGGGAGAGGGAGGCTGGCATTGGCGGATTTGCTCAAGGCCGGTAGCCTCCCCTGTCATCGTCACCCGCAGGGGGCCTCTCCTGTCATGTGTGAGAGTGAGGAGAGGTGGTATGAGGAATGAGAGGAAATGGGAGGAGAAAGAGACTCAGACAAAAGAGAGGAAAGGGTATGATGGAGATGGAGAGAGATGGGAAAAATAGAGCTGGGTGAAAAAATTGCACGCGGGCCTAAGAAATATGTTTATTTTCGCATGCGATTCTTGAACCGCCCTCGCAGAAGGGATTTTCACATGTGGGAGTAGTTATGGTCCACCTGTAACATAGAGGGGGTCTCATCTGGAAAAATCGATTGTGTGGTAGTGACAAAAAAACAAATACCTGGCCCTATTTCTTTACCTACTGATTACCGCACCTGAAGCCGTAACCGTATGTACGGCTTGTTTGGCAACTTGAGGGAAGGGGTTGAGAGTTTACACGAGGGAATTGACGGTGAGATTAAGGTGAGAATTTGATTTTTAATCCCAGTATCTTGTTTGGTAGAGGTGGTGGAAATTGATAGGGAGTTTAGTTGAAGATTAAGTCATTAACGAAAACGGATGGCTGAGAATTGTTTAGGCAAATTAAAGGAGGAATTCCCTCCTAATTACCACCTCCTACCCAGGTACTAAAAAGAGGGAGTTTCTTCCTCAATTCCCCATCCCCATTCCACCAAAATTCTCATGTATCCCAACCAAACAAAGCAGTTAATAGCCTCATCTCTCTAAACTCCCAATCCAATCCCTCCTTAAAAACTCCCTCCAACCAAACAGGCCGTAAAGTATTTTTCGTTTAATCTTCCACAATAAAACGAGCCCCCAAAATAGTTCTCCTACCTGCTGGCACCATGCCCTGTCCAACAACCAACGAGTTCAGCTAAATCTGCAAATTCGAACTGATGAGGAGAAAAATGATCTTTTACCCATTATAATGTTGATCGGTTTCCTTTTAGTATACCATCTGGACCAGGACTGAAATCTCAGTGTGGGCATCCGGCCTCCAAGGCTCCAACGAATTTAGGATCTACTACTTGAGAAAGCAAACAGAAATGGGCAACTGTTTGACTGGAGATAGATGTACCAATACCTGATGCCTATCATTCCTAGTTCACTGTAGATTACCTTGAGGTCAATTGTTTGTTCAAGCTAAGAGGGAAAACTAAATGGGTAAAGATATTTCAGATGGACGACTTGCATATATAAAGATGAGACGCATGTAGCCTTACAGTTATCACAATTTATGAGTGAAAGATGGTAGATGTGATGATAAAGTTCTTATTAATTTACACCAAGAAGTTGATCCGTTCTCTAATTTGCCCATGATGTCTCACTTACTCACTAGCATATGGCCGAGGATCAAATGAATTTGCATGGGGGCCAATTATTGCATTTCAGTTTAGTGGTTTGTTGTCTCTGGTCTTTCAAGTAGATCCACATAACATTTTTTTGCAAAATCAGGATGACGTGGCGCGGTAATTTCTCAACTATCCCACGGAGTTTAGAGAGGTTAATATGACAATTGTACGGAAATGAGCTTTCTTCTTTTTCTTTTTTTTTTTTGATAATGACCGAAATGAGCTTTCTGCACGGAAGATGAGTTGCAATTTCTGAATTCATTCATTCATCTAAACAAATAGATGCATGCTGACCTAGTGTTACACATAGTTTCTCGACTATGTGTAATAGATGCAATTTCTGAATTCATTTATTCATCTAAACAAATAGAGCGCTCCCAATCCGCTGCTTTCCTGCTGCTCGTGATTCGTTCTTGCGCGGTAGCAAACATATTTCCCTCCACATAGTTTCTCGTGACCTCGTCAGCCGCCGCCTCAAGCTGCTCCACCGTCGGCAACATCTTCCTCAAATATGGCAGGAGATCACTGGCGAGTGGGCATCTCGGCTCGTGTGGCTCAGGAAGCGCATGTTGGCAGTAAGCAAGAGAGGAGCTCAGGTGCATGCCCACCTGAGACCTGACCCCATTCACAAGCAGGAGGAGCTCAACCTAACCATAATAACTGAAGGCTGCCGCTGTTGATGTTGATTTCTGCTGCTGGAGTTGATAATTGATCATGGTCTGTCGCTGTTGCTGGTGCTGCTGTTGTTTTCTGATGCAACTGAACCGGTGCTTATGGCTGCTACTTGAATTGCTGATGTTGATTACAAGTCCTGATTGCTGAGTTGGTAGTGCTAATTGTTTACTACTGATTGTTGATTGCTGCTGCTGCTTACTGGGACGGTGAGTTGAATTGGGCCAACTCCTAACTCAATTGGGCCAGGATGTCACATATGTGTGGGACATCCCGACCCAATAAAGATTAGATATGTGTGGCCCATGTGAGTTGCGTGCGTATGTTTAGTACCACCTTACCAGTTTAGTCCGAGTGGAACCAACTTATAAGGTCTCTACCCTTCAACCATGTTACTCCTAGGTTAACCCTTTTACACGAAGTGAGTAAGAAAGTGTAAGTGGGCCAGCCCATCCGATGGGCTGGCTATGCCGCTCCTGGAGGCTTATCAAATGGCTGGCTGATAAACAATATGCTAGAGCAGTGGTTTTAGTGCTAGTATGTTATGTGTCCTCTTCTGCAGTAGATTACAGTCATATTCCCTCCATAGTTTATAGAATAATAATAGTTAAACATGATGGATCAATGCCCATATCTATTTCAAAATGTTTGTTTAGTATCTTTATGTATACTTAACACTACCAAGTTCTTTTGTCATATTTTTCAGGGTTTGGATGCATTAGCTCCTCCCATTGGTACTGGTTGATGGCCAGAAGACTTGTGTGATTGTCCCATGCTAGTATGTTATGTGTCCTCTTCTGCACTATATTTCAGTCATATCCCCTTGGATGAAGGCATCTCCAGAGGAAATTTCGCTTGTCCTTCCTGAACCTCCATAGTTTATAGAATAATAGCTAAGCATGATGGATCAATGCCCATATCTATTTCAAAATGTTTGTTTAGTATCTTTATGTATACTTAACACTACCCAGTTCTTTTGTCATGTTTTCCAGGGTTTGGATGCATTAGCTCCTACCATTGGTACTGGTTGATGGCCAGAAGACTTGTGTGATTGTCCCATTATCTGATGGCTTGCTTTGCAGTAGTAGGTTCAGATTTTAATTACTAACATTTGCATTTGTAGGTGTAGGCTGTATTGTTTTACCGACTTTACTTGTCACCAAGCTATGAATTTGGGACCTTTATATTTGTATACTCTTGGAATTTGTTCTTTTTCGGTGAGTTCAACTTCAACACAAGTCGTGAATTTAGATACATTGATGAAATTACAGGACAATACATTTTTGGACAGATTATAGTGCAGTGAAAATTCGTTTGCAGATAATAATCCAAAACTTGTGCTTCCTTTTTGTAAAACCCCTTTCCGTCTTGCTGTTTCATATGTCAATATGTTGCTGGAATACTGGCCAAAAAGATTACTCTCTCCGTATTTTAATGTATGATGCTGTTAACTTTTTAACCAACGTTTGACCATTCGTTTTATTTAATTTTTTTTGAAAATATAAAAATATTTATGTCATGCTTAAAGAACATTTGATGATGAATCAAGTCACAATAAAATAAATCATAATTACATAAAATTTTTGAATAAGACGAATGGTCAAATATTAGATGAAAAGTCAACGATATCATACATTAAAATATGAAGAAAGTAGTATATAGTTTGAAGAATGTGATCAGGGGAAGCAATCCACTCAATCCCTGCCTGGTTTGCTTTCCCTTGGGATTTAATACACAGGAACCGACAGATGGTGGGTGGTGTTGGGGAGCAACGAGGATGTAAGGGGAATTACAAAGGGATCGGGGGCACTGCCCTACCAGGTTTCCCTTTTTTTTACAGTGCTTCCACTGGGAAGTAGTGCAAGCGGTTGTTGTGGTAACCGTAGGTACTCAACTTTTTTTCCTTCCGACGTGTTCACAAATAAATTTCCAGCTCTCCCGTGCCAGCGCCACAATAGTAGAGTGACGTCCTCGTCACGCACAAGGTCCTTAGATGGCTTTGTGTATCTTATTAGCACGTGTGTGTATAGTTGATAGGTCTAGCATGCGTGGATACTACAGCTTGTACTCAAAGTGGAGAGCTCTCAAAAAAAAAAACTTTTTTCCTTCCGACGTGTCGTCGACTGTAGTCCCAGAAAAAAGATTGAGGGGCGTTTATATTCCACCTCAAAATTTTACACCCTGTCACATTGAACATTTGAACATCTACATGAAGTATTAATATAGGCTAAAATAATAACTAATTACACAGATTGCGACTAATTTGTGAGACAAGCCATGATTTGACAATGTGGTGCTACAGTAAACATTTGTTAATGATGGATTAATTAGGCTTAATAAATTCGTCTCACGGTTTATTGACGGACTCTGTAATTAGTTTTTTTATTAGTGTCCGAACAACCATGCGACACCCTATATAATACCCGATGTGACACGCCAAAACTTTACACCCCTGTATCTAAACACCCCTAAGAATTGAGTTTCGAAGGTGTACTCATTTTGAAATAGTATTTAAAAATGGTTATAAAATAAAATATTTCTTTAAACTACGACTAATAAAACAAAGTAGCAAATTAAATTCTAAAGTTGCTGATGACGACATACTCCATGCATAATATTTGAAGTAACCATTGGTTTGATGTTTGAACACATAAATAAACTTTCCTCTAAGTCTCTATCAACCTTAACCACATTCAGCCTGCCTCTCAGTGATAAGGCTTTGATTCAATTTCACAACTACAAGTATTTTGCATAATTTCTCACAAAACATATTTAAGAGCTTGTTTCATAAAACCACAGATTTAATATCTCCGTTTATCACAAAACTGCAAAATTACATGTACTTTGTACAATCTATCACAAAACTACATATTTAATAACTTATTTCACAATACTATAAATTTAGTGTATTCGTTTATCATAGAACTACACAATTATTATCTTCATTTATCACAAAACTACATATTTAGTGTCTCTATTATCACAAAACTACTGGATCACAAAACTACAGGTTTTAATGATGCTAAAACCTGTAGTTTTGTGATAATGGAGACAGTAAATATGTAGTTTTGTGATAAAAGAAGACAATAAATATGTTTGGGATAAATGAATATATTTAATCTGTAGTTTTGTGAAAAAAGTTCTTGAATCTGTAGTTTTGTGATATGTTATGGAAAGTACATGTAGTTTTGTGATAAACGAAGACACTGAATCTGTAGTTTTGTGAAACAAGTTCTTAAAAATGTAGTTTTGTGATAGATTGTGCAAAGTATCTGCAGTTTTATGAAATTTACTCTAAGGCTTTTATAGAATTTGCAACTTCATTTTTGTTGGAGTTTGATTTGTGTTATGACTGTACCGTTCAAATTGAATTGGGCCCCGTTTAGTTCCCTAAAATTTTTTCCCAAAAATATCACATCGAATCTTTGGACACATGTATGCAGCATTAAATATAAACTAAAAGAAAAACTAATTGCACAGTTAGGGGAGAAATCATGAGACGAATTTTTTGAACCTAATTAGTCTATGATTAGCCATAAGTGCTACAGTAACCCACATGTGCTAATGACGGCTTAATTAGGCTCAAAAGATTTGTCTCGCGGTTTCCAGGCGAGTTATGAAATTAGTTTTTCATTCGTGTCCAAAAATTTTCATTTTACGAACTAAACAGGCCCTAGATCTATTGCAAAATCAGAACCATGCTGCAGCTCGAAACAAGCTCTATTGACTGGGAAAATGGATTGAGTGTAGTTATTATACAGTCCATGTGTTTCATAGTCTTTCCTTTCAATAGAGAAATATCTCAGGGAAAAATTTCAATACAAATTTTACTGAAAGAGTAACTATAGAACAACCAGTAATTGAGATAACGATGCTGCTGCTCCATGCAAAATGATCTGGGTAAAGAACAAACAGTTTGATCTGGCTAATATCGCATCTAATAAATTTATTCTCTTTGCAAAATGATAACCATGCTGCTTGCTCCAAACAATCTACTATATGCGACCGGGAAAATGGACAGAGCGTAGTTAATATAATATAGTGTTAATTGGATCCATACTATTATTATTTTGCTAATTCTGAAAAATATCATTATAATTCATATAATTGAAACCATGACATCGCAGTTTTTCTGAGATTGGAACCATGCCATGTTATACATCTTTTTGTCTAATATATTCTCGTATGGACCAATATACCCTTGTCTTCATCCTTCCTCAGCTCCTTTCCCTCTTGTCCATCTTCTCTTTCTCTGTCTCTTCCTCCCTCGATGCAGCAGGTAGAGCTTGAGGTCGTCTCGCCTCTTCTCTTGTGCTGCTGCTCATCCATGGTTCCACGGTGGTCCAGCTTATAGCGATTCCACGGCAAGGGTTCGCCGATGGGCACCAAAAGAGAAGCAGCGAGAGAGGAGCGACGGCAGCAGGGTTAGGGCGTCCGCCGCCACCGCTGCTGGGGCTGAGCCAGTCCAAGGCGCTGTTCACTCTTCTTCCTCCTCCTCCCATATTGTTTTTACTGTTGTTGCCACTGTTGGTTCCGTATGGATCCATACCGACACCGTCACGACGATCTTGTTGCTGCAGCTCGCAGCTAGATTAGCTTGCCGCTACACAGCTCGTTGCCTCTGTCGGATCAGCTCTCTGCCGCGCCGCCATTGCAGTACCCGCCGTCTCCGAGACCTTGCCGCTGTTGTGACGAGCTCACCGCTACCATCGGGATGGTCTCGTGCTCGTGCACCGTTAGTCGCTAGAGGAGAGAGGAACGCGGACACAACAGAGCGATGAGCGCCGCCGAATCCTAGCCTAGGCCCTCGCCTCCATCGTCACCGGATCCGTGGCTCCTCGCCTACGTTGTCGTCGGATCCGCGTCGCCTACCCCCCTTGCCTGGACACAGCCGGATCCGCATGTCCGATCTGCCAAGAACAGCCGCCGGAGTGAGGGGAGCTAGCGGAGTCCCGGAGCAATGCCCGAAGCTGGTGAGAGAGTGTGCTCCTGCTGCTCTACGGGGAAGAGAAGAATGTTGAAGATGGGGGCATTTCTTTCAAGTATATGTAAAATAAGTATATTAATGACACCATTAAAATTACGAACAGTGGCGTATTTTTAATTAACTGAATTATAATGGTAAATTTCAAAATTTGCAAATTTGTAGTGGCATGAATCCAATTAACCCTATAATATATGCATTTCATAAACTTTAGTTTCCGAATAAAATTTTTATTGAAAGAGAAATTGAAAAAACAAACAATAAAAGAGGTAGTTTTCACTGCATTAAAAGGAACTTGTTTTTTTTTTAAAAATCTGTATATTATGTCAAAAACCTCAATTTAACGAGTTGAAAGTTATCTTGTACCATGAGTTAGGCTGTGTTTAGATCCAAGGGTGAAAATTTTGGCGTGTCACATCGGATATACGGACACATATTTAAAGTATTAAACATAGACTAATTATAAAACAAATTACGAAATCTGCCTGTAAACTACGAAACGAATTTATTAAGCCTAATTAATCTGTCATTAGCAAATGTTTACTGTAGCACCATATTGTCAAATCATGGAGCAATTAGACTTTGAAGATTCGTCTCGCAATTTACACGCAATCTGTGTAATTAGTTATTTTTTCGTTTATATTTAATACTCCATACCTGTGTCCAAACATTTGATGTGACAGGGTGAAAAATTTTGCTAAGGGATCTAAACAGGCCCTTAGGATAATTATCATAAGATACTACTAAATACCCTAGTTAATTTTTATCCAATGTTCGCCCTGGCTCTAGGCCAGGACAGAAGCATCATACCTAGGTACATGTTATCAATCTTCAGCAGCCTCAACTAGATTTTTTTATAATGGAATATAACATCCCGGCCTTTGCTCTAAAACGAGCTACAACCAATTATTACAAAGTTACACTCCTAAAAAGTGTAGTTCAGATTAAAAAGAACACACCACACAAAAGCAGAGGAAATCAGACCAAAACGAGGAGAATACATTTATTCAAGTCTATTTGTAAATCACCATCCATAATTGGTAAAAAGTTGCATAACCATCGACTCCAACTTGCGGCATGCAACCTTTAGAAACTCCCATCATCATCACACCTTTGTAGCTGTGCCCAAAACTGGAGTCAGTGTGTTGCCCTAAAAATTACCTGCATATAGAAAATAGATGGTGATCTGTCAAAAACCATATCATTTCTACTCAACCATAGAGCCTAGCAAATGGCAGAAGCTCCCACAAGTATCAGTTTACTCTTTTTCTTGTCAACCCCCAAAAGCTATCCATAAAAAATATAAGATATACTAGTTGGAAGGTTAAATCCAAAAGAAAACTGAACTGCTCTCTATATGAACTTTGCATAATGACAATCCATAAGGAAATGTTGAATAGACTCATTTTTCATACAAAAGCAGCACCTCAAGCTGCCATTCCAATTCCGTCTCGCCAAATTATCCTTGGTTAAAACAACCCCTTAAGCAAATACCACATAAAGATCTTAATCGTAAGTGGCATCTTAATTTTCCAAATACACTTATTCCTCTCAACATAACCATTGTTAATTAAAATTAGATACATTGACCTTACTGAGAACCTACCATTCTGATGAAATTTCCATCTAAAACAATCAGAAGAAGTATTCAATTAAATATGTACAATAGAAGCACACAATTCATGTCAATATACAATATTCTAACCAACTAAAGCTCTTCTAAAAGAAACATTAAGTGAAACAGATCCCATGATAGTGGCAATAGTGGCTAATTTCCCTCTGGCTATAGCATATAAAGATGGATATTTATCCTTAAAAGTTAAGTTATCTAGCCATTTATCTTCATAAAAACTATCTTTTTTTTTCCCATGCATCGTTTAGCAGTCTCAACTAGATGATAACTAATAAGCTGTGCAATTGCTCTTTTGGAAAGAGAAGCAGCGCGAATGGCTATCATGCGTTCAGCTGGCATATTGGGTATGGCAGCAAATCTCTGTCAACCCTCGCCCTATGTTCTACAACTCCACACCAGCACGTGGTCGTGGTGGTTGTCTGTTCGTTGGTCCAAAGGGTGGAGGTGTGCATCGTCCCCCTTGCCTGTGAGCCACCTCACATCATCGTTGATGCTCATCAGCGGATTTGCTCAGACTGCGTGGGCTTCTCGTGCATCAACGATTCCCGGTGCCTTTCAAGCCTACAGAGACAGTGGACACGGAGCCCAACCATGCGGACCATACTGTGTAGCTGTCTAGAAGAGGCCGAGCACACAACTTTATAAAACAGCAAGCATACACTTAATGCATCATTGTCTCTCAAGTTGACAAGCATAGTATATTTATTTACACTAAAAAAACATTATCGCAAGTGGCCGAAAACGGTCTTCACAGGCGGGGCGGCCGTATGCCTGTAAGCCAACGACTGTGAAGATCGTCGATCTTCACAGCCGGGGCGGCCGTCCACCTACGAAGATAATTTTCGCAGGCTGACGTCCGCCTGTGAAAATAGGGATCGGTCGCCTGAAAAAAAAAACATCCGCCAGCGAAGATAGGTAGAAAATATTGAAATTTAATAATAATTTGCCCATAAATTACTTTTCAATTATTTAATAGAAATTCTTGCATGTAGATTATTATGTACATATATTGGAAGATTATCAAGCATTTAGTACTAATAAATGTACATATATTGCATAACTCAAAACTATTGCCAAAATATATATATTACAATATTTTTTTTACATTGTCACTTCAAATACGCCATCTAGTTAATTACATTATGGCATAGTAGTGTTCCACTCCCGAAGATCCTTGAATTCGTCACTTGTCGCTAAGGCACCCTCTGGGTCGAAGAAATTTCCTTTCACATGACAACACTCATGGTGGATGAAGTGGCATAGATCACGCTGGACATTTTTGATGCCTGTATCGTCAAAGCTTGTTCAATGTTCTAATCTTGGCAACTGCATGCATTGAAGATAAACAATATATTAGTACCATAAATATGTGAAGCTGTCTAGTACATATTATAGAGACTTACATCCTCTGCGTTAGTCCTGTACCTCCCATTAACCCTAAGGAATTCGCACGCATAATACCCGCAAAGGACTATTCCTCGCGGTTACTTGTGACACTTTACGACATATCATAGAAAAAAATAGTTAAAATTTACAATTAGTGAAACAATTGGAATACATTAAGTGAGTGGAGTATTACCGGCCAATAGGTACGTACTAGCGGCTTCTCCCTTGTTCGGATCTATTCTCCACCCTTGAACTTGTAGTACTGGTACGCACTGTACGGATGTCGTACCGTTTCACATTAAGAAGGATATTTATTTATAATACATTCATATAAAAATGCAAGAGTCATAATCACTTACTACTGTAAGATTGTTAGAAATTCTTTGTATGACTGGTATCTGTAATCGAGAGGGTCCAAGACTACCACGGTTCCGTCTTTAGGGTGGATGAGTAAACAGATATAATGATCGCTACATATTAACAACAGCATAGCTAGTTAGTATCATCTAAAATAAGACATATGTGTAGAAGATAAATGTACCGGACTTACTTAAAATTATAAGCGGCCATGACGACTTTCTTATTTTGAAAGTGCAAGAAGGCTCGTCCAATGTACTGTGTGACAGTAATCAATTTCTCCTTGTGCAAGCCTTTCTTTTATTCAACTATCTCTTTTGGAGTCTTGCCCTTCAGCTGGTCTGACCCTGGTGCTAGCCTCACGATATGCTGTGTTTGACAGATCCAAGTTGGATCCAAGAAGCCGATAGGTTCTTTTGTCTTCTTAGCATCCATGTATTGCATCCTACAGAAGAAGTTTGTTAGTAACAATCATATGGATTTGTATTGTACATATTTTTCATATAATTAATTAAAACTCATCTACTCACATGCACCAAACACCGACATAGTTGACATCCATCTTATCCCGACGATATATGGCGTGGAGATCTGAGAAATCTAGCCATACATAACCTTCTTCGCTGAAACAATCTGCCGGTGATCGAGCTGTTATATTGCCCAAGCCTTTATTGTTGGCATCCATGTAGAAGGTATGTAACCTTCTCATCTCTCATGGTCCTTCCTTTAGTGCCCAATCCGACAAGAGTGCTTTCCCATGTTCGTACTTTTCCGGGCAATCATCAGTTGCCAAGTATGTTGGCCCGGCTAGTTCAGCGGCCTTCTGGGGTCATCATCTCTGAGTTTGGCACGTTCCTTACCCCTTCTGAAGATGCTTACCATGAACTTCTCCTTGTTCTCATCTTTGGACTTGGAGTCGTGGCTCCTAAGCACTCTAGGCACCTCAGACCTGGTAGTGGCCTTCTCAGGGACCATGGTCTCTTACACCTCAGGGTCTTTCGTAGGAGAAGGGTCTTCAAATATTTCTGGCTCTGTACCGACCCATTCCAATCCTGGTACTTCTTCTATTTCTGTCCCGACTGATACAACAAATTGCACCTCTGGTTCTGCCACTGTAATCTCCATGGACACATCCGCCGCTGGAATCTCCATGGCACCTCCGGCACTGCAATCTCCAGTGGCACTTCCGGCAATGGATTTCCCTTACGCATCTCGGGTTCCTCCGCCTTATCAGTCACCTTCCTCTTTGGAGGTCTCAGAGGTTTTCCCAACCCCGGTTTTGGCACCACAGGTTTTCGCGTGGCGTCGGTGCCCAATCCAAAGGATATGTCATTCTTGTGCCAGAGAATTACAAGATCGACTGCATCCCCAAGTACGGATACACCATCTTGAGTAGGGAAGTCTATGTCGTAGGACTCAAACCTCTCGTGGACCACTTGCGGCTGCACTTTGGCATACGCATCGGGTATGAACTCTTCATTATATGTTCTTCCAGGGATAGCAATGGCTGTAGCGGCCTCAAGAGTTTTCCCGGAGCGTCCAATGGGAACGTGCAATCTGCAGGGTGTATTCTCCTTGAGGTCATCGAAGGGGAAATCTGGCTCAGGTTCTTTGGTTTCGGGGGGAGGCAAAAGCATGTGCTTGACGCAGAAATCCATCATTTGCCTTTCAAAATGCGCAGCTCCTTCGTCTCTAAGTTTATCCTTGTACGCTTCACGCGTCTTATGGGGGTCATGTTTTAACCCTTCCTTTCAACTCATCTTGGACGATACACCTCGATCCCTACCCCCATGCTCAGGAGTACCCAGTGCCGTACTTAGCACATCTTTCTCCCTCTTAGGCCTAAAAGCTCCTTTCTTCTGTGCACTGGATAAATTCTCTATTTTATCGGCCACCCCCTGCAGCTCCGGATCTTCAAACGATACTTTGCCTTCATCCGTGATCTTCGGAGTTCTAGCTCTCACCTAGTTCATTGATCTCTGTGTCCATTTCTCCATTGGTACCAGTTGCCCCGCCTTCCTCATTTCCTCCTCCTCTTTTGTCCACTGCTCCACCTTTAGTGCGTATCCCGCGGAGACTAAGCGATGAGGAAATTTGTTCTTCTTGGCCAACTCTGAATACTTTTTGCTCCTTGCAATTTCTTCCGAGGAGTTCTTGAACGTCAGAAAGTTGTCCCACTACTTTGGGGTTATTTTGGTATACGTCGAAATTGGTGTACCACTGATTTCTTGTTCAATGTGGTTTTCCAACCACGCCAAGACTTGTCCATTGTTTGCAGTGCACAGTTCCTCACTGCTGCCTCTGATCCATATGGGAACTAGAAGGTTTTCTTCAACTCTTTCCATAAGTCTTCCTTATCCCATTCGATACATGATCCTAGTCCTTGACCGTGATGGGGATCTTTTCCCTTACTATGATGCCACACTGTGAACTGAATTTCGCACGTGCCGTCTTAGGGGCGAGCGGCTCTCCTTTTGGCGAAACATGGGTAACAACATGGAACCCTTCATCCTTTCTTCGCCTTTTCTCGCCCCTTCTTTTCTTCGCCTTTGCTGACCGTTCGCTTTTCTTTGGGCCGGTTGTGTTAGCTGGTACCTCGTCGTCTTTCGACGGATCTTTTTTCTTCGGCTGCCGTTTTGATCACCGTGGCGCCGTTTCCTACGGACATAATCCATGAAAAGCCATTGACAAGCGTCTAAGTCCCAGAAATGCCATCGACAAGTGTGAGTTCCAAGAAATGCCATCGTACAAACGATTTTGTCCCAAAAATGCCATTGCCGTTAGGGTTCCGTCCATTCTGCGCCGTTAAGTTCTATAGGATGAACAGTGTATTTAACAGCACGGAATGGACGGAACCCTAACGGCGATGGCATTTTTGGGACAAAATCATTTGTACGATGGCATTTCTTGGAACTCACACTTGATGGCATTTCTGGGACTTAGACGCTTGTCAATGGCATTTCATGGATTATCTCTTCCCTACGGGAAGGTATATATCAAAGTTTCGAATTAGCTCAGGCTAATAGTTATCACGCTGAACAGTTTATATATTAAGTTTACATACCCCTTCTATAGGGGGAATGTAGTCCTTGTCGCCTTCTTCACCGTCGCCCTTTTTCCTTCTCTTCGGGCTTGGGCTTGGACAAGGACCGCTTGGCGACGAGTACTCATCATCTTCGTCAGCTACGTCGCTGTCAGAATTATCTTCCGGTGGGACCGTTGGTTCCGGAGCAACCACAACAGCAAGGGACTGCTCTTCCTCCCCTAAACCCTTCTCTTCAGTCCCTTTAGTACTATCGGCCATCGTTTCAAACTTCTAACATAAAAAATAAACTGTATATTAACAATATGTTATATTAACAATAGGCCATATATTAACACTTAGCGAAAATAGTTTAAAAAATTGATAAGTACTGTACTATGACATATTGCAAACATATCCTCCACATTTTAAATTACTCAAATTAGTACAAACTACTTTGTACAAAATTTGAAATGTTATTATTAAGTACTGCACTAATTCTTCTATAACATTTCCTCGACATGTTGTTTAAATAAAAAATTAAAAAGGCAAACATGCCCTCCACATTTTATAAAAAAATAATTAACATACCCTCCCACATATTGCGAAACTTATGTACATAATTGCGAAATGTCATTAATTAGTACAAACTAATTTGTCAAATTAGTACAAACAACTCTGTACAAAATAGGAATCGGAACAATTAAGTATTATTAGTACAAACTAATTAAGTGTACTAATTAGTACAAACTGATTCTTTACCTGAAGTATTATTAGTACAAAATAATTTGTCAAATTAGTACAAATAACTTTGTACAAAATAGGAATCGGAATAATTAAGTAGTGCACAATTCACAATAACATTTCCTCGACATGTTGTTTTAAAAAAAATAAAAAGGCAAACATATCCTCCACATTTTATAAAAAAAATTTTTAACATACCCTCCCACATGTTATTAAAATTTTTTGACAAATTCACATATCCTGCAAAATTGAACATACCCTCCCAATTTCATTCACATATCACCCACATTCCCAAATTCACATTCACAATCAACATATTACCCCTCATTCACATATCACCGACCCCTCATTCCCATTCACACCCACATGCACACACATATATACCCCTCACACCCACATGCACACACATATAAAAATAAACACCCATATGCACACACGTCCGTGGACGACGAACGGCCGACGACGCATGGTCGGGGACGATGAAGGAAGGGCCGACGACGAGGTTCGACTGTGGACGACGACCGGCCGAAGACGTCGTTCGGCCGAGGACGTCTTCGCTCGTGGACGACGATCGGCCGATGAAGCCGTTCGGCCGCGAACGAGATAGAGAGAGAGGTGGCGGCCGGCGGCAGTGGAGGGGCGGCCAGCGGCGCGGTGGAGGGGCCGGCGGTGGTGGAGGGGCCAGCCGGCGGTGGAGCGGGCGGCGTATAGCTCGCGCGCGCTCAGTGGTAGAGCTCGCCCTCGGTGGAGGGGTTGGTGGCGGAGCGGTGGAGGGGGCCGGCAGAGCCGGTTGGTGGAGCGGCAGCGTGGGGCGGTGGTCTCGATGGAGCTCGGCGGTGGAGCGGCCGGCGTGAGCTCGAAGGTCGGTGGTGCGCGGACAACGACGGTCGGCGACGGCGGAGGACGACGGTCGGAGAGTGAAGGTCGCAGGCAGGCGGTGGCGGAGGCGTGCGGCGGTGAAAAAATTCGGCAGCCTGACGGCGCCAAAATTTCTAGGGTTCCCGCCTGGACATAGAAATTTTGGCGCCGCGGGCTTGCCCTTTTATAGGGCAACGAACTTCGCAGGTGGACGGTCCTTTCGAAGATCGTGTTTACTATCTTCGCAGGCGGACTGTTGTCACCCCTAGAAATTTAGCCCAAATTTCGAGACTATTTCGTGTATTAAATCCCTGTCTAGGACCAGCCAGGGTACACAAAACGACATGTAATATACAGTTCCAAACGTAAATAAAGCGTAAATACTTACAGAAGAGGCACTTAGTCCTCACACCGAAACGAAAGCTGCAGCAACGGAAAAAGGTGATCCTAGCAGGAGCTTCAGCTCCACTCCACAGGCAAAACTCAACTGGGGTCTGAGCCTTGGTCTTCTAACTTCGTCTTCAGCTCAGAAGCACTACCCTTCTGAAAAGGGGGAATAATAGCAAGGCTGAGTACAACCACCGTACTCAGCAAGCCACACCAACGATGCAGACGTGCAATGGGATACAAGAATGGCTTGTGGCTATTTGCATAAAGGCGGTTGTAAAACATTTTATTGAGTAAAATAGTAAAACAGTTGAGCTATTAAAGTAACATTAAATCTCTACTGATCAATGCTACACCACGTTGAACAGGCCCAACCAACCCACCTGAACTACAGTGCATTGGGTCGATTTATTAAGTGTGAGACTAATAACGGTGAATCTGGTCGATCGTCCATAACCGCGGGCACGGCTATTCAAATAGTTTTACTCTGGCCAGAGGTGCACAACTGTACCCACAAGACACAATCCACCGGCATGTCAACGTGCCCGGCCGGACACGTCACCATGTTGAGTGATTGTGACAAGACCCTTCATATAACCCCCTCTGATCAAACACACCACACCTCAGGTTTCACCCCCGCCCCCAGCAGGCAGTGGGCAGTCCTCTCTCGTGCCTAGGTGAATTAGAAAGCCGCATAGGCCGCCGTAGGGCCCATCCGAACTCCATCACGCTCACCCTTGCCTGGATGCTTCAGCTAGAGAAAAGCTATACTTCAAGTCAGGCAGTTACCCATTCCTACTTGTGGCAAGCGCTGTATGTCTTCCAGGGATATCCGCGAACCGGTCCTTAATTGCCATGGGTGCGACCAGCAAAACCATGCACTCACGATAATTACGTCCATGAAACATGGCTGGATGTCTCGAGCACGCAGCTCGTCATGATACTAACATGTCTAATACTGCAATTATCCCATCAACTGAGCTAGTGGTAATTAAGCATGGCTAAGCATATAGTTCTGGCTAGGTCATCAAGGTAACACAAGCTAGTCGCTTTATCACCCAAGGTTGACAAGGGACAGATATCAAATAATATGGCACAAGCAAGCAGATAGGTAAACCCTATTACCATATAATTAGCAAAACATGCATCTTTATTTGCAAACGGCAAAAACATTTCTAAATTAGGCTCAACATGCTCAAGGGCAATATGTGACTTGCCTTGCTTCTTCACTTTTATCTTCTAAACCCTTTTCTTCGAGACCGCAGACTTCCGAAACAACGGATTCTACATGCTGGCACACAAAACAAGGAAAAACTCTAATTTTAGATGAATTTTGCAAGTTGAACGGCTCAATTTGGAGTTCATATAATTAGATATAATTTTTAGAAGTTTTGAGCCATTTAAATGAATTTCTATAATTATTAACGAATTTATTGCGCAATTAAATCATCTATGGCGTCAGCCGAGAGGAAGGGGTGGCGCCGACGAGCGGGCCCCACCCATCAGTGACTCACGGGAGGCGGGTGCACCGTGGACCAAGTCCATGCGCACACCAGCCTGCGGGCGCACCACGTGGCAGACACGTGGCGGCCACGACGGACGAGCGATTGGAGGTGGCGCCGACGTGGCGCCACGAGGGCACGAACACCGGCCGGCATGAGAGGCGGCACGTGGACGGCCCGGATCGGCTAGAGCGACCGATCGGGCAGCCACGGACAGGCGGGCGAGCCAGGGGACTGGGCGGCCACAGGCGAGTGGGTCGGCGGCGGCAGCCGGCCAGCCAACCGAACGGCGGCGGCGCACGGCCCGATGGTCGCTGGCGGCAGCACGCGCGGGAGAGGAGGGGAGTAGGGAGGGAGTGGATGTCACATCCTAAAAATCCTAAAAATATAAATTGTTGTTTAATTGGAATTATTAGAAATGATTTTAAAAGCCTAGAAGAGAAGATCTAATTTTAAATAATAAATTCCAATATAAAATGGGGCCAGATAAAATTTCATTAAATACTTTGCTTGATTCTATAATTCCTAGATTTTTCAGGGATTTATTTGAGCCAAGGAAGTATTTTTAATAAATGGAATTGCATTTCATGAATAATTTAAATGGAAAAAGGTTTTAAAAAGTCTCTTTTGGCTTTGGGCCGAAAGTCGGCCCAAAACCCTCTCTCTTTCCTACTCGGCCCAAGTCGGCCCAGTCCGCAGCCGCCGTTCGCGCGCGCGTCCGCCCGCTGACAGGTGGGGCCCGCCTGTCAGACTCGTCGTCTTCCTCGCGCCGCCGCCGCCCGAAACCCTAGCGTCGCGCCGCCGTCGTCTCCTTCCAAATCCAGCCGCCCCTTTCCGTTTCCGGTGAAATCAATAGAGGGGAAATGATCTTCGGGACCTCCTCTACCTTTTCCCTTTTGGAACTTCGGCTAAATCGTTTGGAAAGCGGAGGATTCGATCTCGAATCGGATTCGTCTCTCTCTCCCGAACCCTAACCTTTCCTTCGCGTCGTCGGTCGCCGTGGGCATTCGCCGCCGCCTCCTTGCCCCTTTAAAAGGATCCCCGGTGTCTCCGCTACCCGTCGCCACCCTCGCCTTCGCCTCTCGTCGCCGGTAGAGCTCTAGCACCGTGTAGCTTAGCGCCGCCGTCGCTCCGGTCGTCGCCGTCGCTCGGGAAGGTCGCCGTCGTGGTCGCCGTCGCGTCGCCGTCCTCGTCCGCCACTCCACCGTCGCTGTTGACCGCCGGAACATCGTCGCCGTCGTCAAGCCGGAGGTCGCCGCCGCTTCTTCTTCGCCGCTGTCGCCGTCCGTTGTTCTTCCGCCGCTTCTTTGGTCACCGGTGAGTTCGCCGCGCCGTCCGCTACCCGTAGGTGCTCTCCGTTCGCGCCGCCGCGCCGTCGTTCGCCAGCGAGCTCGCGCGGTTCGGTCGCCGCCGGAGGTGACGTCACCGCTGACGCCATCGGTGCCGACCGCCGTGGTCTGGCTGTGGACCGATCGATCCCGGCCGTTCGTTTTGGATGGATCGATCTCGGCCGTCCGTTCCTGTGAACCGTCGCCGTGCACCCGGTCCACCGCTAACCCTAGCCGCTGACGCAATAAATCCTCTTTTCCTTTTCAAAAATAATTCATTATTGCGTCATAATTCAATTAAAATCCATATAAGTGTTTTAATTTGATTTAATCTTTAAAAATTCATAACTAATTCATCTTAGCTCGGATTTAGTTGGTTCAAGTCTCTAAATTTTTCTAAAATTGAGATCTACATGTTAAAAATATCCACATGTACTGTTCATGCTTGTTTATGTGCTGTTTTGGTGTTTTGCTCTTTTCTGTTTAGATTCCGACGTTTCCGGAGAGTCCGTTTTCACAGGAGAAGAATTTGAAGAGTTCCAAGGCCAGCAAGGCAAGTCACACAGATCCCAAATAACCCTTTGAACATGTTGATCCCGTTTAAAGCTATTATTTCTATTCAACTATTGCATTTATTTTCGAATGTCTTTGGGTGGAATTAACCTATTGTTTGTTATAGCCCTTTTGTTCTTGATTACTTTATTCCTTGGTACCTTGGGTTATTACAACTTGATTAGTTGAGCTTTATATATTGGTTCAGCTAGATATTAGATGTGATTGCTTAGCCATGCTTAGAAACTTTAGCACACTATTGGGATAACTGATGATTCACTATTATTTAATGATGGCTTATTGATAACTCATGATGGTTAATCATGATTGGTTAATTAATTAATTTTCCAACTAAAATCTGATAATGGTGGGTTGTGAGCACATGGTTTTGATGGTCGTGCTCATGACAATTAAGGACCGGTTCACGAGTTTCGGTTGTGAAGCATTAACCGTGCCAACCACAAGCCAGCGTGGGCAACGGCTTTACCTTTTGTATAGCATGGTTCATTGCAGGGCACCAGACTGAGAAGTGGCGGAGATAAGCCCACGGGGGTCACTGGGGAGTCCATGCCTTGTTTATAAGGGGGTGATTATGATCCAGGAACGGTGCACTGTGGTGGATTGTGTTGTGCGAGGGGTACTGTCACAGCTCCTTTCTGAGGTACCGTGGTGGTATCAAGGTGCATGGTGACATGTCGTGGGGCTGTGTCTTGTGGGTACAGTGGTACACCTTTGGTCAGAGTAAAACTATTCGAATAGCCGTGCCCGCGGTTATGGGCGGGTCTAACAATGTCTTTCGTGATTAGTCTCACACCTCTCATCATAATAAAAGATGCTATAACTGGTAATAATTTGATTAGCTCCTGGTTTGGAATGGTATATTCCTGATTTGGAGATAGAACTGTGCAGCCAGGCATGGTTGTTCAGAAGGGTTGGGCCTATGCAACAGGGTATGTTGTATAGCGTTGGATTAATATTGTTTAATTATTACTTAACTGTTTTATTAAATTCTGAAATGTTTATTAAATGCTGTTTATGCAAACGAAACCCTACTATGCCATCCTTTGTTATCCTGTGCACTTGCATATTTGCTGCGTGGCTTGCTGAGTATGTCATATACTCACCTTGCAATCATTCATCAGAGGAGGAGTTCTACAGTGATGCTGATGGTGTGGATGATTAGGCGTAGCCTTGGTCAAGCTGCCTGTGGAGTTGAATCGTCTGCGCCGTTTATTTTTTTTCCCGCTGCTTAGATCTTTATTGATTGAGAGGAACTATCTACCTCTGTAATGACATTTTATTCGCTTATTAATTAGAGTAATAATTGTACTCTATTATCAATTTGTTATTGTGTGCCTCGGCTGATTCCTGGACGAGGGTTCGCACACATGTAAGCGTTTGGAATTTTGGATAGAAATTCCGGGCGTGACAAGTTGGTATCAGAGCCTCCTTGACCCTAGGTTATGCCCAAGGGTTACCCATAGAAGCCCTCTAAAAATATTGGAAAAATAGAACTGTTCTCCTCTCTTTCTCTTTTAATTAGACCAAACAAATGGCACATGCAGTTTATAATTCCTTTAATTGTTCTCATTAAAAATTTTTTTTTATTATTATTCCTGTGTTATTAGTACCGTACATCTATTACTGTACTAATGGCTCATTTACCAGCCAAAATTTTACAACATTGTTTTATTTAACCTTGTTACAATGAAATAAATGTAGCAGGTTGATTTTATAACTTTTCTTTTATTTTGAAACCTGTTGTTCAAAAGTGCAAAACTTTGTGATCTTATTTCCAACTGTTTCAAATTATCTTGCAAGCTTGGTTTACTTACTTACTTTTTACCGGGATTTTCTAAATTTATTCAAATTAATCCAAAAACTTGTGCTATTAATTGGACAAATGTCTTAACTCCCTCCTTTCACTTGTCTTTAGATGCCGCGCTACAAGCCTGAGTACTTGTTTGGTGTTGAGGGATTTGTCCAGGAGTTGCATACGATGTCCTTTGCCATAGGATTTGGGACTGCCCCTATGTATGCCCAGATTCCTCATGATCGGGATGAAGAGAAGTGTCGAGTCAAAGTCACCTTGAACAGTAATAGTGAAGATATCCCATCAGTGATGTTCGAAGCTGGAGGAGGAAATTACATTCATGCATGTCAGGAGGTGGCAAGGATCGCCATAGGAGAGCTACGCGATCGCTACAGTGATCAGTTGGCCGACACTGAGTATCGCTACCATCCTCGCCAACCCCAGGGAAGTGACCGTGGCAGCTACCTAGAGACTGAGGGGATTGAGAATGATGCTACCACAAGGCATTTGGTTGAGATGCTGTGGGCTATGGATGAGACCCGCGCGGAGGTTGTACTAGCAGCTCAAGATCGTGAAGACCGGAATCGTGGAAAGATTTGCAAGCTAGAAGACAAGGTGGATCGTTTGGAGAAGGAACTAGCCGCATTGAAGGGGGAAGCACCGCCGCAGAAGGCCAGGGTTCGTCTTACCGCAAGGAAGAGAGCTCTATTCGTCCCTCGCTACCAATTGGCGCCAAAGGTCCGTGTGGTGGAGAAAGAAGTTACCCCAGCCCTAGCAGACCCTCCGGTCGTCAATGTAAGTGATGATGAAGGAGAAGAATCGAAGCGCACCCATTCAAAGGTCGAGTGGGGAGCCACTCAAGATGATGAAGATGAGCCGAACGAGCCTTCAATCAACTCCGATGCCCGGAAGACCTAGAGTTCCTTGTCAAACCGTTGTCCTAGATCGTTGTGTTAGTTTGCTTGTTTTAAGTTTGGTTGTGTGTGTGGGTCCTGCATGTGGTTTACATCAGTGGTGGGATGTAAGTGCATGCATTTGTTTGCTTTCGAGTGTTAGGTAGTTGGTGAGTTTAGTGGTGTGAGAGAGTCTTCAGTTTTGTAATAATGAAACTCAGTTAAGATCAATAAAAGTTAAGTTAGAGGAAAAATTACTTCTCTGTCCTAAGTAGTTTTTCCCGGTTTCTCTTCTTGTGCGCTTGCCTGTGCCAGATGGTGCTCACTCGCAGCAACGGGAATGGCCCCAACAACAACAACAACAACAACAACAACAATGGAGAGAATCCCACACTTGCTCAAGTCCTGGCTCAACAGGCACAGCTTATGAACATGATGATGCAGCAACTCCAGAACCAGCAGAACCAGGGAAATAACCAGGCACCTCCCAGAACAAGTTAGCAGAATTTCTTCGTGTGAGGCCGCCCACTTTCTCTAGCACCACTAATCCTGTGGAAGCTGGTGATTGGCTGCACGCCATAGAGAAGAAGTTGGATTTGCATCAGTGCACTGATCAGGAGAAGGTCTCATTTGCATCACACCAACTGCATGGCCCTGCCTCTGAGTGGTGGGATCACTTCCGCCTTAACAGGACTACTGCTGAACCTATCACTTGGCTTGAATTCACCGCTGCTTTTCGGAAGACGCATATACCATCGGGAGTGGTGTCTCTCAAGAAGAAAGAATTTAGGTCGCTCACCCAAGGATCTCGCACGGTCACCGAGTATCTGCACGAGTTCAATCGTCTGGCTCGTTATGCTCCAGAAGATGTGCGCACTGATGAAGAGCGTCAGGAGAGGTTCTTGGAGGGACTTAATGATGAGCTGTCTTACCCACTCATGACTGGGGATTACCATGATTTCCAGAAGTTAGTGGATAAGGCTATTCGACAGGAGGACAAGTACAACCGCATGGAGCAGAAGAAACGTTGGATTGCTCACTTCAAGGCACAACAGGGGAATAGTCAGAGGCCGCGTCTTACTTTAGGACCCCAGTCCATGCCACAAGGAGGTTCTTCGTCTGTTGTTCGTCCGCAGCGTCAGTTCTTCAACAACAATGCTGGCAACAACATCCGAAATCAAGCTCCACGTCCTGTGGCAGCTCCAACACAACAACAGCCTGCCAAGAAGGAGCAAGGCAGCAAGCCCGGAGTATGCTTCAACTGTGGTGAACCAGGACATTACTCTGACAAGTGTCCGAAGCCCCGACGCGCGAAGATTGTCCCTACCCAGAGTAACTTTACCGCCCCTACGCCAAAGGCTCGTGTCAATCATGTTGCTGCTGCAGAAGCTCAAGGTGCTCCAGATGTGATTTTGGGTACGTTCCTTGTTAACTCAGTTCCTGCAACAGTGCTTTTTGATTCTGGTGCTACACATTCATTTTTATCTATGAGTTTTGTGGGAAATCATGGGATGGAAGTAGAAGATCTTAGACGTCCTTTGATGGTTAGTACCCCGAGTAATCAAGCACTCTCTTTGCAACGTAGCCCCTCTGTCAGAATAGAAATTCAAGAAGTGCCATTTCTGGCCAATCTTATCTTGTTAGAATCCAAAGATCTTGATGTCATCCTAGGGATGGACTGGTTAGTCAAGTATAAAGGTGTGATAGACTGTGCCAACAGAAAAGTAACTCTCACCAGCAATGATGGTCGAGTTGTAACAGTTCATGCACTGTCTTCTGAGTCTTTAAGGTCAAGTCTGAACCAAATAGCTTTGGAAGAAATTCCCGTAGTACAGGACTACCCGGACGTGTTCCCAGACGATTTACCTGGTCTGCCGCCTAAAAGGGATATAGAGTTCAGAATAGATTTGGTACCAGGAACCACTCCAATCCATAAGCGACCATATAGAATGGCAGCTAATGAGTTGGCAGAAGTCAAAAGGCAAGTCGACGATTTGCTTCAAAAGGGATACATCAGACCGAGTTCATCTCCATGGGGAGGTCCAGTTATTTTTGTGGAAAAGAAAGATCATACCCAGAGGATGTGTGTGGACTATCGTGCATTAAATGATGTGACTATCAAGAATAAGTACCCGCTGCCCAGAATTGATGATTTGTTTGATCAGCTTAAAGGTGCCACCGTTTTCTCCAAGATAGATCTTCGATCAGGGTATCACCAGTTGAGGATTAAAGAAGAGGATATACCTAAGACGGCTTTTACCACTAGGTATGGATTGTTCGAATGTACTGTTATGTCTTTTGGACTTACCAATGCCCCCGCTTTCTTCATGAACTTAATGAATAAGGTGTTTATGGAATACCTAGACAAGTTCGTGGTGTTCTTTATTGATGACATTCTTATCTACTCCCAAACAAAAGAAGAGCATGAAGAACATCTTCGTCTTGCACTAGAGAAGCTGCGAGAACATCAGTTGTATGCCAAGTTTAGCAAATGTGAATTTTGGTTGTCTGAAGTGAAGTTCCTTGGTCACGTCATCTCAGCCGGAGGAGTTGCCGTTGATCCCAGTAATGTGGAATCCGTAACCAACTGGAAACAACCGAAGACGGTTTCAGAGATTCGCAGTTTCCTGGGTCTTGCAGGTTATTACCGGAGGTTCATAGAGAATTTCGCCAAGATTGCTAAGCCCATGACACGACTGCTTCAAAAGGATGTAAAGTACAAGTGGTCAGAAGAATGTGAGCAGAGTTTTTAAGAGTTGAAGAATCGCTTAACATCAGCTCCTATTTTGATTTTACCTGATCCAAAGAAGGGTTTCCAAGTGTATTGCGATGCATCTAAGCTTGGCTTAGGTTGTGTTCTGATGCAAGATAGGAAGGTGGTTGCCTATGCATCTCGTCAGTTACGCCCGCATGAGAAGAACTACCCTACTCATGATCTTGAGTTGGCTGCAGTGGTTCATGCGTTGAAAATTTGGCGTCATTATCTTTTCGGTACTCGTACAGAGGTGTACACCGATCACAAGAGTCTAAAGTATATCTTTACTCAGCCAGATCTGAACATGAGACAACGGAGATGGTTGGAATTAATTAAGGATTATGACATGGGAATTCATTATCACCCGGGAAAGCCTAATGTTGTAGCAGATGCTCTTAGCAGGAAAGGTTATTGCAATGCTACGGAAGGACAACAGTTGCCATTGGAGTTATGTAAGGATTTTGAAAGATTAAATTTGGGAATTGTTAGTAGAGGTTTTGTTGCAGCCTTAGAAGCAAAGCCCACGCTAATCGATCAGGTTAGAGAAGCCCAAATTAATGACCCCGATATTCAAGAAATTAAGAAGAATATGAGAAGAGGAAAAGCTATCGGTTTCTTGGAAGATGAGCAAGGAACTGTATGGTTGGGCGAAAGAATCTGTGTCCCAGACAACAAAGATTTAAAAGATGCAATTCTGAAAGAAGCTCATGATACTTTATACTCCATTCACCTTGGTAGTACCAAGATGTACCAGGATCTCAAGGAAAGATTTTGGTGGGCAAGTATGAAGCGTGAAATCGCAGAATACGTAGCAGTATGTGATGTTTGTCAGCGAGTCAAGGCAGAACATCAGAAGCCCGCAGGTTTGCTGCAGCCTTTGAAGATTCCTGAATGGAAGTGGGAGGAAATCGGTATGGATTTCATCACTGGTCTACCCAGAACATCATCAGGCCACGACTCTATTTGGGTGATAGTCGACAGACTTACCAAAGTGGCTCATTTCATCCCAGTAAAGACAACATATTCCGGAAGTCGGTTGGCGGAACTGTATATGGCAAGGATTGTGTGCTTGCATGGTGTCCCTAAGAAAATAGTGTCTGATCGAGGTAGTCAGTTTACTTCACAGTTTTGGAAGAAGCTTCAAGAAGAGATGGGTTCTAAGCTGAACTTTAGTACTGCTTATCATCCGCAGACAGACGGACAAACTGAAAGGGTAAATCAGATTTTGGAGGACATGTTGAGAGCTTGTGCTTTAGACTTCGGTGGAAGTTGGGATAAGAATTTACCTTATGCAGAATTCTCGTACAACAACAGTTATCAAGCTAGTCTTCAGATGGCTCCTTACGAAGCGCTGTATGGTCGGAAGTGCCGCACTCCGCTTTTGTGGGATCAAACGGGAGAACGTCAGGTTTTCGGGACTGATATCCTAAGGGAAGCAGAAGAAAAGGTAAAAATCATTCAAGAAAGATTGCGTGTGGCCCAGACTCGTCATAAGAGTTATGCCGACAATCGTCGTAGAGATCTAAGTTTTGACGAAGGAGATTATGTGTACCTTCGTGTCACGCCTCTTCGAGGAGTTCATCGCTTCCACACTAAAGGAAAATTGGCACCGCGTTTTGTGGGACCTTACAAGATTGTCAGTAGAAGAGGAGAGGTCGCTTATCAGTTGGAGTTACCTCAATCTTTGGCAGGAGTCCATAATGTGTTCCATGTGTCGCAGTTGAAAAAGTGTTTGAGGGTACCTACCGAAGAAGCTAACCTTGAACAGATAGAAGTCCAAGAGGATCTGACCTATATTGAGAAACCAATCCGTATCTTGGAAACAGATGAGAGAAGAACCAGGAATCGAGTTATCCGTTTTTGTAAAGTTCAGTGGAGTAATCACTCGGAAGAAGAATCAACTTGGGAACGGGAAGATGAATTGAAGTCAGCTCATCCGCATCTGTTCGTTAGTTCTTCCGAATCTCGAGGACGAGATTCTGTTTAAGGGGGGTAGGTTTGTCACATCCTAAAAATCCTAAAAATATAAATTGTTGTTTAATTGGAATTATTAGAAATGATTTTAAAAGCCTAGAAGAGAAGATCTAATTTTAAATAATAAATTCCAATATAAAATGGGGCCAGATAAAATTTCATTAAATACTTTGCTTGATTCTATAATTCCTAGATTTTTCTGGGATTTATTTGAGCCAAGGAAGTATTTTTAATAAATGGAATTGCATTTCATGAATAATTTAAATGGAAAAAGGTTTTAAAAAGTCTCTTTTGGCTTTGGGCCGAAAGTCGGCCCAAAACCCTCTCTCTTTCCTACTCGGCCCAAGTCGGCCCAGTCCGCAGCCGCCGTTCGCGCGCGTGTCCGCCCGCTGACAGGTGGGGCCCGCCTGTCAGACTCGTCGTCTTCCTCGCGCCGCCGCCGCCCGAAACCCTAGCGTCGCGCCGCCGTCGTCTTCTTCCAAATCCAGCCGCCCCTTTCCGTTTCCGGTGAAATCAATAGAGCGGAAATGATCTTCGGGACCTCCTCTACCTTTTCCCTTTTGGAACTTCGGCTAAATCGTTTGGAAAGCGGAGGATTCGATCTCGAATCGGATTCGTCTCTCTCTCCCGAACCCTAACCTTTCCTTCGCGTCGCCGGTCGCCGTGGGCATTCGCCGCCGCCTCCTTGCCCCTTTAAAAGGATCCCCGGTGTCTCCGCTACCCGTCGCCACCCTCGCCTTCGCCTCTCGTCGCCGGTAGAGCTCTAGCACCGTGTAGCTTAGCGCCGCCGTCGCTCCGGTCGTCGCCGTCGCTCGGGAAGGTCGCCGTCGTGGTCGCCGTCGCGTCGCCGTCCTCGTCCGCCACTCCGCCGTCGCTGTCGACCGCCGGAACATCGTCGCCGTCGTCAAGCCGGAGGTCGCCGCCGCTTCTTCTTCGCCGCTGTCGCCGTCCGTTGTTCTTCCGCCGCTTCTTTGGTCACCGGTGAGTTCGCCGCGCCGTCCGCTACCCGTAGGTGCTCTCCGTTCGCGCCGCCGCGCCGTCGTTCGCCGGCGAGCTCGCGCGGTTCGGTCGCCATCGGTGCCGACCGCCGTGGTCTGGCTGTGGACCGATCGATCCCGGCCGTTCGTTTTGGATGGATCGATCTCGGCCGTCCGTTCCTGTGAACCGTCGCCGTGCACCCGGTCCACCGCTAACCCTAGCCGCTGACGCAATAAATCCTCTTTTCCTTTTCAAAAATAATTCATTATTGCGTCATAATTCAATTAAAATCCATATAAGTGTTTTAATTTGATTTAATCTTTAAAAATTCATAACTAATTCATCTTAGCTCGGATTTAGTTGGTTCAAGTCTCTAAATTTTTCTAAAATTGAGATCTACATGTTAAAAATATCCACATGTACTGTTCATGCTTGTTTATGTGCTGTTTTGGTATTTTGCTCTTTTCTGTTTAGATTCCGACGTTTCCGGAGAGTCCGTTTTCGCAGGAGAAGAATTTGAAGAGTTCCAAGGCCAGCAAGGCAAGTCACACAGATCCCAAATAACCCTTTGAACATGTTGATCCCGTTTAAAGCTATTATTTCTATTCAACTATTGCATTTATTTTCGAATGTCTTTGGGTGGAATTAACCTATTGTTTGTTATAGCCTTTTTGTTCTTGATTACTTTATTCCTTGGTACCTTGGGTTATTACAACTTGATTAGTTGAGCTTTATATATTGGTTCAGCTAGATATTAGATGTGATTGCTTAGCCATGCTTAGAAACTTTAGCACACTATTGGGATAACTTATGATTCACTATTATTTAATGATGGCTTATTGATAACTCATGATGGTTAATCATGATTGGTTAATTAATTAATTTTCCAACTAAAATCTGATAATGGTGGGTTGTGAGCACATGGTTTTGATGGTCGTGCTCATGACAATTAAGGACCGGTTCACGAGTTTCGGTTGTGAAGCATTAACCGTGCCAACCACAAGCCAGCGTGGGCAACGGCTTTACCTTTTGTATAGCATGGTTCATTGCGGGGCACCAGACTGAGAAGTGGCGGAGATAAGCCCACGGGGGTCGCTGGGGAGTCCATGCCTTGTTTATAAGGGGGTGATTATGATCCAGGAACGGTGCACTGTGGTGGATTGTGTTGTGCGAGGGGTACTGTCACAGCTCCTTTCTGAGGTACCGTGGTGGTATCAAGGCGCATGGTGACATGTCGTGGGGCTGTGTCTTGTGGGTACAGTGGTACACCTCTGGTCAGAGTAAAACTATTCGAATAGCCGTGCCCGCGGTTATGGGCGGGTCTAACAATGTCTTTCGTGATTAGTCTCACACCTCTCATCATAATAAAAGATGCTATAACTGGTAATAATTTGATTAGCTCCTGGTTTGGAATGGTATATTCCTGATTTGGAGATAGAACTGTGCAGCCAGGGATGGTTGTTCAGAAGGGTTGGGCCTATGCAACAGGGTATGTTGTATAGCGTTGGATTAATATTGTTTAATTATTACTTAACTGTTTTATTAAATTCTGAAATGTTTATTAAATGCTGTTTATGCAAACGAAACCCTACTATGCCATCCTTTGTTATCCTGTGCACTTGCATATTTGCTGCGTGGCTTGCTGAGTATGTCATATACTCACCTTGCAATCATTCATCAGAGGAGGAGTTCTACAGTGATGCTGATGGTGTGGATGATTAGGCGTAGCCTTGGTCAAGCTGCCTGTGGAGTGGAATCGTCTGCGCCGTTTATTTTTTTTTCCCGCTGCTTAGATCTTTATTGATTGAGAGGAACTATCTACCTCTGTAATGACATTTTATTCGCTTATTAATTAGAGTAATAATTGTACTCTATTATCAATTTGTTATTGTGTGCCTCGGCTGATTCCTGGACGAGGGTTCGCACACATGTAAGCGTTTGGAATTTTGGATAAAAATTCCGGGCGTGACAGTGGAGGAGCTCACCGAGGACGCGGCAATGAGAGGCGGCGGAAGGCGGGGAGCTCGGCGGCGACGCTCCTCGGGACGAAGGCGGAACGGCGGCGTTCCACGAGCGGGAACCAGCGGACGGTGGCCGGAAGGACCTGGGGAGGACACGGGAGAGGTTAGGAAGGGGAGAGGGGCTCTTAGCGGCGTGAATCGCCGGTCGGAGGTGAGAAAGAGCGGCGGATGCTCACCGGCGCGAGTGGAACCGTGTTCCAGCGGGATTCCGGCCATGAGAAATAGCGGCCGAGGTACTCCTCGGCGCTGCGAAGCGAGCGCTGGCGACGGCGTGACTTGAAGTGGCTAGGAGCGGCGCCGAGCGGCGGCTGGAGGTGGTAAAAGCGGTGGACGCTCGGGTGCACGGTGGATTTGGTGTTAGGGCAGTGTTTTGGGGAGGCGGAGTGGATGCCGGGGTGCGCCGTGGAGCGGTGAAGCCGACGGCGCTAGCGGCGTAGCTCGGCGATGGCTAGAGCAGCCGTCGCATGCGGCTGGAGGCGAAGGAAGCGGCGGCGGCTCGGGTTGGTAGTGAGAAGGGGTTTTCGGTGGGGAATGGGGATACGGAGCGGAGGCCAAGCTCGCCCGGGCGACGGCGAAGCTAGCGGTGGCGGCCGGCGGCCGGAGCTTGCCGGAGGTGGACGGCGATGGAGAACAGCGTGGGGAGAGCGGTATGGGGCGCGAAGAGCTCGGGAAAATCGGGGAAATGGAAGAGGGGAGGCCGGGGATGCTTTTTATAGCCTCGAGAGTCGACGGGGAGGCCGGTTGGCGGTGGATTTGAAGAGGGAAAGGGGCGCCAGCGACGTGGGTGAGTGGGCTCGGGGTTCCGGCGGTTTTCATGGGGAGTAGGGAAAGAACGGTGCGGACGTGGGCGGAGACCGTGCCCACGTACGCGCGGGAGAGGCGGCGACATGGGCGGCTATGGCGGTTGCCGGCGGAGTGGCCGGAGGAAGGAGATGACAGGTGGGACTGCGGGTCCCACCTGTCAGCCAGAGGAAGAGAGGAGACCGGCTGGGGGGGAATGCAGACTTTGAGAGAGAGGGCCGAGTGGGCCGAGGAGGGAAAGGAGGCCGGCCTGGCCGGTTGGCGGGGGGGGGGGGGGGGAGGGGGGCGAAGGAGGAAGGGGTAGATTGGGCCGAAAACAGCCCAAAAGGAGAGGATGGAATTTTAATTATTTTTATCTTTATTTAAATTGATTGAAGGAACTTTGTATCATTATAATTATTTCTTAAGCTCCGAAAATTCACGGGAAAGCTTCAGAGAATATTTAGGTCACCAAGAATATTACAAAATATTCTCGGCCAATGATTTTTAGAGGAAATTTAAATTCTCCCATTATTTCACTTGATTAAATTGCTTAAATTTTTATTTAATTTCTAGAAAATGCATTATTTAATGATTTTTAGTCCCCACCGAAAATATATATATTACAAAATATACAAACCTTAATGTTATTACAAAATGTACAAACCTTAGTATTATTACTTTTCAAATGTAAATATTACTTAAATGTTTGAAACATTAATATTACTAATTTAAATTGTTTTAACAAGTTTTCAAACAATGGTAAGTGCACATAAAAAAATGCTACTAAATTTTTAAACCTCTTTTAAAAAAACGTTTAAAATATAAAAAACTGTATATGTTACCCTACAAATGGTAATTGCACATAAAAATTAGTACAAAATAATATGCAAAATGTTGAGTACAATTGTTCGTCAATTTGCGATATGATCACACATCACCTTACATATCACCATTACATAACTACTAACTTCTTACATGCTTACATGCCACTCAACAATCATTACCCTTTAACATTTATTCCCACACCATTCGTGCGCATGTAAGGCTTCACGGTCTTCTGAGCAGTCGACATTCTTAATCTTCTGTACAAACTGACTATAAAGTGGCATACTATCGTATTGATTGTAATCTTCGACATCTTCAACCCCATCCACTCCCAATATCTTTTGTTTCCCTGGTAGCACTATATCTTTCTTCAAATTTGAAGGGTCTTTCACATAAAACACTTGTGCCACGCGATTGGCGAGTACCCAAGGGTCATCCTTGTGACCCACACTCGCAAGGTCAACAACAGTAAGACCGAACTTATCAACATTGACCCCGTTCGGGTATTTTACCCACTGGTACTTAAATATGGGGAATTGCATTGTGTGCCCATAGTCGATTTCCCATATTTCTTCAATAAACCCGAAGTATGATTGTTTTTCCCCGGCTTCATCAATTGCTTCCACACGGACACCGCTGTTTTGCATACAGGTCTTATTATCTCGGGCTCTCGTACTAAACGAGTATCCAATAATGTCATATCCCTGCTAAGAATTTACTATAGTTGATGGACCACAAGCCAACCGCTTCATAGTTATTTCATCGGTAGTTTGTCCCTCAGGTAAGTCTAGGTCTTGCAACCAATCTATGAAGAGACGCTTGTGTTCTTTCATTATCCACTCGGTGGTGCGACCCTTATTGTTAGCTCGTATTAGTTCTATATGTTGGTCGATGTAAGGCTCAACGATAGCAAACTGATGAAGCACGCTGAAGTGAGCTTCTTGGAATGATTTGTGATCATGGGTGACGAATCTCTTCTTTCTTATCGTTCCCCTGCCACTCAATCTGCCGTCATGTCGGGACACAGGTACTCCAATTGCATATCCATCTTTGAGGTAATCGATACAGCACTCGACAATCTCTACAGTACTATAACCCTCAACCATTGATCCCTCTGGATGTGCACGATTCCGGATGTAACCCTTCAAAACCGCCATGTAACGCTCGTATGACCACATTTGATGGAGGTACAATGGGCCAAGCGCAACCATCTGCAGCACTATGTGAACAATGAGGTGCTCCATCATATCAAAAAATGACGGAGGGAAGCACATCTCAAGTTGGCACTGTATCTCATGTGCGAATGTACGGAGATTTCCTAACTCTTCGAGACTAATGACCTTCTGTGACACTGCGTTGAAAAAGTAGCACAACCTTGTGATAGCAACCTTTAAATTTTCCGGTTTTATGGCCCTTATTGCAATTGCAAGAAACACGGTGAGCAAGGTATGACAGTCGTGTGAATTATAACCAGATACCGACAAATCTTTCATGGAAACAAGTCGACTGATGTTTGATGAGAAACCTATGTGCACTCTGACATCGCGGAGTGACTTGCAAAATGACTTCTTCTCCTCAGGTGTCAGTGTGAAACATGCTGGTGGAAGATATACTTTCCCATTCTTCTCTCCTTCTTGAGGGTGTAACTCTTCACTGATTCCCATCTCGACTAGGTCCATCCTTTATTGCAGACCATCTTTAGTCTTCTTCGGCATGTCCAACAATGTTCCAACTATATTGTCAAACACATTCTTCTCTAGATGCATGACGTCTATGGCATGCCGAACCTCCAGATCTTTCTAGTAGGGAGGTACTCAAAGAATATGGAATGCTTCTTGAATGGGGGAGGGAGTTTATCATCTGGCTTCGAACTATCATCTTGCTTCTTACTATCCTTTGGTTTCGTAGTCTTCTTGGGTTTCTTGCGCTTTGTCCCCTTTGATGGTTTCTTAGTCACTTTTCCAAACTCGCAAACAATTTTCTCTGTCATTGGACACACTTTTTCCCCCGATGTAGGTTTTGGTGCAGGATCAGTCTCTTCAGTGCCATCGAACTCCGCTTTCATCTTGCGGTACTTGTGATTTGTGCGTAGGAACCGCCGGTGCCGCATGTACACAAGCTTGTTGGAACCCGGGAGATACCTATAGTACGTTCCATTCAAGCAGATCACACATCCTGTTTTACCTTTAATTTGACCTGAAACTGAAAACATTGCTGGATAATCGTTAATGGTCACGAAGATGATGGCCTTCACTGTGAAGTATTCCCTTAAGTACTCGCCCCACACTTTCAATCCCTCTTTCCATAAATCAGCTATATCTTCCAACAATGGTTCCAGAAATATGTCAATATCAATACCAGGCTGATGGGGTCCCTGTATGAGGATACATAGTTGTACGTATTTTCGCTTTTGACAAAGCCAGGTAGGAAGATTATACATTGTGAGAAGCACTGGCTAAGTACTATGTGAGCTGCTCATGTCTCCAAAAGGATTAACTCCATCAGTACTCAAGGCAAATCTAATGTTCCGTGGGTCTTTAGCAAACTCTCTATACTGAGCATCAAAGTTTATCCACTGACGAGCATCTGCCGGGTGTCGAATCATCCCATCCTTCTTGCGCCCTTCTTCATGCCAGCACATTTGTTCCACATCTTGCAGGTTTGAGTATATCCGTTTAATGCGGTCTTTGACAGGAAGGTACCACATCACAAGCTTCAGGATTTTTCTCTGTCTTCCCTCAGTTGTGTTAGACGGTTCTGGGCCAGTATTGCTATTCGATTTGTACCGGCTAGCACCGCATGTTGGACATTCATCTAAAGAACCGTACTCTTTCCTGTACAGTATGCAGTGATTAACGCACACATGAATCTTTTCCACACCAAGTGAAAGGGGACATATGAGTTTCTTCGCTTGATATGTGCTGGATGGTAGTGAGTTAGGCCTCGGGAGCATTTTCTGCAGAAGTTCTAACAGACTGTCGAAACTGATATCAGACCATCCATGTCTTGTCTTTAACCTCATAAGTTCAAGAACTGACCGTAGTGTTATGAACCCACTGTCACAACCCTTCGACTCATCGTACAAAACTTCCTTAGCTGCCTTTTGTAAAGCTTCAAAGTTATTTAAACCTCTAGCCGACCCCATCAGCACCTCGGGTTCTGCAGACATAACATTTCCTCTAGATCGATTTTGTCCTCAACAGAACCATCATCATGCACCATGTCTTCAACTTGTGTCAGAACTACATTTTCAGGCCTCTCCACTTGTTCTTCGCCATGATGTGTCCATATTTCGTACTTGTCCATAAATCCACAAGTTACTAAGTGCTCCTTCACATTAAAAGCATCGTCGAAGTCCCAGGCTATTTCATTCTTACAGTCAGCACATGGACAAATTATCTTCCTCATATTGTTCTTCTCAGCGTGTACCTTCGCAATACCAATAAATTTAGACACTTCATTTCTATATGGAGACAAAAACCTCGGCCAATGATACATCCATTCCCGACTTTCCATATCTCTAAAAAAATGAAAATAAAATATTTGCACAATTAATACCAAATTTGTAGGGTTTATTGAAAAACTTTATCGCTATTCAAAACTTACTAAAGGTTAATTGTAAATTAATAAAAAACCAAAGTTTATTTCAATTTTTTTTACACAGACCTGCCAAATTAGTATATTAGGAAAATCTAACAAAATCATATCATCGGCATATTACAAACTAATATAATTATTTTTTGATTGCACCAAATAAATTGGCATTAAAAATTTTATTCTCTCTATATATGACAAGATCTAGATCTATATCTAGAACTAGGAGGTGGATGTGATAGCAAAATAAAAAAAATAAGAATTTATGTTACCACATTAAACCACTACAACAAGAGGCATCAAGTATTACACATACATCTAGCATCAACATATCAAAAGAAAGTAAATTAAAAAACATGGAGGTTTTACTTCACAATTTTGCATGCATAAATACATCACAAATTGAGGTCTAATAGATTAAAAAAATGCATACCTAGGGTAGAAATGAGTAGATCTAAGTACCGTAGAAAAATCCCCCGAAGATTTGAAGTTCAAACCCTCCCCCCTATAATTAAGACACTTTAGGAGAGAGAAACTTCGGGGGGAATGAACAGGACTCAGGGAGGAAGAAGACTATATAGGGCCATCATTGCAGGCGGGCCATATAAACGACGCCTGCGAAGATTGATCTTCGCAGGCGCACGTCGCCTGCCGCCTGCGAAGATTGATCTTCACAGGCGTAGCTTATATGGTCCGCCTGCAAAGATCGATCTTCGCAGGTGGACCGCCCCCTCCACCCCGGGTATCGTCTTCGTCAGTGGGGTTTTGTCTCCGAATACCATACCCGCCTGCGAAAATGAAACCCCTACGACGCCGAAAATGTGTTTTCTAGTAGTGTTATGAGCGTTCCCGTGAAAATAAACTTGTGTACTAGCAACATAACTGCAAACCATACTTCATGGGAAACACACAATATATGTATTTCGTGTTCTCATAGTGCTGCTCAAAATCACAGAAGCACTCATATCAAGTGACACATGTGGCACTCTCCATAGATGCCCGATGACCGATAAACACAGAGCCACATCTCTGTCTAGTGTGCTCTTTTTTTTTATTAGAAGCGATTAAGATGACAATAAGCTACCGACATCTCTTGCTACTGACAATAAGATTAACGTGCTCATGGTGGTTGTCTGTTCGTATATCCGGAAAAATCTTAGACTTGCTACAAACTAAATGGCCATCACCTGGCTCTACTCATCTCAGCACTCGAACATGAGACATTGGAGCCTCGTTAGATAGACATCTACATCTCCAGGTCATGATCAACGGTCCAATTCCACTATATTTTAAGTGTGCTGAATCTCGTCGATGCTTGGTGTGTTCAAGTATTCCACCTCAACGATTTCTGCTGAATAGTGCAATATGTATACTGTCCCATCAGTTAGAGAAATTTCGATCCATAGCACATAAATCAGCTCAACGCAAAAAAAAAAATAGCATAAAAAATTTTCACTTTCGACCAGTAGCACAGTTCACATGTTTTTCTTCTATTCATAGCACTTCCCCCACGAGAAAGTTTTTATTGCCACCAGGGGCGACAGCACCCAAGCACATACCCTCCGATTTGCTTTAGGATTGGTGCATAGACATCCACCCCTGCGTGGTATTCTGCATTGTATTTTGCGTAAATGTTTTTTCCCGAGCCGACCAGAATACAGGCACATATGTGTGGGACCAGCTGAAGCTGACGCATAGGTAGTCATAGGGTGCGAAGCTGTAACCCTATCCGCACCTCACTTGTTCTCTGTCCTCGTTCCTCATCCACTCATCCAGTTCTTGTAGTGTTCTTCCTCACCACAATGTTCACTTCTTCTCATACCTCTCGTCCAGATCTTGTCGTGTTCCACTCTTAATGTTGACTCAGGTGTTCTTCCTCGGGGAGTGATTGATTATCGCCCTTTTTAGTACATAGTCAAGGTATGTGATATCGCCACATACTGCATTGCGGTCACAATCGAGCTGGGTTTATTCTTGAATCCTTACTTTTTTGGAACGGCACACCTATCGCATTTCAGATGGAGCCCCGGCTCAAGAATGTATCCTGGGAGTCAATGTCACACCCTAAAAATTTCAAATATATAAATTGTTGTTTAATTGGAATTATTAGAATTGATTTTAAAAGCCTAGAAGAGAAGATCTAATTTTAAATAATAAATTCCAATATAAAATGGGGCTAGATAAAATTTTATTAAATACTTTGCTTAATTCTATAATTTCTAGATTTTTCTGGGATTTATTTGAGCTAAGGAAGTATTTTTAATAAATGGAATTGCATTTCATGAATAATTTAAATGGAAAAAGGTTTTTAAAAGTCTCTTTTGGCTTTGGGCCGAAAGTCGGCCCAAAACCTTCTCTCTCTCCTCCTCGGCCCAAGTCGGCCCAGTCCGCAGCTGCAGCCGTCGCTCGCGCGCGCGTTCGCCCGCTGACAGGTGGGGCCCGCCTGTCAGACTCGTCGTCTTCCTCGCGCCGCCGCCGCCCGAAACCCTAGCGCCGCGCCGCCGCCGTCTCTTTCCAAATCCGGCCGATCCTTTCCGTTTCCGGTGAAATCAATATAGGGGAAATGATCTTCTCGATCTCCTCTACCTTTTCCCTTTTGGAACTTCGGCTAAAATCGTTTGGAAAGCGGAGGATTCGATCTCGAATCGGATCGGTCTCTCTCCTCCGAACCCTAGACTTTCCTTCTCGTCGCCGGCCGCCGTGGGCCTTCGCCGCCGTGTTCTTGCCCCTATAAAAGGATCCCCGGTGTCTCCGCTACCCGTCGCCACCCTCGCCTTCGCCTCTCGTCGTCCGTAGAGCCCTAGCGCCGTGAGTCCTCGCGCCGCCGTCGTTCGCCGGCGAGCTCGCGCGGTTCGGTCGCCGCCGGTGGTGACGTCATCGCCGACGTCACCGATGCCGTCCGCTGTGGTCCGGCCGTGGACCGGTCGATCTCGGCCGTTCGTTTTGAATGAATCGATCTCGGCCGTCCGTTCTCGTGAACCGTCGCTGTGCACCTGGTCCACCGCAAGCCCTAGCCGCTGACGCAATAAATCCTCTTTTCCTTTTCAAAAATAATTCAATTAAAATCCATATAAGTGTTTTAATCCGATTTAATCTTTAAAAATTCATAACTAATTCATCTTAGCTCGGATTTAGTTGGTTCAAGTCTCTAAATTTTTCTAAAATTGAGATCTACATGTTAAAAATATCCACATGTACTGTTCATACTTGTTTATGTGCTGTTTCGGTGTTTTGCTCTTTTCTGTTTAGATTCCGACGTTTCCGGAGAGTCCGTTTTCGCAGGAGAAGAATTTGAAGAGTTCCAAGGCCAGCAAGGCAAGTCACACAGATCCCAAACAACCCCTTTGAGCATGTTGATCCCATTTAAAGCTATTGTTTATATTCAACTATTGCATTTATTTTCGAATGTCATTGGGTGGAATTAACCTATTGTTTGTTATAGCCCTTTTGTTCTTGATTACTTTATTCCTTGATACCTTGGGTTCTTATAAATTGACTAGTTGAGCTTTATATATTGGTTCAACTAGATATTAGATGTGATTGCTTAGCCATGCTTAGAAACATTAGCACACTATTGGGATAACTTATGACTCCCTATTATTCAATGATGGCTTAATGATAACTCATGATGGTTAATCATGATTGGTTAATTAATTAATTTGCCTACTAAAACCTGTTAATGGTGGGTTGTGAGCACATGGTTTTGATGGTCGTGCTCATGACAATTAAGGACCGGTTCACGAGTTTCGGTTGTGAAACATTAACCGTGCCAACCACAAGCCAGCGTGGGCAACGGCTTTACCTTTTGTATAGCATGGTTCATTGCGGGGCACCAGACTGAGAAGTGGCGGAGATAAGCCCACGGGGGTCGCTGGGGAGTCCATGCCTTGTTTATAAGGGGGTGATTATGATCCAGGAACGGTGCGCTGTGGTGGATTGTGTTGTGCGAGGGGTACTGTCACAGCTCCTTTCTGAGGTACCGTGGTGGTATCAAGGCGCATGGTGACATGTCGTGGGGCTGTGTCTTGTGGGTACAGTGGTACACCTCTGGCCAGAGTAAAGCTATTCGAATAGCCGTGCCCGCGGTTATGGGCGGGTTTAACAATGTCTTTCGTGATTAGTCTCATACCTCTCATCATAATAAAAGATACTATGACTGGTAATAATTTGATTAGCTCCTGGTTTGGAATGGAATATTCCTGGTTTGGAGATAGAACTGTGCAGCCGGGATTGGTTGTTCTGAATGGTTGGGCCTATGCAACAGGGTATGTTGTATAGCGTTGGAATAATATTGTTTAATTATTACTCAACTGTTTTACTAAATTCTGAAATGTTTATTAAATGCTGTTTATGCAAATGAAACCCTATTATGCCATCCTTTGTTATCCTGTGCACTTGCATATTTGCTGCGTGGCTTGCTGAGTATGTCATATACTCACCTTGCAATCATTCATCAGAGGAGGAGTTCTACAGTGATGCTGATGGTGTGGAGGATTAGGTGTAGCCCTGGTCAAGCTGCCTGTGGAGTGGAATCGTCTGCGCCGTTTATCTTATTTTCCGCTGCTTAGATCTTTATTGATTGAGAGGAACTATCTACCTCTGTAATGACATTTTATTCGCTTATTAATTAGAGTAATAATTGTACTCTATTATCAATTTGTTATTGTGTGCCTCGGCTGATTCCTGGACGAGGGTTTGCGCACATGTAAGCGTTTGGAATTTTGGATAGAAATTCCGGGCGTGACAGTCAAGTCGACCAAGATTTGAGCGCGGCAAGAATCCTGCTAGGCAGGCCGAAGTAGCCGATTCGGACGCGGACGTATCCGACTCGAACAACCACGATGAGCAACCACAAGAAACAATGGGTGGAGAAGCTTGGGGTGCTTGTTCCAGGAGTTTTGCGAAGCACGCATCTAGAGTTATGGCGAAGTTTGATGATTGGAAGAGAAAGCAGGTGATAGATGCCGGGTTTGGCGGTTTGCTTGATCTCCAGCAGATTAATCTCATCAATCGCAGATACACAACATGGCTTCTTGGGAGGGTTGCTAGGAGAGAAGAACGCTTGCCGTTGGGAAGATCCTTGAAGTCAAGCTTACACCCAAGAATGTTAACAAAGTTCTTGGTATACCATGTGAGGGTTTGGCTGTTTGCCCAATGGAAGATGAGTCAAAAGAAGAGAGGGACAGTTTTCTCCAGTTAGTTATTGGAGCTCCCGGTTTTGAAGAGAATCCAGTTGTTGGTGCAGAGCAAGTTGTGAGCCAGACATACACCGAGGACATGAAGCGCAACCAGGGTGATATGTTCACAACTGCGTTTGTTGTCTGGATTGTTGGTACTTTCTTAGCACCAACAACAAGCCACAAGAGCGAGGTCAACAACTCTCCTGGTTCTATTGTTTTTTGGGGAGCTTTGCAGAAGGTGGATGCGATCAAGGATTACAATTGGGCAGAGTATGTTCTTGAGCATCTTTTGGAGGTAGCAAAGAAGGCCCAGGAAGACCTTAGATGCAAGAGTAAGGTTTCGAACGTATTTGGCTGTGCTCTGCTACTCCAGGTATGTATTGAAGCTTAAACTAGCATGGCGTCGTGTGATACATTTTTTTTTTTTGACTATGTAACACATTTTACTATATGTTTGTAGATTATGCAGCTTGATAACATCGACATACCTGGGTGCAACCTGCCACACAACGTGCTGCCAAGGATTAAATTTTATGACATCAAACGTCTAACTTGGATGATCAACGCGGACACAGTTGGTGGGAAGCCAAAGCAAGGACAAACTCCAATCTATGGGCAGCGACAGGTTCGTTTTTTCACAGCACATTAACTAATCGCCCGCATATCCCACTGAAATTTACCTTCCCCCAATGCTGGTCTATTTCATAAGTGCGCTGTGAATTTAGGGGAGGACACTGTCAGCCACAACGTACGAAGCAAACATGGTGCAGACATGTATGATCCATGGAGGGCCAGCACAGAAATCACCAAACACACGTCCCAGTACCCATATGCATTCAGGTTTCATGGGTTATGCGCAGACAAGCCCAACCGCGCACATATGGCGTGGAGACTTTGGGGCTTTCATGCGGGTCAATTACCCTGACTTAGTAAGAACTTTCTTTTAAGAGTAAGCACCATTTTGTATTTGTAACAAAACCAGGACGTTTGACGGTATAATTAATGCACAGCTTGCTGAACCAATCATCGACTATTTGAAGTACCACAACGCCAAGTGTTTGCAGATATGCCACAACCTAAAGCAACAAGTTATCAATGAAAACATGCTCCTAGCTGATAAAATATGTACGAAGCTGAGGGATAGCAGGAAAGGATTTCCATCCGCATTGAAGAAAAGGAAACCGAACGACGGCCTGCTCAGCGGCCCTGAATCTGGCAGTGAAGGTTATATATTTGGTCTTCAGGTACTTGTTCTTATGAAATGATTCTATCTGTTTTAATTGCTTTTTCTGTTCAGCCGAGGCATCACGCCACAATGATGTGAACCTCTGCCCAGACAGGACTACGAGACCAAGGCGCACAGCACCCTCTTTAAGAACTGGACTTCATACCCCTGCGCCACAATTGAAGGAAAAGAATAAGTTGACAGATGGAAAAACACCACATAAAGACGGTGAGCAAGATGCTAACTCGAACGTAATTCAAACTTCCTAGAAGGCGACATTAACCTGTTTTGTTCACTTTTTTATGGCATTCTCCTGAAATGTAAGCAGTGCATTTTGGTGAGTGTTCTTCTCCTTTTCCTGCTGGAAAATCTGAAAATGATACAGCAGACGAAGTCCCATCGTTTGACCTTGGTATCTGTTAGCGATATTTGTGTGCATGTATGTCTATCTATTTCTGTTTTTGCCGTTCTCCTTCCCGATTCTCCCGATTCTGTTTCTATAGGTCGGTTGAGATATTCGTGGAATGGTAGAGGCTATATGTACACATGTTCCATGATGAATCAATCTATTGCGTTGAGCTATCTCTGCTTTCATGGTATCAGACTCCCGATCACCTCGCTTCCGCTAAACCCTTCCCTCTAGCCGCCGCTGGCTCTTCCCCTCACCGGCCCTCATGTCGTCCGCTGATGACGCGGCTTTCACCGCGGCGATCACCTCCCTGACTGACGCCGCCACCTCTGCCATCCGGCAAACCCGCACCCCCGACGACTCGGCATCTCCTGATGATCGTGTCGCCGCCATGGCTCTCGTCGACGCCACCTCGTCTGCAACCGTCAAGGCTCTCCATGCAGCGATTTCTGCCCTCGTCGACAAGAATCCACGCGCTCCTCCTACTACCGCAGCGGCCACGGCGTCCAGTCCGCCTCCTCCAACAACGGTCACCGTCAACGCTGCAGCCCTCCGTGCTGCTCTCAGCCTCCCTCCTGCCAACGCGTCCAGCGACCAAGACTCCTCTACCCCGGCCGATCTCACGAGCCTGTTCACCGCTCTCGGTCTGCAACCACCGTCAGCACACGACGAACAACCCATCGGCTCTACGAACGGGGGCGCGCCGCTCACCTCCGACGCCGTCGACGCCCTCCACGCCCAGGCGGTGTCCATTCTGAACGTCAAGGCCCTCGTTCCCGTCGTCCTCGACATTGGCGCCGCCAACTACTCCAAGTGGCGCGGCTTGTTCCTCGTCACGCTCGGCAAGTACGCGCTCTCCGACCACGTCCTCTCCGATGCCGCCTTCCTTGAACATGCGACCTGGGCACGGATGGATTGTGTGGTGCTCACATGGCTCTACGGCACCATCGCGGCTGACCTCCTCGAGTCCGTCATGCAACCCGACGTCACCGCACGCCAAGTGTGGCTCTGCCTCGAGGTTCAGTTTCTCGGCCATCAAGAACAACGTGCCATGAATCTTTCAGCTGAGTTCCACAACTTCGTCTAGGGCGACCTCAGCGCCAATGACTACTGCTGACGCCTCAAGTCCATGGCATATGCGCGCACCGAGCTCGGCGACCCGATCACTGACAAGCAGCTCGTCCTCGCCATGCTGCAAGGTTTGAACCCTAAATATGAAAACTTGCAAACCATCCTCCCTCTGCAGTGTCCCTTCCCGTCTTCCATCGAAGCTCGTAGCCAACTCATCCTCGCCGAGATCAACAAGGGATCGAAATCCTCCACCAACTCCTCCACCGCCCTCATCGCCATCCCCGGTGGCAGCTGCCGTGGCACCTCCAGCGGCATGAATCCGGCTCATGCAATGGGCTTCGGCAACCCGTCCCAGCGTGGTCAAGGTGGCGGTGGCGGTAATCAGGGCGAAGGCGGCAACAACAAAAACTGCCGACCCCGCGGCAATGGGGGCGCAAACTCCGGCGGCAACAACTCGGCATAGCAACCTCAAGGCGGCGGCTTCACCACAGGTGCTTCGTCCGGCTCCACCGCAGGTGTGCCTCGCGTCGGCATGGCCGGGCCCACGCCGTAGCACCCTTGGGCCGGCACAATCCAAATGTGGCCGGGAGGCCCAGTCGTGCGCGAGCCTGGCATCTTGTGCCCGCGGCCTGGCGCGGCGCCGTTTGTAGGCGCGGTCTCCACCGGGCCGCCTCTCGGCCTCACCCAGCAGGCCGCCTACATGCCGCACGCCCTCCAGCACGCCGGCTTCCTCCCTCAGCACCAGTCGGCCCAGCAACAGCAGCAGCCGATGGCCTGGTACGGCGCTACCAGCCCGTCACCAGCCTGGGATCAACAGACTTTGGCAAGTCTGTTCCAGACGGGTACTCTGACGACCCCCGCCTCCACCGACTGGTACATGGACAATGGCGCCACCTCTCACATGACCTCGGACACCAGTATCCTTTCTGTTCCCACCCAACCTACTTCTTCTACTCCATCCCATATTATAGTCGGTAACGGTTCTCTCTTACCAATCACCGCCACTGGCAATGCTTCCTTTTCTTATGCAAACCGAATGTTTGTCCTTAACAATGTTCTGGTTTCTCCTGACATCATCAAAAATCTTATCTATGTTCGTCGGTTTGTCACTGACAACAATCTCTCCATCGAGTTTGACAAGTTTGGTTTTACTGTGAAGGATCTACTTACCAGGACTGTGATCGCCAGGTGCAATAGCTTTGGTGACCTTTACTCCTTTCCAGTGAACTTCTTCAACACAATTGCCAGCTCCTTTGCTGCCACCACCACCACCCTCTGGCATCGCCGGCTCGGACACATCGGTCATGACGCCCACGCCCGTTTGGCTCACTCCTCTGTCATCCCACCTCCAAAGGGTGGCTCCTCCACCATATGCCACGCTTGTCAGCTCGGTCGTCATATATGTCTTCCTTTTACTACATCACTGTCTAGGGCTAAGACAAATTTTGAGTTAATCCATTGTGATTTGTGGACCTCTCCTGTTCCTAGTGTGTCTAGTTTTAAATACTATCTTGTCATTCTTGATGATTGCTCTCATTACGTTTGGACATTTCCTCTTCGTTTTAAATCTGATACTTTCTCCACCCTTTCACATTTTTTTTGCCTATGTTAGGACACAGTTCTCTTTACCTATCCGCACCATTCAGTGTGACAACGGCCGCGAGTTTGACAACTCCACCGCGCGCTCCTTCTTCCTCACCAATGGTGTCTCCTTGCGCATGTCATTCCCGCACACTTCGCCTCAAAACGGTAAAGCTGAGCGTACTCTTCGTTCTCTCAATAACATTGTACGCTCACTTCTGTTTCAGGCGCATCTCCCTGGGTCCTTTTGGGTTGAGGTCCTGCACACCGCCACCTACCTCATGAACCGCCACCCCACCAAAACCCTGCACCAACACACTCCCTATTTTGCCCTCCACGGTATCCACCCATCCTACACATAACTTAGAGTCTTTGGCTATCGTTGTTACCCCAACCTATCCGCCGCTATCGTTGTTACCCCAACCTATCTGCCACCGTGCCACACAAACTCTCCCCATGTTCCACCATATGTGTGTTTGTTGGATACCCCACTGAGCACAAGGGATACCGGTGTTTCGATCCAGTCACTAACAGGGTCATTATTTCACGGCACGTGGTGTTCGATGAGCACACTTTTCCTTTTGCTGACAAGACCAACGCCGATCCATGTGCTACTGATCTTGCTTTTTTGGAGGATTTCTCATCTCCTGTACAGGCACCTACCTATTGGCTCCGGTCATCCACGGCCGCACTACGCCGTGACTCAGCCGTCTACACTACCAGCTGGGCTTGCTCCTTTGGCTGGCGCGTCCGACCGGCCGGCCTCGACTCGCTCACCCGACTGGGCTGGGCGGTTCACGCCTGGGCCTGTCTCCTCGGCCTCTCCTCGGTCGGTTCACGATGCCTCCCCAACTGCTGCATCTCCTGGGCCTGGTCCAGACCACACCAACGGCACGTCATCACCTGCGCCCAGCTCGGTTCATAACGGCGCCTCTCCCTCGCAACATGACTCGGCGCCTCCTCTGCAGCCGCATCCGATCATGATCCCGACGCGTCCCAGGAGCGCACGTGTCCCAGTCAAGCGCCCCCCCATCACCGGCTTCGACATCTCCCCCGTCGACAACGACCACGGCATGATCACGCGCGCAAAGCCGGTGTGCGGGTTCCCACTTCACGCTTGAACCTGCACGCTGCTGCACTGTCGCCAGTACCTCGGACCTTCCGCGCCGCTCTCGCCGACACCAACTGGTGTGATGCTATGCAAGAGGAGTACTCGGCATTGCTGGCCAACCGAACATGGGATCTTGTGCCGCCACCGCCCGGCGCCAACATCGACACCGGCAAGTGGATCTTCCGCCACAAGTTCCTCGCCAACGGGAGTTTGGATAGCTACAAGGCTCGCTGGGTTCTCCGCGGTTTCTCACAGCACCCTAGCATCGACTTTGATGTTGACATCTTCACCAAGGGCCTGCCTTCTCCGGTCTTCACGGAGTTTCGGTCCAGCCTGAACGTTCGTCATAACAACGATCAGTCTGCGGGGGCGTGTTAGCGATATTTGTGTGCATGTCTATCTATTTCTGTTTTTGCCGTTCTCCTTCCCTATTCTCCCAATTCTGTTTCTATAAGTCGGTTGAGATATTCGTGGAATGGTAGAGGCTATATGTACACATGTTCCGTGATGAATCAATCTATCGCGTTGAGCTATCTCTGCTTTCAGTATCGATTATGGTGACGAGAACACCGGAGGCAAAGGTTTGTTCCAACAGTTGAACCAAGCAATTGATAACTAATTGCTCTTTTTTTTAGTACGTAATGACTTCCTTGTTTCGAATAAAACAGTCCCGACATTATGGGGTGGTGAAACCCAGCCTGACCGAGAAGCCCTGCATCCCAGTGAGTCGCAGTCAGGTTATACCCGCATTTAGATAACAGCTTTCCCTTATAAGGGAAAAGTCCATTTTACACCCTCGAACTCTTATGCTTGTCCAAAATACACCCCCAAACTACAAAACCGGGTATAATACACCCTCAAACTTTCAATACCGGACACTTAACCCCCCGCCTGTTTTTACCATGGTTTTTGACACATCGGATCCACGTTAGCCCACAAAATAATATGAGCCAAACCCATATTCTCTCTCTCTCCTTGCCCTGTTGTACTTCTCTCCCTCGTGACCGTCGACGGAGTGGAGCTGCGAGGGCGGCGGTGGCGGCGTGGAGCTGCTGCAAGGGCGGCGGCTGCGGCGGTGGCGTGGATCGGCTGCGAGGGTTGCGGCTGTGGTGATGGCGTGGAGCTACGGCGAGGGCGGCTGCACTGCCAGGGTTGCGGAGGCGGGCGCCGACGGAAGCCTTTGCACGCAGTCGTTGGCGAGGAGAGCAGCGACGGCGGTCGAGCTCGCTACCCCGCGCGGAAGAGGTGGACCTCGCCAGAGCCACACGCGTCCCCAATCCCCGTCGCCTCCGCCGAATTCTACATCCCCAAGCAGCTATAGCTTCACCGGCGAGCTCGATTTCATGAAGATAGAGCTCCTGGAGGTGGCAGGAGAGGCAGACCTTAAGCTCGGGCTCGCCGGCGGTCCGCCCAGAAGGGAAGGGTGGGGATGTGCTTGAGCTTCATCGCCGCAACGAGTCCCCTGCTCCACCGCCACCGATCTCCTGCTCTACGAGCTCAAGAATGCCACCGCCGCTTCTCTCCTACTCTAGGAGGAAGAAGGGTAGAGAGAGAAGGTGAAGAGGAGATGAGGGAAGAAGAAGAGGTGGCTCCGTGGTTATGGACTGACATGTGGTCCTAATTTTTATTTTTATTTGCTGATTGGACTTCCACATCAATGTCACGTAGGCGAAAACCAGCTAAAAAACCACTCGAGGGTGTAAAGTGAACGGTATTGAAAGTTGGAGGGTGTGAAATATCCGGTTTTAGAGTTTTGGGTTCATTTTAGATAAAACGAAGAGTTAGAGGGTGCAAAATGGACTTATCCCTTTATAATTTGTTGGATCTGCCGTAGCATGAAATTTTCACTGATCAAGCTCTTTGTTTCTCTGTCAATGTGTCAGTGGTTTCCTGGCCCGGGTATTCAACACAGGTCAATCTTGCAAAACACATTGCGAGAACGGCAGTGAGCGGAGAGATGGGATGCAGCAGCAACGGATCAGTTCAAGCTCAAGTGTCACCTCTTACAAGATAACAAGCGCGCACGTTAAAAGACTTGATTAGCACTTACAAGATATTCGCCTGCTGGAACGGGACATTGGGAGTACAGTCTCTAGGCAACAAACTGAGAAAAGGAAAAGTAATCCCTCTCATTAAGAACATTTTGTCCAGATGCAATAACACGAAAAGAGGAAGAAAACAAGACAGTAACCGAGGCAAACATGTAGGGCTCCTTTGGATGCAGGGGGAGGAAACCCCCAGGAAAAAGTCCGGTACAGAGATTTTCCGCGGCACCAACCGATCCCCCTCCACCTCCAGAGGAATCACTCCTGTTAGGGGAATTTTTCCTGCTACCATTTGGGAGTAGGGGAGGGGGTTGATGGGGAAATAGGGATTTAGAGAGGCAAACTGTTAAACGGTGTTCAACAACAAAACTAAAAAAAATCATAGAAAACTAAAAAAATCAGGAAAAAAAGAGAAAATTACGAAAAATGACAGATGAATTGAAAAAGGCCTACGGGAAGTCCATAAAAATTGCAAAAAATATAAAAATGTCATTAAAAATAATATAAACCAATATACTAGCATCATGATGGTACATTTAATTGAAGAATGTAGTAAATTCAGCAAAAGTCAAATTGGTGTTAAACATCGACAACATTCGACCAAGTTTATCTCAACCAATACAATCCACATAGATAATTCAAATGACAATGCTTTAAATACAAGAATTCTTAGAACTACAACTCTTCAATCTGCAAAGTGGTATATCGAAAAAAATTCATTTGCATTACACAACTGCACTACAATCAGACTGGCCCCCAAAACAACCCAACAGAAAATTGTATACTTGTGACTGGTGACGCTTTTACAGGATCCATGAAACTTAACTGCTACTTCGTTTGGTGCAGAAAGCTGCAGAAATATAACAATTTAAGCATACATCTACTCACTCTATATTATCAAAATAAACATGTTTTAGAACATTCCTTTGTTCTTTCTGGAAAAAAAAGGTTTTGATGAGTACAACAATGACCATAGGAAATTTGCACATAACAGATCAGACTTCAGAGTTCATCTAAACAACCAAAATTGTTATTGCTAGGAATTTCTAGAGTCCAAATCAATCTAGACGAGTGCCCTGCACAAGAAACTGGAAAGTAAATGCATCAAGATGAAAAGATGCTCATGGTTGCTCTAGGTTATAACATTAATGTCAGCAAGAAGACATAACAGAGTCATATTCTTGAACACAACAAAATCATAGCATGTCGGTTTTGCAACATCAAACAATCTTAATTAGCATGGCAGAGGAAAACTGAAAATCTCTTCCTTAGTTAAACTAATGAAGGCATGATCCTATTTTAAAATCATAATGTGTTTCATGGTATATATTTTTCCTGGCTTTCTCCTAGGCTCTCTTGCTGCAGCTGTATAAGTGCAAAGTAAATCCACGAGTATGCAAGTTTCACAAAATATGCAAATAAAAATGCCAAGTATGGAAAAGTTAACAGGAGGATGCGTTACTAGACATCAACCCTGTCATTTGGGCAAGAATAAAAATTATATTTTCAGTGGTTGGTCCCACAACATAAAAACTCAAGGAGAGATACAGAACACAACCTAGCAGGAGATATCATATAACACAGCTGCTGTTTAGGTGCAAACTGATCAGACAGATTAAAGCCTCATGCTACTACAATTTCATAAAAACTCAAGGAGCATTATAAAACACAACACTGCAACCAGGTATTTACATTGCAATGAGCCAAAGCAATCAAGTATACATGAAGGAGAGCTTTCAAATTAAATTGCAGGGCCATCAGACATACTACTAGTGACAGACTAAAAACTGGATCTGGGATTTGGGGAGTGGAGATCATGTGAACACATGACTAAAAACTAAAACCAAGAACAGCATCTTGAACCCTAGCACCTGCGTGTATCCATCCCTCCACTGATTCAATGCTCAAGAACAACATAAATCTACCGGGACAACACGGAACCAAGCTTACAACGGAGAAGAAACTACCGGAGCAAGAATTCTTTGCATGCGAACAGATCGGGCTCAACATGGTTAGAAAATTAAGAAACAAACCAAATCAAGAAACAACCATATATACACCAAGCCGGTGCGTCGCGCCGCCTTGGATCTTCCCCCTGTCCCCCGTTGTGCGCCCGCGCTGCCGGCGCGTCGCCTCGTCATCGTTGCCCAGGCTGCCACGGCACCACCCGCCCTTCGGTACCTGCGATGCGAGTGCTGAGACCGGAGAGCTAGAGGAGGTAGAAACCCTAGACGAGGAGGAGAGCGGGAACCCTAGTAGGAGGAGGGGGGAGAGGAGAAGGGCTTACCCTTCTCGCCGGACGAGGAGTCCTGCGGTGGTGTCGCCCGCTCTTGAGCGAGAGAGAAGCGGCGGAGGATCACACGAGAGGAAATATTCCCGACCTCCGGAGGTCGAGGTCCTTTCCCTGGGGTTTCCCCGCGGATTGGGCCGAAAAATCCCTGCCTCGTGGGCTTCCAAATGGACATGAAATAAACCCCGTGGAAATTTCCCCCGCGGGCCTTTCTCCCAGGGAATGGGTCGGGATCCCACCGGGATCCCGGGCTGCCAAAGGAGCCCGTATGGTGTGTACAAAAAGGAAAGTTAATACCTCTGGAAAGAAGGTACCACAGATTCGTCTCCGGGGGGGGGGGGGGGGTTGGGGGGAAGGGAGCGCTGATGAACAACTACAGAGCAGATCTGTGAAAGTCAACCCCCCCATTTCCATCGATTCACCCGTGATCCAGGCGCCCGGATAAGCCCCCAAGAAAAACCCACCTTCGATGGAGGGCGACGACCCAGATGGGATCACTGGCTGGCTTTGCTGGTGCGCGGCGTTTGGTCCGTCGGTGTCGTGGAACCACCCACGGTGGAGCAAAAAGACTCCATGCGGGGAGGAGGAAGACATGGTTTGGAGGTGGTAGACTCGAGGCCACTGTGGGGCACGTGGTGTGGGTTTGTAACAATACATACTTCTACAAATACAGCGATGTATCCCCGTGGGAGCTGGCGTATTGTGGGCATATATAGTGGAAAAAACCGAACCGGTGAGGGACCCGGACGACCCCTTGGTTCACCGGTCCGACCGGAGAACTGCCTGTTGAACCGCGGTTCAATAACTAATATATGCAGTATGTATTTCCTCCGTTACACAAGTGAAAAATCGGTAGGATGGCTAGAGCCAAGCGCTTCCAGTGGAAAGACCCAGGTTTGAGTCTCCACACGCCACTCATTTCTCTTATTTTTGTATAGAAACAGTCGCGTTGATTTTTGTACAAAAACAGTCGCGTGGGCCTGGACTGGGCCTTCATGTAGCCCATTATCTCCTTGGCCCGGTCTGACCATGTTGGTTTAATGCCCGGTTTATTCAAAACCCGGCTGGTTCAGCCGGTTCAATCCAGGTTGAATGCATGTCCGGTCTTTCAGCTCAACCGAACCATGGAGACCTCTGGTTCTGGTTTTTTCCGGTTGAACCATCGGCCCGGTCTGGTTTTTTCACTATGATTGTGGGTTGTGAGGAAAATACATCACGGATCCCCGTGTCGAATCGGACGGCCCTTCCGCCACAGCTATCATTCAGATTGGTGTTTTGGCCATGCGTAGGGACGTGAAAAATAGAAAGTTGCCCTTACTCCTCTCTGTATTCACACATGGATTGGTTAAACAGGACCGTTGCTGTTCTTAGTCTTGTTGTCAGAGAAGGTGTTGCACACAACGGAGGGGTAATAATGACCCACTCATTAGTCGATAAATCATCGTAGAGAAAAGAATGATGTTGCTACCATTACAGCAAGCATAACCGAGATTACTGGTACAAAGAAACGAAGCCAGATGCAGCAATCTTCCTGATGAGATCACGGTTCCGGCCAAGGGCAGGACGACAGTGCAGACGAGCGATCAGGCGCAGCACCCATGAGCGGGGGCGACACCTGTGATCGAGGGGAAACAATGCTAGCATCACGTGAGCCACCATGGTCGACTTAATTCTCTCATGACCAAACGAAGAACCGGAACACGGTGCAGGCCAGACCATGCAAAAGTCACATGCACGTGAATACAAAGAGAACTAAGGCTGCGTTCGTTGGGTGGAGAAAGAGAGAGAGTTTGTTTGGTTTTCCGCGCGCACGCTTCCCAAACTACTAAACGGTGCGTTTTTTTGCAAAAAATTTTTATAGGAAAATTGATTTAAAAAATCATATTAATTCATTTTTAAAATTTAAAATAATTAATACTCAATTAATCATGTGCTAATGGCTCACCTCATTTTGCGTATCTTTCCAATCTTCTCAATCTCCTTCTTCTCAAACTCACCCTAAGCGCATATTCGTCTTTTCACATTCCTACCTACGACGCGGAAGTGCTACAAATCAAGCCTGTGCTACTAGTTGAAAGCAGGAATAATTTTTTGGTACCGAGCTATTTGCTATGGTATGAATAAAAATCTCTATCTAGGAAGCAGAGCATTACTCTCTCCATAAAAAAAACGAATTCTGTTTATAAACCTGAACACACATGTCCACGTTCTTACCCAGGAAATACGAGCATCTCCCTTGTCAGGCACGTTACAGAAACTTATCAACCTGGCAATCAAGATGCAAGAAATAGCTCAGCGTTACAGTAAGGCCGGCGAAAGCAAGATCTGTACGATAAGTGCACGCTAAATTCCCCATGTCTCCTAAACCCTAACTAAAGGTGCCATAAATCAGCAAAATTACTAGTAAATATGTTTTGGACACCTGCCAAAATGCCTAGACCGAGAGCAAGCTTGAATTGCTCAAGAGGCTAGCCTTTTGCAGGGTGGGCATGTACAAGCTACTGATGTGGTTCCTATGTTAATTTTTAGGTCACAGTGCAATTCCGATGAATAGATCAGTATATATACAACTCCCATGTTCCAATTTATTGCAGATAAGGTAAATCGAATTGATTGCAGTGCTCATCGACTGCAATTGAGACTGAAGGTTCTAAAAGATCATGCCACTTAATTACCAAGTGTTGATGTACTACGAGAAATCCATTATGATTTCTGCGCTCATCACTTGTCTGAAAAAGCAGCAAATTTGATGCCTGAAACAATCAATCAATACAACTACAGTACTTATCAACGCACAGGATGTATATATGCATCGATCGTGAACGTAATTAATATTTGCTGCCCAACAAAGTAGTAGTAACTGATTTCTCTATCCGTCGCTAGTTTTCTTCTCAAGAGGATGAAGAAAATAATTAGTGCCACCTACAGCCTATAACATTTGAGTTTAATTTTTCACTTAACTGATCCATTGATTAGTCGTCATTCCTATGTTCACATCATTGATTAGTTGGTCGTCAAATTAATAGTTCACGGAAGAACTAGAAAGACGAGGTGAGCTCAAACGGTGATATGGAAAGCGACACCGAGTTGGTGACAGGTAAAAATTTGAAAATATACTTTTATTTTTCATATTTTGCATTTATATCTGTCTGAGATTAATTTGTAAAAATATACCTAATCCGCGGAATGGTTGCGCGGGAGCGAGGGCGAACCGCAGACTCGAGTCGTTCACGCGGAACCGGGATGCGCGACCAAACCAGTCCCGCACAGCCAGAATGCGGAACCGAGTCGATACAGCGGCGCCGATGCGCGGGACCGATGGCACCGTCAGGTCGCGGGTGAGCGCGGCGGTACCGTGGTTCCAGCACGGTCCCGCGGTTCCAGCGCGTAGTACCGAGTGAGTCTCCGGCTCCATTTGGTACTCAGTGTTAATCCCCCAATTTTTTCCAACTCATCTTCTTCTTTTTCCGCGTGCACGCTTTTCAAACTGCTAAATAGTGCATTTTTTTGCAAAAAGTTTCTATACTAAAGATGCTCGGAAAAATCATATTAATCCATTTTTGAAAAAAAATTAACTAATAATTAATTTATCACGTGCTAATGTACTTCTCCGTTTTCCATGTGGGAGATGTATTCACAATTTGGAAAGTGACGTGCGGGGGCGGCAGTCCCGCGCATCCTCCATGTGGGAGGGGCCGGTCCCGCGCATACAATATGCGGGAGCGCTCCGGTCCCTGTGTTTTTCCTCTAATTTTTTCAAATTATCTCCTACTTTTCCACGCGCACGCTTTTCAAACTACTAAACAGTGCATTTTTTGTAAAAAGTTTTTATACGAAAGTTGCTTAAAAAATCATATTGATCCATTTTTAAAAAAAATAACTAATCTTAATTAATCACGTGCCAATGTACTGCTCCATTTTCCGTGCGGGATATGTATTCACAGTTCGGGAAAAGACGCCTGTGGGAGCGGCGGTCCCACACATCCAATATGCGGGAGCGCTTGGCATGCAAACCACCACGGTGCCGCTCACCTGTCATGCGGGACCGGCGCGGTACCGAATCCCCTGTCTGCAGGACCGGTCGCTCCCGTGCAGCTAATCTGCGTATTGGGTATATTTTTACAAATTAATCTCGGACGTGTATATAAATGCAAAATATGAAAAATAAAAGTATATTTTCAATTTTTTTTCGTTGGTGACATACCCACTCGATGTCAAGGAGAGTTGGAGATTAAAGCTCGGACAACTTATGGCTAGTTTTATTATTTTAAAAAAATCTAGGATAAACATATTCATTTCATTTCCACACGGCAGTTTTTTGTTAGGATGTACTCATTGAAAGATCAAAGCTACAAAATGTATTCATATTGAGATTTTCTCCTATTATTGGAGAGGTATACATCTCATATTTGACATATATGTCTCCTTTTATCTTACAGATTGATAGGATTAGAAACTTACTTTATAAATATACCAACTTTTTCTTGCATTTTTCACGGGTATAGATATTGTGCCAATTAAGAGGAGGTATATATATAGGCCACTGTTCACTGAATATCCATTCCGGCATAACAGAAATGATGGCGCACGTGATTCACTTACATCCAGCCGGATTCACTAATTTGGTACCAGATTCAACCCTCTGAAATTTTCATAAGTTCTAGTCATTTTTCTCATCCCTAGGATGATAATCCACCGGCAAGAGAGGGGCTCGATCGTGCTTGCTGGTGAACTGATCAGCATAAGGTGCTGATCGCCGGAGTTTTCTCTCTTCGGTCGACCGCTGCTGCTGCCCACTAAGTACTCTTTAGCAACCTTAACGGAAGATGGCGACGAGCTATATGCATGGATGCGTTTGCTGGACCCAGAGACGCAGCGCTGGCGGCTGGCATCCGATCGTTGGAGTTCTCTCGTCAGTTGACCCTGCCGCTAGTCACTGTCCATCTCCGAAGTGTTGCTGCTAACAGTGTGGCTTCTCGTCGATCCAAGCCGTGCGAGCGCAGCCAGAGGCAGTGTGCCGGGTGGCGCCCACGCGCCGACATGTAAACCCAGTAACGGATGTGAGCAGGCATGACCTGCTGCAACGTCTATCCGTGCATCAACGATTCCCGGTGCCTTCCAAGCTTAGATAGATACAGACCACAGAGTTCAGTTCGCATGTTATACAAGTTGTACACTATTTAGTGCCATCCATGTGGACTATGTGGCCATATTGTGGGGCAGGAGTTAGCATATACTCCCTCCGTTTCAAAATGTTTGATACTGTTAACTTTTTAGTACGTGTTTGACCATTCATCTTATTCAAAAAATTTAAGTAATTATTTTTTCTTTTCATATCATTTGATTCATTGTTAAATATACTTTCATGTACATATATAGTTTTACATATTTCACAAATTTTTTTAATAAGACGAACGGTCAAATATGTGTCAAACATTTTGAAACGGAGGGAGTATACTAACTTGCAGAGCAGAAAGCATATGGGTCGATGGTCTCTTTGCTTTCAATGTGTACACGTAGAAATTATTTATGATTATTCATCTCTCTTGGAGACATCACACTGGTTCTCACTCTATGTTTAATTAATTTAAGGGGATGTGTTTTCCATTTCATTGTGTGTGATGCAGCATATGTGTGGACGCGTGGGAGCGGGAAACTGGTGGTCTACCAACCTTCAAGATGTTAAGATATCATGTACGAAATGTGCAATCGCGTATTTCTATTTGCATCTGTGCACAATTACTGTCTTACTGAGTACCAATATATAGGGGTGAAGTGTGGGGTGCTTGAGGAGCTGATTTGATATTATTGAGGTCGTCCAGGACTGTCAGAGCTGATTTAATACAACCTCTGTTTTTTCTAATATGATATTGGTTACTTCAATTTTGAACTAACCAACGTCAAATAAATGAGAATGGAGGAGTATGTGTACTAAATGGTGACTTGTTTCTTCGGAGGTTTTTAGAAAGATCACTTCAATAGGTTACTCTTAACATAAGGTTTTCGTGGTTTTGCTGGCACAATGAACACTAGTCTCTTAACATAAGTTCAGACTTTCACTATGACAAGTTTAACTCCCTTTCTATGCATGGGCCTAATTATTTGGTATTTTCTCATACACCAAACTGCAAAAATAAATCCACAATGATACCTTGCTTTTAGCACAACCGAAATCGAAACATGCATTCGAAAATTTAAATCTTTTAACATGATATATTTTTCGGTTTCATACAATGTACATCCAATCAATTGCCATGCACCGACACTCATATAGTTTCTCTTCATATATCTCCAGGTCTTTAAATATTACTATGCATTCTCCTTTTTGGTGTAACCATTTTGAATCAAAGAAACATATTAAACCTAGGGATTTCTCCTCCTTCCTTCCTATATATTGTCAAGATTGCTCTCTTCGTCCTCCTACAGCAGCAGCGCACCACAAGAACAGCTCAATAGTAGCATAAGAAGATGACTCCACGTCTCCACCTCTCCTCTCTCTCTTCTCTTCCCCCTCCCTCTCTTCCCTGCAGCAGGAAAGAATTGCAACCTCTTGCTTGTCCTGGGAGGTTCTGCAGGAAACTCTCGGTGTAGTGGTTGTTTTGGCATGGTTTGGAGATTCGGAGCATACTTAAAAAGACTCTGCCACTACTATGTAGCCCATCAAACCCCACCTTTCTTTTCTAAAACAATGGGTATTGCAGAAGTTATGTATGATACCTCGCCATACAAATATACAATATTCCATGCATAATGTTTCTTTCCTGAGATTTCTTCATGAGTTTGTTAGCCTGATAATATTTTTTCCACTGCAACAGGCATCCATACATCGAGATATTCCAGTGAGCACCATTGCAATGAACCGACAACGAGGCACCATTAATGACAATACTGTTATTCAATTTTTTCGTAATGCCTCTTATTCCTACTGCTTTGTGTTGATGAACGTTTTTTTTAACCACGTTGTTTATTGGCATATTATCTCTCTGCAGGGGAAGAAGAAAGGAATTATAACAATGATATTTATCATTAAGAAGGAATGAGATGAGAATATATAAGGGAGAAGTTATAATAGAGAATAGTAGATATGTGGAGGTTTCGATCGAGCTTTTATTACAGCTGGCGTCAGGAACTGTTGGAAATATGGTCACAATTCGGCATATTTTTATCCAAAATATTAAGAAAATAAGTATGACATTTGTAGTGTGAGGTAATGGAGTGATAGTACTGAATGTAAACAGGAGCATGCTTACGATAAAATAAGCATAAATAGTATCAACAGTCACATAGGATTGAAAACCTATGGATACGTAAAGTGCAGCAGTACTTATGAAAACAACAGAAACATAAACAGCAACAACAATTAGAGAATAAACGTTATACCCTAAGAATGGCTCTCCGCTGGTATTTGACGCAGTATTGCCTCCGTTAGCGTTGACGGGAGCCTCCTGCTCCTTGTCTCCAGTGTTGACATTGTCGCTGGTGTTCGACATGTTGGCGTAGACGATGCAGAAGAAGACGAACCGGATCGGAAGAAGCGCAAGTAGTCGTGCAGAAGCACTCCCCAAAAACCTGATCACCCGCCTACCCGTGCAGATACTTAGGCGAGGGTGTGGTTCCAGAGGCCCTGCTCGTCCCAATCACTTGTGCGCATAAGCGATCAGGACCGGGGAGAACAGAAGCAGCGCAGAAACAGAAGGAGATGAACCAACGATGGGAGAATGAGCGTGGAGTAAACCAAACCGAGAGTGGAGTAAACCTGATCGAGAGACGGAGATCAAAGATCCACCTTCTTTCGTCTGTCTCTTCTATCCTTATAGTGCGCGGGAGAGGAGGGTAATCCCTATCGCTTCCGCTTCCGTTACAGTAGTAACAACACAATCAATCGAGGAATCCCTATCGCTTCCGCTTCCGTTATGGTAGTAACAGCACAATCAATCGAGGAACCTGATCGAGAGACAGAGATCAAAGATCCACCTTCTCTCGTCTGTCTCTTCTATCCTTATAGTGCACGGGAGAGGAGGGGAATCCCTATCGCTTCCGCTTCCGTTACAGTAGTAACAACACAATCAATCGAGGAATTGATTCTCTTCGCTGTCACTGAAATAATCGCTGCGGAATTATTGGGATTCAATTCTCAACCGTTACAAAAGTTAAGAGAAGCCGCCTCGCCTCGGCCACAGCCACGGCCCGGCCTGCCGGCTCGGCTCACACGCGTGTGGCTGTCCGACCCCCACCTCAACCGGTCAACAGGGGGCCTCCAATAACTCCCTCTTTAAGTTGAGATACTCCACTTTTAATCTCCAATGTGGTATTATTATTTCTAACATTTATTTTGGGCCCTTGATATTTTAATCGAATTAAATTGGGCCTTGCCCATTTATTCCAACAGAAACTGCCTTGACTGTTCAGGGTGTAAATGTTGGGTTAGAAATGGTCTTTGTTACTAAAGAAAATGTATTTACTTAACTACATTGGCATGAAAAATTGGAAGCGATGTCTGAAAATTTTTTTCCTCTCTGATCTGCATTGTGATCTATGCACCAGTATCATTCTCTTCCATCTCTGGTGACCTCGACAAACTCTGACGATGCAAGCAGCATCCCCAACTAGAAAAGTTTCAGGGTAGGTATCAGGGTGGGATACTGGGTGAGTTCACTGGTTTAGAGGAAGGCCAACGGGTGGTTGGGAGAGCAGCGACAAGGCAGGGGAATCAAAAAGAGACAGCGGCATCGGCTCTAAGTCACAAAAGTTCCTGGATCGATGGGACGAGGAACAGGAACGTGGAACGCCGGACGTTATTTTCTAAAAACATGGAACTAAAGGGGTATACCTCTTCCAAAATTACGGAACTATAGGTGGAACTCGTTCCTAAGTTTGTTGGAACGATAATCCGGAACGTTATGGAACTATAGATGGAACGTCTGATAGCTGATACGTTTTTTGATTTCTTGATTTTTTCTCTCTTTTTGTTACATTATTTTATTTTCGCCAGTCATGTGAGTATGTGATAGCTGATACGTTTTTTGGGCCATGCATGCAAATTTCAATCCAGCCCATCCCAGCCCATCACCGAAAGTAAAACCTAGCACTCATCCCTTCGTCAGTTCGCCCTCATCAGTCGTCCCCAACTCCTCATCCCCAAACCCAGCCGCTGCCCTTGATGTGACGACCACGCCGCTGCGCGATGGAGCAGCAGCACTGCAGGAGCGGTGCGACGACGACGCCGTTGCGCGATGGAGCAGCAGCAATGTAGGAGCCCCTTTCCCCTGCTCGATGGTGGCGGCATGCGCTGCCGGAGGCACCTCGGGGCATGACGGCGGTGAGCGCGCAGTGAAGGAGCAACAGCGCCGCTCGTTGCTTCAAGCGATGCTCCTTCCTCCACCAGTGTAAATCCGGGTGTGCTCCCCTTCTCATTTTTTGCTCAACGTACTTCGTTCCACCATCCTACCACCTTCTCGTTCCTCTATCGCTGTATCACATATTGGAACGACGACCCCTCCGTATTCGGAACGAAGTTCCGCTTCGTTCCCGTTCCTCGTTCCGGGAAGAAATTCCCGGGACGAGGAACTTACCCACATTCCGTGTTCTTTGTGACTAGCATCGGCTTGTATGGTTTTGCCTTTTTTTTTTTTGACAGTGGCTCTGTAGGAGGAGCAGCTGCCGTGACAAGTGTAACAACTCTCTTTTCTTCATCCAGGGTGACTAATCCGATACAAAATGTTGAGAATCGAGTTTTGAAAGAGTTTGTGTTGACATATTATATAAAAATGATTACAAAACAAAAGAATTTTTTCAACTATGTTAATGAAAGTAGCAAATCTCAAACCTTCTTAAATTCCAAACTTCATGATCATAATGCATTCCATGCATAAAATTTGATGTTACCATGGTTTAAATATAATATGTTGAACTACTTCAACAAGTTTACGTGTAAGATATCCAACATCCACCGTTCGTACAACAGTATCTACTACAACCCCTTTGCGGGCTCCGTAGCAGGAAATTATGTATTCTGTCAAAGAAAGTCCTTCACGTAATTTACTTTGAATAGATAAATCAATCATTTGTCCTTGAGGATCCGCCATTAATCCTCGCATACCTACTAATTGGTGTACCTGAGATGCATTTCCTGTAGCTCCGGGAAAAGACATTAGATAGACTGGATTAGAAGGATCTATTATCCGAAAATTCGAATTCATTTCTTGTTTCAAATATTCACTTGTAGCATACCAGATTTTAACGGATTGGCGTAATTAGTAGGGCTCGAACCTACAATATCACCCTATTAAAGAAGCTAAGTGATGAAAGTCACTCAAGTAGTGAGTTTGAGAGTGACCGTTAGGGCGACCACTTGTACTTATAGGCCTTGGCGACCTATAGTCTTGTTACACAACACAGTTTCACTCGATTCAGTAAATTAATAGTTCAAACCAGCCCACTAATAGCTTAGATTGTGGCCCTTTTCATAACTTCACCTTCAACTTCTAAATTCACCAGCAATCTCTAGTGTTCCTGAAAAATACGGAACTTCAATGTGCAAAGACCAATACATAAAAAAACTTTCGTCCTGAGTCTCTATCAACCTCAAGTCCTCAACTACTTTATTTTTTGGTGGAGTTTGCTCCGGCTTATGATTCTGTCGTAGAAACTTGCTGTGTTGCAAAATCCAAACAACGCTGGAGCTCCAAACACGCTGTATAGACCAGAAGAAAAGATTCAGTATAGTTATTACAGGATATGTGCTTTATAATCTTTCCTTCGAAATGAGAAATATTTAAAGGAAAAATTAAAATACAAAATTTAATGGAAGAGAAACTATAGAGCAAGCAGTAATTGAGGTAATGATTACAATAATTTGAACTTGTTTTTCTTTTTCTTTTTGGGATCCATAAAGAACCTCTAGTCTTCTCTGTGTAGAAAAACCACCACACAAATTAACTCTGATATTGCGGGTTTCACCATGCCTCGGGTCCCAGGTCATTTTATAAAGTTTACAACATTATAATCTTAAGAGTTTGATCTGGCTAACATCACATCGAATAAATTGACTATCACTGTTACGGGCCGATGGGAGCATATGCAGAATAGAGCACAGCTACCTTGCTCAAAATTTGCAAGAACCAGCGCCAACGGGTGGCGTGCGTGCACCCTGGCACACTGGGTATTGCAGCTAATCTCTGCCAACCCGTCCCTATGTGTTCTACTACTCGACACCTGTACGTTCTTGGAATGACCGTTTGTTGGTGTGATGGGTGGAGGTACGCATGGCTGTCGTAACCATATCAGCGAGCTTCCATACATCGGAGGTGATGCTTACAAGCCGATTTTCTCCGACAAATCTGTCATATCTGTGCATCAACGATTCCCGGTGCCTTCCAACCCGTGATATATAGACAGAGGATTTTGTGCCCAACCATACGCACCGTGTATAGCCTGTATAGTGACGAGGTGGAGCACACGATTTTATAGAGTAGCAAGCATGCATCATCGTTCCCTTGCTTTAATTCTCCTTTCGTTTTAAAATGTTTGACACCGTTAACTTTTTACCATGTGTTTGACCATTTATCTTATTTAAAAAAATTTAAGTAATTATTTATTCTTTTCACATCATTTGATTTATTATTAAATATATTTTCATGTACACATATATTTTTACATATTTCACAAAATCTTTTGAATAAAACGAACGGTCAAACATATGCTTAAAAAGTCAACGGTGTTAAATATTTTGAAACGGAGGGAGTATATGCATATTGTACTATTTATCAGCATTAATTCACTAGTAACAACATGATTGCACACAACGCTCCATGAATATACATGTATATATTGCCATCCATGCATGTTACTTTTCTGAACATGAATATATATGCATTCCCTTTTTCTTCTTGAAAGAAATTAAAAAAACGTATAATAGATTTTTGATCAGTCCATTTTTGCACACAAGTCTATTAAAAAATCTTCAGTACACACTTATAGAGAGACGACAATTAACAATGAGGAATATAAGTAACGTGGTAGTTTAAAGCCTAGATCGATGTGGTCGTTGAAGGTCTAAACAACGAAAAAGGTTGCGATTATTAAATACTGCATCATTAATAGTATTAATGATCACATATTAATATTTGTCGTCGTTATCCTATCTACATATATTTCATCCCAATTAAGTGTAGTTAATGATATTTCTCTATTCTCTCAAAAGCCACATCACCTCAATTATTTCTAGCATTTGGATGAAAGATCTATGGTTCAAATTATCTCTTCTTTTTTTATGTCTTATAAACATGTAATCTCAATTATTTTTAGACTCAAAATTGTATCAAACTGTTTTAGTTTTGATAATCAAAATACATCTTATTTGTACATATTACATAACTTAATTTTCTGCAACAACGCGATGGGGTATTAATCTAGTTTTATTATAACTGCGTTCTTTTGCCATCGTTCAGAAATGACGGTGCCATTGTTATTTCTCATTAACGATGGTGATTTATTGGTGTTGTTTCCTTCTTATCCTATCTTACTGTAAAGTTATAACGCACTAAATTCTAAAACTCAATATACAAAGATACTACATCATTATATATTAACAAGATGCCACATCATCATCTACTAACAATTAACATTTAAACATCATGCATGCATGTTATATTATCTGTAATTTTATAATTTATTAAATTTTTGAGTTTTAAAATATAAGCATGTTAAATCATCATCCCACATAATTCACATAATATTTTAATATATCTCCATCATTTATGATAATATCATATATATATATATATATATATGGTACATTCTCACTTAGTTATTGTTATTTCTCTCTTCTCCCATTAAATCATATCGCATCAATATATTTTAACCTTAGATGATTAATCTATGGTCCAAACTATCTCACACCATTTATTCTCTCATAAAACTGCATCATCTTACTTTTAGATTTGAATTATCTATATAATATTTAAATTTAAATTATCATAAACCATATCAACTTACGTAAGTAAGTTTATGTCGTTTAGCTATATTACATATTTTTATTTATTATTATCATACTAAAATCCCGCAGTAACGCGTGGAGTTTTGCCTAGTTTTTTTAATGACAGTGGTTGCGCCATTGTTAATTTTTTTTTAAACCACTGTGACTGTTTCCATGATGAATTTAATGTGCACATAGTAAACTATGGTTAGAACTAGAGAAACAATTGCAGTCTGCGCGAACCTCTTGGAATTAATAACAACATCCGATGTTTACCATGTTCAACAATCACAGCCAACCAGCCATATTATATTATTCAATGGAAATACTACATATTGATAACTTGTTCCCCGCATCCAAGTAAGTAATTAAGCAATTTAGACAGCAGCATGTTAATGTCTATCAGAACGAAACACTCAACCCATAGAACTTATAGTATGATTTAATGTTTATAATACTACCTCCATTTTTTAAATAGATGACGCCGTTAACTTTTTCTCATATATTTGACCATTCGTCTTATTCAAAAATTTTATGCAAATGTATAAGATATAAATCACACTTAGAGTACTATGAGTGATAAAACAACTCATAAAAAAATAAATTATAATTACGTAAATTTTTGAATAAGATAAATGGTCAAACATGTGAGAAAAAGTCAACGGCGTCATCTATTTAAAAAACGGAGGTAGTATATAATTGGAGGTATGGAGTTATACAAGGAACAATCAATTATCATTCACAGGTATTTCTTCAAATGCATCATTCTCACCTGTCTGGCCATACCGCTAACGAAAATTATACTATTTATAAAATTCATTATTTGAGGTGCGTGAGTTTACCTCTTAAGAATTATGATGTCCTTGTAAGCTCACATAACATTAATATATGTAAATATATCCCTAGTTTCATAAATTAATAAGAATTAATCAATCATTCTGTAAATATATCCCATTCCCAATGTTTTTTTTTTCAACAACGACGAAGGTGGAAAACTATTATTACAAGCCTTCGCTTAAGAAAACACATTTTTTATAAGGACTCGTACGTAGAAATAGGTTTTCACCTGCAGATCGTACGTGTATATATCCTGAAATGGGCTTGGTTGTCTTCACGGGCAATTTTTCCTTTTGTATGGCCTCTGTCATTTTTACGTGTGGTTTTTCCTTGTTGGACCGCCACCAAAACCAAACCCCAAGTCTTACAAAGTAATGTAAAGCTAGCACTAATAATACAGTGCTATATAGCTTACAGCTTCTGCAGTTCTGCTCTTCCCATCACTGAACTTCACGCCGACCACAAATTAAAGAAAACACACAGCGCATGCTTTTTTATTTTCTCATAGTGCTGCTCATATATAATTAAACACACAGCACAATGTTCGTCATAGCTGCCCGACGACGCATAAACAGAGAGGCGTGTCTGTCTGTTGTGCTCTCGTTTCATTAGAAGCAAGTGAAGAAAGAAGCTCTTGATACCAACATCTCATACTTGATACTACTGTGAAATTTAGGTATAACGGGCAAAATCTTTGATGCGATATCAAGCTAAAAAGGCTGTCACCTATTTTCATCGTAAGCAAGTAGTGCTTAATTATGCTGAATCTCGTCGATGCTTGGCATGGTCAAGTATTCAACCTAACCGTACGATTCCTGCTGAACTGTGCAGGATCAACGGGTTGGCAACAATATGAAGGAAATTAATAGCCCATCGCTAAAATAAGGAAAAAGCTAGATCAACTGCCCAAGTGCACCCTAAATTCCTCATGTCTCTTAATCCCTAATAAAAGACGGCACAAATCACAGAATATGCTTGTGCGCGTCATGCATACTTGAAGTGCTGCTCCCTATGTTGTTCATGTGTTAATCTTCAGGCCATAGTGCGCAATCCTAGCCCATGGAATGGTATATATACTGCTCCCAACACTACTGGAGAAGTGATCTTTAATGGGTTCGCTGATTTCCACAATAGTCCCGGTTCTTAATAGAACCGGAACTAAGGATTGTTTTAATCCCGATTAAAAAATTTTTGATCTTTAGTCCCGTTTGGTAACACCAACCGGAATTAAAGATCATCTTTAGTCCCGGTTTATCTCCTGTCTGAGGCCTGTCAGGGAGCCAAGGATCTTTAGTCCCGGTTGATACTATTAACCAGGACTAAAGATCACTACTTTAGTCCCGATTGGTACCTGTAGGATCGAATCACAACAACTAAGCTAACCAGAGAGGGGGTGAAAGGTTGATATGCCCAAAAACCAAAACTTTTAGCGGAAATAAAAATTACCCTCAAATTCGACGGATCGCGGTCTGGCCGAAGTAGTTGCGCCAGTCTGACCTCCTAATGAACGTCCATCTAACCGAGCTTGTAATACCGATCGAACCGCCGAGATCAATCGCCAGCTCCTGTCGCCACCGCCGGTCTGACCGCCGTGTGCCCGCCGGTCTGACCGCCGCGATGCCGCCGGTCTGACCACTGGTGTGTCGCCAGTTAGACCGCCGAAACCCGGTGAAACACAAATCGAAGAACTCTTAAAGTAGATGATGACTTTATTGATTCTCTCTGTATTTACAAAGTGCACCTGTAGGATCGAATCACAATAACTAAGCGAACCAGAGGGGAGGGTGAATGGTTGGTATACTCAAAAACCGAATACTTTTAGCGGAAATAAAAGTTACCCTCGAAATCGATGGATCGCGGTCTAACCGAAGCTGTCCTATTGGTCTGACCGCCTCGCCACCGCCGGTCTGACCGCCGCTTGTCGCCGGTCTGACCGCTGGTATATCGCCGGTCGGACCGCCGGAACTCGGTGAAACACAAATCGAAGAACTCTTAAAGTAGATGACAACTTTATTGATTCTCTCTGTGTTTACAAAGTGCACCAACAGCACTCCTTACAAAAATTTCGACTAAACTCAAAACCCTAACTCAAAACTCAACTCAATTGCTCTAAAAAGCGATACTGGGAAGCCTCACGCTCCCCCTCTATTTATACCCGAGGTAGGCAGCCTAAACCCACGAACCAAACTCATATTAGGAGTCCTAAACACCTTAGGAAACCCTCTAGTACAAGAAAGAAACTTTACATAACCAATCGTATCAAATTCGGACTCCTTCCAAATTCGACTCCGCATCCCATACGCACACAATACCTCCATCGTATGCTATGTGGAATCTCCATCAACCACGTCCATCAACTCTAGCCTAAGTATCCCGCATGATCTCTGACCACCACGGACATCGTCTTATCCCCAAGCCGACTCCCGGTCCATCACTGCAAATACTCTCCCGAGGCATCGAGTCACCTACACATGAAATAAACAAAGAAACTATATTCCGAGACCAAGCCATCTCCAATTTGACTCATTAGTAGCAAACAACAGTATTACATATGTATAGTATCCATCTAAAAGTCATAATCATGAAACAATCACGGATATCCAAATAAACAACCCGAAACTGAAACCGACTCAATGTCGGCCGGTCAGACCGGCAACACTTGCCCGGTCTGACTGGTCACATGAAATAACAGTACCTGTGATTCACCTATTAAATCCAATCATCTCCAAAACCACTTCGTAAATAAATTCTAAATAACAAAACCAATAACTCCAATGCCCAATTGTTCATCACAGAATAATAATCAAAAACACCTTTGATTTTACAATCTCCCCCTTGATGAACACATTGGCAAACCCATCAAAAATGTTTTGGTGTTTGGAAAAATAAAAACAGAAGTGGTAAAAAGCACACTTCGTACAAATGTACACATCGTGCTAAAATCCAAAAGAAAACTTCTTCCCCTTTTTAAAAGAAAAAAATTCCCAATTGAACCAAAAACATGCTCTTCTCAACATCTCCAAAAATACACCTTGCTTTTCCCAAAATTCCAAAAATTTCACATTATTTCTCCCCCTTTTGACAATGATTTCATCAAGCATAGGAATTATGTTCATTAACGTATAAGAGCTTAGCATACATATAGTGGTGCAATAAAAAAGAAGATGAACCCAACTAGAACATAACAAGCACGCATTAAAGTATAACCATGAACCAATGATTTTACAATTAAGCTTGAATCAACAATCAAAATTCATGATTTCATACGATTTATAATGCAACATCTTAACAAGCACATAGGTTGAAGAATAAACACTAAACACATGTACCTATTGCATTTATCACTCTTTCTCAAATAAACTTTAGCACAAAATAACCAAGAGATTTTTTTTCAACGTTTTCTTTTCTTGAGCCTTTTTGCTCATATTTTTCTCTTTTATTCTGAGTACGTCCCTGTCGCCAAAACTGTTTCCACGGATTCGGCACCCATTATTTTGCTTACATCGAATACGTCCTTGTCGTTAAGACTGTTTCCAAGGATTCGGTATTCATTTTTTCATATTTTTTATTCTCTTTTTCACAATGAGCAATTAATGCTATTTGAGGAATAACAATTCAATAAAGCATATATATAGAGCATTTATAAATCAAACCACATGCTAGCATCAACATTGCAAATTTGCTTAATTCAAGTAGAATTTATGTGCCATGCATCATCTCCCTTAAAAGCAAAATCTAAATCTCATGAAAAGACTAGAATACATACAAGCTATACTAGAGACAAATAAACCTTCAAAGTATTGCTAGCATGCACAAGAAAATACCATATGCATAAATAAAGCTCTCTTTTATCAATTTTTTCATTGTCATATTATTGCTTGATAAAACCATGAGGTACAAACTCCCCCTCAAACCATGCCAAAAGGATAAATTATGCTCAATTCACCGCGAAGAAAAGAAAATCGATTAGAATCCAAAGGTTTAGTGAAAATATCAACAATTTGCAACTTTGTGTCCAAAAACTGCAATTCAACATCTCCCTTCTCAACATGATCCCTCAAAAAGCGAAAACGAATATCAATGTGCTTTGTGCGTGAGTGTTGAACAGGATTCTTAGCAATATTGATAGCACTAGTATTATCACAAATGAGAGATACTTTCTCAAAAGTAAGACCATAATCTTTCAAAGTAGATAAAAGCCAAAGAATCTGTGAACAACAACTAGCAGCAGCAACATATTCAGATTCAGCAGTTGATTGAGCAACACTAGATTGTTTCCTAGAAGACCATGCAATCAATGATGTACCAAGAAAATGACATGCTCCACTAGTACTCTTCCTATCAATTCTACAACCACCAAAATCATCATCGGAATATCCACTTAAGCATATAGAAGATGAAGTAGAATACCAAATTCCAAACTCAAGTGTATGATTCAAATGCCTCATTATTCGCTTGACCACTTGACGATGTGAAGCATGAGGAGAAGCTTGAAAGCGTGCACACAAACACACAACAAATTGTATGTCTGGCCTAAAAGCAGTTAGATACAACAAAGATCCAATCATACTTCTATATTCCTTTTGATCAACAGCTTCACCATCTTCATCAGGATCCAACACAGCTGTAGAACCAATTGGTGTCGAAATTGACTTGCAATTGTCCATCTTGAATCGTCTCAAAAGATTCTTCGTATACTTTGTTTGATACACAAAAGTACCTTGAGGTGTTTGCTTAATTTGCAATCCCAAAAAGTACGATAACTCACCCATCATGCTCATCTCAAATTCCCTGCGCATAGTCTTAGTAAAATCTACAACCAAAGCGTGAGTCGAACAACCAAAGATGATATCATCCACATAAACCTGGTGGTTGTTTGACATAAACTTCCTCCTATATAAAACCATTTAGAAAAGCACTTTTCACATCCATTTGATACAATTTAAAACCTTTTGAAGCGGCAAAAGCCAACAAAAGTCTAATTGCCTCAATTCTAGTAACAGGAGCAAAAGTTTCACCAAAATCCAAACCCTCCACCTAGGTAAAACCTTGAGCAACAAGTCTAGCTTTATTTCTCACAATCAAACTATCCACATTTTGTTTGTTTTTGAAAACCCACTTGGTTCTAATAATATTATGTCTAGAAGGTGGTTCAACTAAAGTCCAAACTTTGTTTCTCTTAAAACTTTTAAGTTCTTCATGCATGGTCTTAATCCACGATTCATCAGTTAATGTATGTGACACATCTTTGGGTTCAAAAGAAGCAACAAATGCAGAATTTGCACAAACATCATGAGTCGTTACCTTAGACCTTGTAGTCCGCTCACTTATATTACCAATAATTTGTTCCGGCGGAAGTCGTCGTTGAATGTACAAAGGAGCCGCGACTTCTAAAGTTAATCCACGTTCTTTATCAGTACTGGTCTAAGTTGTAATCTCCGGAGGACCATCTCGAACAGCAACAACAGAACCCTCAGCCGACGACCCTGGCCGGTCTGACCGCACCTCCTGTGCCGGTCTGACCGGAGGTGTGCCGGCGGTCTGACCGGCCTGGCGCCCAGTCTGACCGGCCGAGCCGACCTCGTCATCGTCGTTGTCGTCGCTCTCGTCTTAAAAAATGCAACCATTCTCCCCCTGAACCTGTGACACTGTACCTGCAATATCGGGTCTAGTACCTGGACTAGCCTCATCAAAAGAAACTTCGCAAGTCTCAATGATTTTGTTAGTCTCCAAAATAAGTACACGATAGCCACGAGTATGTGCGGGGTAACCAAGAAACAATCCATCGGTAGAACATGCCTCAAACTTATCCAAATTTCCAGATATCAAGACAAAGCACTTGCAACCAAAAACACGCAAATGTGAAACATTGGGTTGATGTCCAAATCGAAGTTTATAAGAAGTTTTTCCATGTTTAGATCTCAAGAAAACTCGATTTGAAATATAACAAGCAGTGTTAATAGCCTCAGCCCAAAATTTTTTAGGAGTTTTATATTCATCCAACATCGTTATAGCCATCTCAACCAAAACACGATTTTTCCTTTCAACAACACCGTTTTGTTGAGGAACAGAGGAGAAGAAAATTCATGTTCAAGACCTCTTTCATTGCAAAATTGTTCAAAAGAAGCATTTTTAAACTCACCAGCATTATCACTTCGAATTCTTTTCAAAGAACCAGGAAATTCAAGATCCAATCAAAGAAACAAACCACGAAAGTGTTGAAAAGCTTCGTCCTTAGTTGCCATAAAGAAAACCCAAGAATATCGAGAAAAATCATCAACAATAACCAACACATACCACTTTCCTCCAACAGATTGCACTCTAGCTAGACCAACAGTGTCCATATGTAATAGTTGTCCCGGTGCATCCGTCATCACAGAAACAATAGGAGCATGTGAAGAAGCAACCATCTTAGCATGACGACACGGTGTACAAATCAAATCAAGATCTTTCTTAAGTTTAGGCAAACCATGAACAAGATCCCAACCACTTAAACTAGTGAGATGATCAAAACCAACATGTCTAAGTCTACGATGCCAAAACATCACATCTTTGTCAAACTTAGCAACCAAACATGTTATCACAGGTGAAACAGGATTTTCAAAATCAGCTTTAAACACTCTTCCATAGCGAGAAATATTCAACACAGAATCACCACAAGAATCAAAAACTTTACTTCCAGTTTTCTTAAAGTGAACCTCAAAATTTTCATCAACAATTTGTGAAACCGAAAGCAAATTGTACTTTAAATCCTCAACCAAAGCTACATTCTTCAATTCAAATTTTTCATTTACCTTAACCAAACCTGTAGCAAGAACAGCACTTATAGAAGTATCACCAAAGATAATCGATTCAGTCTTGGATGCCTTCTTGAGGGAGAAGAACCAATTTTTATCACCGGTCATGTGCCGCGAACAACCGGAATCCACTATCCACACGTTCTCCTTCCTTGCCACCAAAGCCTACACACAAGCAGAAATCGAAGCCTCAGTACTAGGGTTAGATGATAATAAAAATTTAGGAATACAGTACTGAGACACACGACGAGAAGATCTAATAGGCATATATCCACGCGCAAAGTCAATTTGAGAATTTTTAGAAAAATTTCTCCGAGGCCGGTCTAACCGAGGTACAGTGGCCGGTCTGACCGCCTCTGTACCGCCGGTCTGACTGGTGCCCGGTCTGACCGACGCTCAGTAGCCGGTCAGACCGGTCGCCGGTCTGACCGTGGGACCCACTGCGGTCTGACCGGTTTCCTCGAGGGAAAACCAGATTTTTGCCACTTTGATTTTGCAAAAGCAATCTCTCTCTCCTTTTTCTATTTATGAGCTAATCTGAAACAAAAACTGTGGGGACACCCGATAAAGTCATGGTGTCCCACGAATACGTAACTGCCCAGGATGATCAGTAACGCACGAAATGATATAAAAGCATAAACATCGATTATACAATACAATAGTCACTTAGTTCACAACACACCATAAATACAAACCATTACATATATGGCCTATAAAGCCTTATTTCTACAAACAGATAAACTGCTAGACTCCACCACAGGAACTGCCTGAGCGTAGGATGACCTAGAAACCATAGATGTCCCATTCTAACAGATCAACAGGTTCTCCACAAGCATCTTCCTCCTCATGATCTGAACCTATTTATGAGTAGAAAAGGTACTCAGCAAGACATGCTTATGATAATAAATACAATAACTGCAATATAAAACATGCAGTATTGAGAGATGGAAGGTTTAAACCCTAACCTTAACAGTTATTTCATAGAGCCTAACTTAATAAACATTTGATATAAGCATCACTATTGAACATTTAATTTAAACAACAATAACGAGCATAAAAATATAAATGTTGCTTATAAATAACATGAATAGAACATCAAGTAATAAATAAGTTAACCATATAAATTAATAGTCATTTAGTTTAACTTGTGCCCATAATCTGGAATCACCCATAGACACATCTCCATTAACCGGGAGCACGGCGTATTCAAATACTCAACGACTCTGCAGCGTCTGCCCAGCTTTACCCACACGATACCCACAGCTGGCCGGGCTGAAAAGTAACAAGGTGTAATATTGCTCCATATATCTCTCCCTTCTGCCTAGTAAGTTAAAGGATGCTCGGGATGTTGCTCGGAGTGATCCGGTTCGAGGTGTGTACCAACCTTCCTCCGCATCCACTTACCATTGTTCGTTACTCGATGGGCATCCCAGAACTTCATGGACCCATAGGGTAGTTCTGAACTCTCGGGGCCCATCGAGCCCACATATATAAATCATATAAACATGAACCATGTCACTTTTCTTCACACACTTGAAAGCTAATGGCCAGTACACCGAAAGGCTTGCAGAAGTTCAATCAATTGGAGCAATATACGGCCAGGTTTGACAAATTGATCGTGTGGATGGGCGAAACTATGTCATTCTTATTTACACAAGGGGGTTGATTATTATATCAATTTTAAATAAGAAATAACCATAAATTTATCCATATATTCAACACGACCATAAACAGGTCCAAAAAACCAAACACATGAACTCTATCATGTGTACCACCCGCTCACAAGCGGTGTTAACAATTCTCAGCATATAGCCATAAATAGTTCCATAAACATGCTTTCATATGTAAAAATAATAATATCCATATTAAATCGATAGCATGTTAAATAATTAACCGTTTGTTTAAGTGTTTCTCAAATTTTATCCTAAGTTGGTTAGACTCTAAGGCTCATTAAGGTGTTTATAACAACAACAGAAAAAAAAATAATGCAATAATAGCAATATAAATACTTTAAAAGAATTCGTGCAGTCTATCGTACTCCGAAGGACAAGTACGCTACTAAAATAACTCTCTATCTACTGGGATTAAATTGTTCATGGGAGGGTGCATGTCTTGCAACCTTCGGGCTCGATGTAGTCGTACAAACCGTCTCCTCCTGGCGCGGAGATTTCACTTGCTCCGACTACCGAACCAACGTCAGCGTTTTCTTTTTACGCAACAATCATCACCACAATAAATAACAGAAAAACAAAGATAACCAAAACAAATAGTATCACAAAGTACAACAATGGGTGGAAAGGATTTTAAAGAAAAAATTTTAGGGATTTTTGGAATTTCGGTGAACGGCGAACCCTAGGGCAAAAATTAGGGTCGCGACAACAGGTGCTCGGATTGCAACAAAACTGATACGGATGGATTCGGAATAATTCTAGGAGTTTGGAATAGGTCTCGGATTTTGTTTTTGAGGTCAAACGGATGGTCAACTTAATAGGAAGAGAAAAAGGGTTTTTTCTGATTTATTTTTCAGTAGAAAAATCGGATTTTCTCATCTTCTCGCTCTGTGTACAGGAGCCGGTCGGAATCCCACGGTGTCGGTGGTGGAGATGGCCGGTTTTGGGTGGGGAGGAACCGGTTTTGCGATCTACGGGTCGAGGCAATTCCGTTCCCGTGGTTGGCGGCGGCGCAGGCGGCAGCGGCGAGGCTGGCGACGGCGGCCAGGAGCAGGAGGCGGCAGCGGCCATGGCTGCAGTGGTTCCGGCGAACTTCGGTGAGGATGGCAGCCATGGTGAGCATCAGTGGAGCAAGGGGCGCGCGGTGGTGGCGGCAGCTCGGTCTGGGGCGGCCTGGAGCGGCGGCGCGTCGTGCAGCCGGCGGCGGCCGAACAGAGCGGTGAAGCCGGGAGAATCCGTTTGCGGCACTGCTGCGTCGGATTGGACGGGGAAAGAGAGGGGAAAGTGATTACTCGGCATGGAGAATCCGTTTTTACCTTCAATTTCAGAGGATTTGCGATGTATGCGACGAATTTGGGAGCTCTATCAATGGCGCAAAATTAGGGTTTCGGGGATTTTTCCTCCGGTGATGACGATTTGATTCAGCGGGAGTAGGGACGGATTTGAGGAGGTGAATGAGATTCAAATTGCGCTTCTTTTGCCTCCGGTCTTGAGCCTTCTAGTTGAGAGAAGAAGGAGATACGGAGGCGGGAAGCTGGAGGTGTCGCGGCGGCATTCGTTCGTCGATCGGCCTCGTGCGTGCGCGTGCGAGCGTGTGGCATGCTCGGGCTGGCACGAGCTGGGCGCGAGCGCGCACAAGCGCGGCGCGGGATTGGCGCGTGACAACACGGGGCGGCACAGTCACTGGCTCGGCCTAACCGAGCAGAGATGAAGAAAGAAAAGAAAACAGAGGAAGGGAAGGAAAGGGAGAAAAGCAGAGAAGGGAAAAAATATAGAAAAACAAAATTAAGGTGGAAACAGAGAAAACGAAAATATGGGTAAGATTAAAATAGATAGGATTTGAATTGGTGTGGAATTTAGATGGTCCGATATTTGGGATAGAATTAAATCGGATCAAAGGAACTATTTGAGGGATGATATGCACTTTGCGACAAAATTAAACGAGAAAAGAAACGTCGAAAATAAACATGAAAAATAATATTTTAAACGAACTATTAACTCGACGGTTATATTTTTAGAGAATCAAAGCAAACTAAATCGGTTTTAAAAAGTTGTCAAATTTTAGGGTTGTTACAAAAACCAACAATATGTCCTTCTTTGCCACAAAAAAGAACAAGTATATTTTTCACGATGATTAGACACATTGGTAGCATTAGAAGATTTAGCAACACAAGCAACAACAGGAGATTTTTCATGCACAACATTCGATTTTGAAGAAGATGTACTCATAGTAGACATGATACCAACAGATTTAAACACCAGTTTTGTTAGTATCATGTTTAACCAAAATCTCACCACTTCTAGCACCAACACCTAACACAACAGGAGGATGTCTAGAATTATGAGCATAAGGATTAATTAAAACCTAAACCACGGTTATGTGTGCTAATCTGTGATTGATCCAAAATCATGTTGAGGTTCTTTTTACCATCAGAAAATCTTAGCAAAAAATTTTTCAAATAAGAAACCTGTTTTTTCAAATTAGCATAATTTTCACAATCTACCATGACACCTTTGCTTTTACGACATTTAGGGCAAAAAAGCACTTCATTGTTTTTCACAACATCTTCCATGTACTCAACACGACCTAAAGCATCTTTCAATTTCATCTTATTCAAATCACATGTTGAGCAAACCAAAACATCATGAGGTTGTTTCAACTTTTTAGCAGAAATCATGTTAAACATCAAACTAGTATGAAAAGCAATTTGATATTTTTGCAACAACTTTTTAGTTAAAAACAACTCATCCAAAGTGCGTGTGTGCAAAGCAAAACTACAAGCAAGAGAAGATTTATTTTTCAAATCATGTGCAGCATTAACATCTCTAATTTTTGAAATATCATTTATTAAAACCACACAATTTTCGCAATCATCATCATTAGGAATAAGAGATTTTAATCTAGCAATTTCAGATTTAAGAGATTCAATGATAAATTCCTGTTTTCTATACATCTTCTCACACTTCTTATTCTTTTTACTTAAAATATTAATAGCTTCCTCAAAAGCACTTACCTCATTATCTTCATACTCTGTGTCAGATTCACCACGCGCCATAAAGCAAACATCGGAGATGTTCTTTCCCTTGTCATGATCTCCACTTTCACCATCTACACCAGTTAGTGGCGCGAAGGCGGCGCAAACTTGTTGAAAAGCCTTCCTGAGATTCTCCAGTTTCCTCCCTTGGGATGAACCCTTCGGTTTGTTGTTGTTGGTCTTCTCACCATCTTTGTCTTCTCTTTTGCCTCTCCCAAGCTTAGGACAATGCGAACGAAGATGATCAATTGAACCACATTCAAAGCAATGGTTTGGACCACCTCTTTTCCTGTTCCTGGCATTATTCATAGCTCGAGCAATTCTGTTAGCAACCAAAGCCAAATCCTCCTCCTCGATCTGTTCAAGTTGATCATCGGATGTGGCATTAAAAATAGCAAGAAAAGAAGGCTTAGATGGAGAAGCATCAACATCCAAAGAAGAAGAAGAAGAAACCAAAGCACTCGACTTAGAATCAACTTTTCGAGAAAGAACATTCATCTCATGTGTTTTCAATTTTGTATAAAATGAATCCAAAGTCAAAGTAGACATATTAACAGACACCTGAATAGATGTAACTTTTATCTCCCAAATAGACATATCAAGACCATTCAAAAAGTGACGAGAAATCTCAGATTGTGGATAATTAGCATCATAAGAAGAATCAACAGATCTAAGATCACTCAAAATTTTATTAAACCTAGAAAGATAGTCATCCAAAGCTTCTCTAGGTTTCATCTCAAATTTAATGTACTCCTGTTTGAAGAGATCTCGACGAAGTTCTTTAATGTTATTAGTTCCTTCATGAAAATTACTCAAAGCATTCCAAATCTCATTAGCAGTTCGAAGATGACCAACATGATCATAATCAGAACGAGAAATCCCATTCAGAAGAATATTGCGAGCTTTGTAATTTTGTTCAAACTCAGTTTTTAATCACTTCAGGAATCACATAAGGATGAGAAACTTTTCTCCAAATATCATAATCTTCGGCCATAATGTAAGATTGCATTCTACTACACCAATGAGAAAAATCCGTTCCATCGAAAACATGAGGCTTAGTTGAAAACCTAGCAAGAGTAGCCACGGCAAAAACTCTAGATCGATAAAAATCCAAAGAAGAAAACAAGGCTCTAATACTACTTGTAGGATCGAATCACAATAACTAAGCCAACTAGAGGGGGGGAATGGTTGGTATACTCAAAAACCGAAAACTTTTAGCGGAAATAAAAGTTACCCTCGAAATCGACGGATCGCGGTCTGACCGAAGCTATCGTGCCGGTCTGACTGCCAGGTTACCGTCAGTCTGACCGAGATTAGATCTCTGGTCTGATCGCCGAGATCAGCTGTCGCTCGCCGTCGCCGCTGCCAGTCTAACCGCCTCGCCACCGCCGGTCTGACCGCCGCTTGTCGCCGGTCTGACCGCTGGTATATCGCCGGTCGGACCGCCGGAACTCGGTGAAACACAAATCGAAGAACTCTCAAAGTAGATGACAACTTTATTGATTCTCTCTGTGTTTACAAAGTGCACCAACAGCACTCCTTACAAAAATCTCGACTAAACTCAAAACCCTAACTCAAAACTCAACTCAATTGCTCTAAAAAGCGATACTGGGAAGCCTCACGCTCCCCCTCTATTTATACCCGAGGTAGGCAGCCTAAACCCACGAACTAAACTCATACTAGGAGTCCTAAACACCTTAGGAAACCCTCTAGTATAAGAAAGAAACTTTACATAACCAATCGTACCAAATTCGGACTCCTTCCAAATTCGACTCCGCATCCCATACGCACACAATACCTCCATGGTATGCCATATAGAATCTCCATCAACCACGTGCATCAACTCTAGCCTAAGTATCCCGCATGATCTCTGACCACCACGGACATCGTCTTATCCCCAAGCCGACTCCCGGTCCATCACTGCAAATACTCTCCCGAGGCATCGAGTCACCTACACATGAAATAAACAAAGAAACCATATTCCGAGACCAAGCTATCTCCAACTTGACTCATTAGTAGCTGTCACGCCCGGAATTTCTATCCAAAATTCCAAACGCTTACATGTGTGTGAACCCTCGTCCAGGAATCAGCCGAGGCACACAATAACAAATTGATAATAGAGTACAATTATTACTCTAATTAATAAGCGAATAAAATATCATTACAGAGGTAGATAGTTCCTCTCAATCAATAAAGATCTAAGCAGCGGAAAATAAGATAAACGGCCCAGACGACTCCACTCCACAAGCAGCTTGACCAGGGCTACACCTAATCCTCCACACCATCAGCATCGCTGTAGAATTCCTCCTCTGATGAATGATTGCAAGGTGAGTATATGACATACTCAGCAAGCCACGCAGCAAATATGCAAGTGCACAGGATAACAAAGGATGGCATAATAGGGTTTCATTTGCATAAACAGCATTTAATAAACATTTCAGAATTTAATAAAACTGTTAAGTAATAATTAAACAATATTAACCCGACGCTATACAACATACCCTGTTGCATAGGCCCAACGATTCTGAACAGTTCTATCTCCAAACCAGGAATATACCATTCCAAACCAGGAGCTAATCAAATTATTACCAGTTATAGCATTTTTTTATTATAATGAGAGGTGTGAGACTAATCACGAAAGACATTGTTGGACCTGCCCATAACCGCGGGCACGGCTATTCGAATAGTTTTACTCTGGCCAGAGATGTACCACTGTACCCACAAGACACAGCCCCACGACATGTCACCATGCGCCTTGATACCACCACGGTACCTCGGAAAGGAGCTGTGACAGTACCCCTCGCACAACACAATCCACCACAGCGCACCGTTCCTGGATCATAATCACCCCCTTATAAACAAGGCATGGACTCCCCAGCGACCCCCATGGGCTTATCTCCGCCACTTCTCAGTCTGGTGCCCCGCAATGAACCATCCTATACAAAAGGTAAAGCCGTTGCCCACGCTGGCTTGTGGTTGGCACGGTTAATGTTTCACATCCGAAACTCGTGAACCGGTCCTTAATTGTCATGAGCACGACCATCAAAACCATGTGCTCACAACCCACCATTATCAGGTTTTAGTTGGCAAATTAATTAATTAACCAATCATGATTAACCATCATGAGCTATCATTAAGCCATCATTAGGTAATAGTGAGTCATAAGTTATCCCAATAGTGTGCTAAAGTTTCTAAGCATGGCTAAGCAATCATATCTAATATCTAGCTGAACCAATATGTAAAGCCCAACTAGTCAAGTTATAATAACCCAAGGTATCAAGGAATAAAGTAATCAAGAACAAAAGGGCTATAACAAACAATAGGTTAATTCCACCCAATTACATTCGAAAATAAATGCAATAGTTGAATAGAAACAATAGCTTTAAACGGGATCAACATGCTCAAAGGGTTGTTTGGGATCTGTGTGACTTGTCTTGCTGGCCTTGGAACTCTTTAAATTCTTCTCCTGCAAAAACGGACTCTCCGGAAACGTCGGAATCTAAAGAGAAAAGAGCAAAAACACCAAAACAGCACATAAACAAGCATGAACAGTACATGTTGATATTTTTAACATGTAGATCTCAATTTTAGAAAAATTTAGAGACTTAAACCAACTAAATCCGAGCTAAGATGCATTAGTTATGAATTTTCAAAGATTAAATCGGTTTAAAACACTTATATGGATTTTAATTGAATTATGACGCAATAATGAATTATTTTTGAAAAGGAAAAGGGAATTATTGCGTCAGCGGCTAGGGTTTGCGGTGGACCGGGCGCACGGCGACGGTTCACGGGAACGGACGGCCGAGATCGATCCATCCAAAACGAACGGCCGGGATCGACCGGTCCACGGCCGGACCACGGCGGACGGCATCGATGACGTCGGCGATGACGTCATCTCCGGCGGCGGCTTGGGTAGCGGAAGGCACGGCGAACTCACCGGTGACCAAAGAAGCGGCGGAGGAGCAACGGACGGCGTCGGCGGCGAAGAAGAAGCGGCGGCGACCTTCGGCTTGACGACGGCGACGGTGTTCCGGCGATCTACAGCGACGACGGAGGGGCGGACGAGGTCGGCGACGGCTTGGCGATCACGACGGCGGCCTCCCCGAGCGACGGCGACGACCGGAGCGACGGCGGCGCACGGCTGGAGCAACGGCGGCGACGGCGGCGCTAAGCTACCCGGTGCTAGGACTCTACCGGCGACGAGGGGCGAAGACAAGGGTGGCGACGGGTAGCGGAGACACCGGGGATCCTTTTAAAAAGGCAAGAAGGCGGCGGCGAAGGCCCACGGCGATCGGCGACGAGAAGGAAAGGTTAGGGTTCGGGAGAGAGAGACGAATCCGATTCGAGATCGAATCCACGAATTTCCAAAGCGATTTAGATGAAGTTTCCAAAAGGGAAAAGGTAGAGGAGATCCCGAGGATCATTTCCCCTCAATTTATTTCACCGGAGAAGGAAAGGCGCGGCCGGATTTGGAAGGAGACGGCAGCGGCGCGACGCTAGGGTTCGGGCGGCGGCGGCGGCGCGAGGAAGACGAAGACTGACAGGTGGGCCCCACCTATCAGCGAGCGGACGCACGCGCGAGCGGGTGGCTGCAGGCCGGCTTGGGCCGAGGAAGAGAGAGAGGGTTTTGGGCCGACTTTCGGCCCAAAGCCAAAAGAGACTTTTAAAAACCTTTTTCAATTTAAATTATTCATGAAATGCAATTCCATTTATTAAAAATACTTCCTTAGCTCAAATAATTCCCAGAAAAATCTAGGAATTATAGAATCAAGCAAAGTATTTAATGAAATTTTATCTGACCCCATTTTATATTGGAATTTATTATTTAAAATTAGATCTTCTCTTCTAGGCTTTTAAAATCAATTCTAATAATTCCAATTTAACAACAATTTATATATTTAGGATTTTTAGGGTGTGACAGTAGCAAACAACAGTATTACATACGTATAGTATCCATCTAAAAGTCATAATCATGAAACAATCACGGATATCCAAACAAACAACCCGAAACCGAAACCGACTCAGTGTTGGCCAGTCAGACCGCGGGCTGGCCGGTCTGACCGCGAGCATACCGCCGGTCTGACCGGCAACACTTGCCTGGTCTGACTGGTCACATGAAATAATAGTACCTGTGATTCACCTGTTAAATCCAATCATCTCCAAAACCACTTCGTAAATAAATTCCAAATAACAAAACCAATAATCTCCAACGCCCAATTGTTCATCACAGAATAATAATCAAAAACACCTTTGATTTTACAGCACCAACATCACTCTTTACAAAAAATCTCGACTAAACTCGAAACCCTAACTCAACTATCAACTCAATTGTTCTAAAAAGCGATACAGGGAAGCCTCACGCTCCCTCTCTATTTATACCCAAGGTAGGCAGCCTAAAGTTACGAACGAAACTCATACTAGAATTCCTAATCACCCTAGGAAACCCTCTAGTACAAGAAACAAACTTTATATAACCAATTCCATCAAATTTGGACTCCTTCCAAATTCGACTCCACATCCCATACGTACACAATTCCTTCATCGTATGCCATATGAAACCTTCACCTTCCACATGTATTGAACTCTAGTCTTAGTATCCCACATGATCTCTGACCACCATGGACGTCGTCTTATCCCCAAGCCGACTCCCGGTCCATCACCGCAAATACTCTCCCGGCATCAATTCACCTACACATGAAATAAACAAAGAAACCATATTCCGAGACCAAGCTATCCTCAACTTGACTCATTAGTACTAAACGACAGTATTACATACGCATAGTATCCATCTAGAAGCCATAATCATGAAACAATCACGGATATCCAAACAAACAACTCCAAACCGAAAACGACACAGAGTCGACCAGTCAGACCGTGGGCTGTGCCGGTCTGACTGCGCAAAACACGCCGGTCTGACCGGCAACCACTGCCCGGTCTGACCGGACCACATCCAGCAGTACCTGTATATCACCTACGAAATCCAATCATCTCCAAAACCACTTCGTAAATAAATTCCAAATATCAAAACCAATAATCTCCAATGCCAATTGTTCACCACAGAATAATAATCAAAAACACCTTTGATTTTACAGTACTAACAACCGAGAGTAGAGATTATTTAGATTTTTAATCCCAGTTGGCAATACCAACCGGCACTAAAAATCCATCTTTAGTCCCGGTTGGAGTTACTAACCGGCAGTAAATATTTCTCTCCCATCTCTGATATGTTAAATCCCATACGAGACTTTCCTCCTCACCAAGATATTTAGATAAGATCGGATCATCCCCTCTCCTCCTACCCCTCAGATCCCCTTCCTCCTCCTCCCGTTCTCTCTCCTCCTCCCCCTCCTCCCCTTCCTCCTCCTCCCCTCCCTTCTCCTCCCCCTCATGCCCTCCTATCCGGCGGTCAGCGGCAGCAGGCAGGCAGCCAGTGGCCGGTGGGGCCGCACCCGACTGCGGTCGACGGTTCCGCGCCCGGCGAGCCTCGCACGGGGCCGCGGGCGCCAGCCGTGGCAAGCGGTGGTAGGTGGTGGCCTAGCGGGCGGCAGCGCGCCGGCCTTTGTAGGCGGCGACAGTGGCTGCCGGCTGGAAGGGAGGCGGGGCCTCTCCTACTTTTTTTTTATAATTTGTGATTCACTGATATGTATAATTTCTTTTTTTAGAATTTGTGATTTACTGCATGGATCTGAGATGTATAATATGTGATGTATTTGATTTGTGTGTAATTTTTTTAGGATTTGTGATGTATTTGATTTGTGCGTATAAGTAACTTAGGATTTGTGATGTGAATGATTTGGGATGTTACTTTGATTTGGCTCTATTTACATTTTGTATACGTGTATAGTGAGGGTACAGCAAAGAGTACCCTGCATTGTGGATGTCCTTAGAGAGCTAGAATGAGCTGAACGGTTGAGCCATCTCATGACTGCTCATCAATACTCTCTTATGCATACATGAAGCAGAGAGACTATCAACGCGCGTGTATGATTTCTACTATGTAATTAAGTTTGTCTGCTGGCTCCTCCCCCACAACATATACACATACTCCGTAGATTGGCACTAACAACTTAATTAACATGCCAACTGAAATCTGCGACGGTGTGATCGACCATGTGCCTATCTAAGCTTGGAAGGCATCTGGAATCGTTGATGGGCGGAGAAACTTTGAAGCATGCTACGCCTGCATACAGCCGTTATTGCGCACACAAGCAGCACCCTACCACCGGTCAATCTTTGAGTACGGCTTCTGCCGACTAGAAGCCGCGGCTAGCAGCCGCAATTCGGAGATACTGAGCTACTCGTGGCCGGGTTGATAGAGATTCGCTGCTCCACCAAACGTGCCTGGCCGCACGAATCCCAGTCATCGGCGCTGCTTTTTCGAGTCAAGCAAGTGCGTAGCTCCTGAGCTCGTCGCCATCTTCGGTTAAGGTTGCTGAATCGTAGTGGCCAGCATGCAGCAGCTGTCGACTGAGGAGACAACTCCGGTGATCGCCACAGTATGCTGATCCTGATCACCTGCGCGCACGGGCTGCGGTCTGTAAGATCGAATCACAAGAATTAAGCCAACTAGAGGGGGTGAATGGTTGGTATACCCAAAAACCAAAAACTTTTAGCGGAAATAAAAGTTACCCTCGAAGTCAATGGATTGCGGTTTGACCGAAGTTGTTGCGCCGGCCTGACCGCCTGATGAACGTCAGTTTGACCGATGTAGATTGATCGGTCGAACCGCCGAGATTGCCTACCGCCGACTCCTGTCGCCGCTGGTCTGACCGCCGTGTGCCCGCCGGTCGGACCGCCGTGATGCCGCCGGTCCGACCGCCGGTATGTCGCCGGTTAGACTGCCAAAACCCGGTGAAACACAAATCGAAGAACTCTTAAAGTAGATGACGACTTTATTACTTCTCTCTGTATTTACAAAGTGCACCAACAGCACTCCTTACAAAAATTTCGACTAAACTCGAAACCCTAACTCAAACTCAACTCAATTGCTCTCAAAAGCGATACCGGCAAGCCTCACGCTCCCCCTCTATTTATACATGAGGTAGGCAGTCTAAAGCCACGAACCAAACTCATACTAGGAGTCCTAAACACCTTAGGAAACCCTCTAGTACAAGAAAGAAACTTTACATAACCAATCGTACCAAATTTGGACTGCTTCCAAATTCGACTCCGCATCCCATACGCACACAATACCTCCATCGTATGCCATTTGGAATCTCCATCAACCACGTGCATCAACTCTAGCCTAAGTATCCCGCATGATCTCTGACCACCACGGACGTCGTCTTATCCCCAAACCGACTCCCGGTCCATCACCGCAAATACTCTCCCAAGGCATCGAGTCACCTACACATGAAATAAACAAAGAAACCATATTCCGAGACCAAGCTATCTCCAACTTGACTCATTAGTAGCAAACAACAGTATTACATACGTATAGTATCCATCTAGAAGCCATAATCATAAAATAATCACGGATATCCAAATAAACAACCCGAAACCGAAACCGACATAGTGTCGGCCGGTCAGACCGTGGGCTGCGCCGGTCAGACCGCGCATTACACGCCGGTCTGACCGGCATACACTGCCCGGTCTGACCGGTCAAATAAAATGACGAATCCTGCGATCACCTGTGAAATCCAATCATCTCCAAAACCACTTCGTGAATAAATTCCAAAGAACAAAACCAATAATCTCTAATGTCCAATTATTCATCACATAATTATAACCAAAAACACCTTTGATTATACACGGTCTTGCCGGTTGTTTTGATCGAGGGAATCTCAGATGTTTACAGAAGTGACTGGAATTTACAAAAACTTTCAGATGTTTCATTGAAATGTAGGCACTCCCGTACCAAATTAATGTATCCAACCGAAACCGAGTAAATCATCGTGTGCCACCGTTTCAGTTGTGACGAAACTGAGTAATGTTCGCCTACCAGATTATTATAGCTTTGATATGCGAATTAGTACGTCATCGATATCGAACAGGCAGTATATGGAAAATAATATGTTTATCCTAGTTAAAAAAACAATTGTTCCAGGCATCTATGTTCCTGCATTTTCAGACAATTGATGATCGCAGAAATCAGAATATACGATATGGATTGCTCTCGGAGGCTCGGAGCACATCAGTCTTATTTACACTCGACAAGCGCTGCAATTAACTCAATTTGCCTTATCTGCGTTCTTACACCAACAACTGCGTTAGCATTCATGAGGGATCCGACAAATACCACAAGTACTAAAAATATTTAAAATACATTAAATTGGGACTTGCACTACTGGAGAAACCGTTTGTAATCCCGGTTAGGAACCCCCTGCAGTCCCGGTTACGAATCCAGAACTAAAGATGCCCATGTTTAGTCCCAGGTGAAATAACTAAGAGTAAAGTTGAATCTTTAGTCCTGGTTGGTGTTACCAACCGGGACTAAAGAGAGGGTAGCGACAATCCCGGTTGGTCCCCTACTCTTTTTTTTTTCATCATTCGTTGCTACTTGCTAGAGTTAATCCCTGTATTTTCTCCCAAATCGAGTACCATGCATATCCCCAAATCAAACCCCAAATCCCCAAATCAAAGTAACATCCCAAATCATTCACATCACAAATCCTAAGTTACTTATACGCACAAATCGAAATCAGTGGGTGTATGAGAATGCTTGGTCAGATTCAGGGTAAGGAAATTTTGGTTTTGGTTGACTCTGGTAGCACTGCTAGTTTTATCAGTAACAGAGTAGCTGGAAGTTTACCTGTTGTTTCTGAGAAGCCTATTCATGTGCAAGTTAAAGTGGCTAATGAGGCTGTTCTGAGCTGTGGTTTTGAAATTATGAATTGCGAGTGGACCACTCAGGGACATGTATTTTTCACTTATCTGAAGGTTTTGGCATTAAGTAACTATGATATGATTTTGGGCATAGATTGGTTAATGCAACACAGTCCCATGACAGTAGACTGGGCTAAACGATCTTTAATGATTACTTCTAAGGGAGCACAGGTCCATTTGCAAAGGTGTGACTTCAGATACTGAACATTGTGCTTTCATAAATCACAGACAATTCAGGGAACTCACTGACAGAACAACAGTTTCCAATCTGTTCTAGCTTTGTTCAATTTCTGCTCTAGAACAGGAAGAACAAATTCCAGCTGTTGTGCAACAGGTCTTAACACCATGGGTTTTTGAAGAACCTCATGGGTTACCACCAACAAGAGTTTTTTATCACACAATTCCCTTGTTGCCTGGAGCAGGACCAGTGAATGTGCGGCCATACAGATATACCCCTATACAGAAGAATGAAATTGAAAGCCAAGTGCAAGAAATGTTGAGTAAGGGAATTATCCAACCTAGTTCCAACCCATTTTCTTCACCTGTGCTGCTGGTTAAGAAGAAGGACGGCACATGGCGCTTTTGTGTGGACTATCGACATCTCAATGCCATTACTGTCAAGAATAAGTACCCATTGCCTATAATAGATGAGTTGTTGGATGAACTTGCTGGAGCTCAGTGGTTTTCTAAGCTTGACCTGCGTTCTGGGTATCACCAAATTAGAATGCATCCGGATGATGAACATAAAACGGCTTTTCAGACACATCATGGACATTTTGAATGTAGGGTGATTCCTTTTGGGTTGACTAGTGCTCCTGCGACATTTCAAGGGGTCATGAACAACATTCTTTCATCCTTACTCAGAATATGTGTTTTAGTCTTCGTGGATGACATCTTGATATATAGCAAAACGTTGGAAGAGCATGTTCATCACTTGCAGACTGTGTTCCAGATTCTGCTCAAATATCAGTTGAAAGTTAAGAGAACCAAGTGTTTCTTTGCACAGCAAGAATTAGCATATATGGGGCATATCATTAGACCAAATGGTGTATCAACTGACTTTGAAAAAATGCAGGTTGTCCAAGATTGGCCAGTTCCAACTTCTGTGAAGGAACTCTGCAACTTCTTGGGATTGTCGGGTTACTACAGGAAGTTTGTGCATAACTATAGCATCATTAGTAAGCATCTTACGAACCTACTTCGCAAGGGTCCGCTATACATCTGGACATCTGAGACAGAAGCTGCTTTCCAAGCTTTGAAGCATGCGTTGATCTCTGCTCCAGTCTTGGCAATGCCAGATTTCAAGTGTCCTTTTGTGGTTGAAACGGATGCTTCTGACAAGGGAATTGGTGCTGTGCTCATGCAAAATAATCACCCTCTAGCTTTCTTAAGCCGAGCTCTTGGGCCGAAACACAGAAGGAAAGTTTGGCGCCCTTACTTACAGCACGATGAATTCTTTATAAAAAATTGATCATAGAAGTTTGGCTTTCCTTGATGATCAGCGTCTCACAACTCCATGGCAACATAAAGCTCTCACTAAGCTCTTGGGTCTTCGCTATAAGATCATTTATAAGAAGGGTGTGGACAATAGTGTGGTTGATGCTTTGTCCTGTTATCCTGCAACTGAGTCGATTGAATTGTCAACCTTATCTGTGGCAATACCTGAATGGATTAATGACATTGTGGCTGGGTACTCCTCTGATCCCGATGCCTGCAGCAAGGTGCAAACTCTATGCATCAACTCTGGGGCAGTGCCCAGCTTTTCTCTGAAGAATGGAGTTCTTTACTTTCAGAACAGACTATGGGTTGGCAATAATGTGGAGGTGCAACAGAAGATTCTTGCTAATTTACACACAGCGGCAGTGGGTGGACATTCAGGAATACATGTCACCTATCAGCGCATCAAGCAATTGTTTGCTTGGCCTCGCCTTCGTGCCACTGTTACCCAATTTGTACAAGCTTGTTCTGTGTGCCAGCAGGCTAAATCTGAGCATGTGAGGTACCCTGGTATGCTTCAACCCTTGCCTGTGCCTAATCATGCTTGGCAAGTCGTTTCTTTGGATTTTGTGGAAGGTCTTCCTAAATCTATTTCCTTCAATTGCATTCTTGTGGTGGTTGATATGTTTTCTAAATACAGCCATTTTGTGCCACTTATTCACCCCTTCACTGCTCTGGACATGGCCGAAGCTTATATGCAGCATATTCATCGACTCCATGTCTGCCTCAGTCCTTGATATCTAATCGTGATCGCATATTTACCAGTACACTCTGGACACACTCTTCAGATTAGCTGGTACGCAACTTCGGATGAGTTCCTCTTACCACCCGCAGACCGATGGACAGACTAAACGTGTGAATCAATGTCTTGAAACATTTCTGCGCTATTTTGTTCATGCCTATCCCTCTCAATGGAGCCGCTGGCTTGCTTTAGCTGAATATTGGTACAACACGTCCTTCCATTCTGCTTTGGGCACAACTCCCTTTGAGGTGCTGTATGGCCACAAGCCTCGTTACTTTGGCCTTTCAGCTGCTGCTGCTTTAGTGTTTCTAATCCCTCACTAACTTTTGATGGATTCCCTTATGATTACAACTTTCTGTATCGGGAATCCCTTATTATTGCCCGCTTCAAGATATGATGACTAATCAAAAAATCTCAACCTTGGGGTAAAGAATTTACACCGCTTATGTTTACTTCCATTTTTTCTTGTACATAGGAAATGAGATTTTTTCTTTTTACTACAAATTAATAAGCAGTTTTGTTTCACTCATATAGCTATCTAGTTTAACTTACTAACTTGAATATAGAATAAGAAAAGGAGGATAAATATTCAATGAATTTCAGAGGAAAAAGATCCTATTTTAACGAATCGCACGTAGAGATATTGCTAGTACACAAAAAGTTAATGGGATTTCATAACTAATAGATTGAGCGGCAGCTCGTAGACCACCTGAAAAAGAATATTTATTATTTGAGCTATATCCTGCCATAAGAAGACCAATAGGAGCAATACTTGAAATGGCAATCCATAAAAAAACACCAATACTAAGATCCGCTAAAACAAAGCGATATCCCAAAGGAATAACTAAAAAACTTAATAAAATTGATATGACTGCTATAGACGGTCCAATGCTAAATAAGGGAATATCCCCTCGGGATGGCAAGATATCCTCTTTAAAAAGTAGCTTAGTTCCATCTGCTATAGCTTGAAGCAGTCCCAGGGGGCCAGCATATTCAGGACCAATACGTTGTTGTATCGATGCGGATATTTCTCTTTCTAACCACACAATTACGAGTACTTCTATTGTGATTCCCAGTAAGAGGGTCAAAATGAAGCTTTGATTCGAGATCATCTTCTTCGTGCTCAAGCTCGCATGAAGCTGCAGGCCGATCAGCACCATTCAAAACGATCGTTTGCTGTTGGCGACTGGGTGTATTTGAAGCTTCAGCCTTTTGTCCAGCAATCTGTGGTTACCAGGGCTAACCGTAAGCTTTCTTTTCGGTTTTATGAGCCGTTTCAGGTGTTGGATAGGGTTGGCACCGTGGCTTATCGGTTGGATCTGCCAGTCACAAGTTTCATTCACCCAGTGATTCATGTCTCGCAACTGAAAAAGGCGCTGGCTCCAACTAAACAAGTTCACTCTCCACTTCCTGTTCTCAATCCGACAACTGCTGATCAGGTCAGTCCAGTGCAGATTTTGGCTCATCGCTTCATTCGCAAGGGGTCCAAGATGGTGGAGCAAGTCCGTGTTCGCTGGTCTGGTGAGGAGCCATCGGCCATTACTTGGGAGAATCCTCATGTATTCTGCCTGCGTTTTCCTGCTGCTCCAGCTTGGGGACAAGCTGGAACTCAAGGAGGGGAGAATGTCACACCATCGTCGCCCACGTCATCTCCCGCGTGCATGAACTTTCAAGACAAGGTTCAGCCCAGGAGGTCCATGCGAGAACGGCGGCCCACGAACAAGTTCTCGTCGAGTGAGTGGACCCGGTAGTTGTCGACTGGGCCACTGTCAGAGAGAGAGATCGTCGCACATCGCTATATAGATCGGCAGAGGGAGAGAAAAGGGGAACATGAAAAATACTGTACAAACATTCGTTATCAGAAATCAATACGAATCTCTCCTCTGTTCAAGTTCTTCCTCTGCTCGCTTCTGCTAATTCTTCTCTCCAATTCCCACCAATTCCTATCCAATTTCTGAGTGAGATTGAGAGATGGTAACAATTTGGCCTAGACTATCTACTATTCCAACTTAAATGCATGCATAATGCATGTGATCCATTTGGCATACGTATCAACGTCGTCACCACTAAAGAAAATGGTACTCCTACAAGCATGCAATGCCAAACGCCTTCGTTCATCTCTATGAAATTAATTTATTTGTAATGATCGATGGCCATGTTAGGCCGGCCGGTCGGATGTACGTGCATGCAGATGAAACGGCCGGACCTGGTCATGGTACACATATACGGCCGGCTCTGGCCGCCTTGCCCCATGCCTCTCTCTTTCTCTCTCTCTGCAAAATCAGTCGATTGGTTGCTATCCTATATATATATATGATCCGGACCAGCACGGCTATAGCCTAAGAGCAGGTTAATTGGGCACAACAACTGATTGCATTATTGCATTGTGTCCCTCGATCTCCAGGCAGGTAGCTAGCTAGCTAGTGTCGTTGTGCGAGCGAGAATGAGCAGCGACAAGTCGTCGTGGCCGGAGGTTGTGGGGCTGCCGGCGGAGGCGGCGAAGCACATCATCCTCAACGACCGGCCGGACGTTCACGTCGTCGTGCTGCGCGTCGGATCCGTCGTCACCACCGAGGTCGACCCCAAGCGCGTCCGCGTCTTCGTCAACAACTCCGCCACCGTCGCTCAGGTCCCCAAGATCGGATAGCATATGTATAGCCTATTGCTGGCTGTGCTACATATGCGAACGTCGACGAGATTATTTATAATTCTGCGCATTTAATCTCTTGTTGTCTTTAGGCGTCTGCGTAGCTATGCAAAAATAATGTTTTTAATATTACTGCAGTTTAATTTAATTTATTCATCGCTGTTGCCGGCAGTGATTACAATTTCGGTTCGACATTTCAGCCCCCACCTGGAAATCAACGTATCCACCGAAATTTGGTCAAAGGTATCAAATCCAGTTCAAATATCAAAAAAATTTCGGTCCGCAAAGTACCGAAATTCACGAAATTTGGGTCCAACCGAAAAATTGGCCGAAATCGAATATGCAAACCCTGTTGCTGGCAATAAAGTGGAATGTCATATTTTTTTATCCGAATATAAGTCCCTTACTACTTAAACAAAACCTATATGAAACGGTGCATGACTGCCAGTTCACACAGTTCTCTGGCTAAGGTCGGAGTAAATTAAATCGGCAGTGATACAAAGTGAAAACAGTTCTATCTATCCTTGAAATAATTAAGATGAGATTATAATATTTTTTTTGGAATTTGCTATAGAACAGCCTGCTGAACACTACTACAGAAAATCACAAAGGATGCGGCACTAGAGGTACCGGAATAATTAAAACCGGTACCTATAGACCTTTTCCTATTCCAGTGGAATGGATAAATATAGAACCGGCACCTTTTAGGAACTATAGGTGCCGATTTAAAGAAAAAACTGGCACCAATATTATAGGTGCTAGTTTTCTTAAAAAAAGACACCTATAATATATTATAGGTACCGATTAATTAAAAAATAAATCCCTATAGGCCTCCTTTGGCAGCCCCGGGATCCCAGCCCATTCCCCTGGGAGAAAGGCCCGCGGTGAAAATTTCCATGGGCTTTTTTCCAGTCCATATGGAAGCTCACGAGGCAGGGATTTCCCCGCCCAATCCGTGGGGAAACCCTAGGGAAAGAACCCCAACCTCTAGAGGTCAGGAAATTTTCCTCGCGCGATCCGCCGCCGCTTCTCTCTCGCGTAGAGTCTCTTCTCTCGCGCACGACCAATGTTGGGTGCCGCCGCGCCTCCTCCTCCGGCGAGACACCACCAGCGCTGCCACCGTACCAGGGTAAGCCTTCTTCTCTTTCCACACCTCTCCTCCTCCTCCTCCTAGGGTTTTTGCTCTTCTTCTCCTCAAGGGTTTCCCCTCAGATCTTGGCTCAGTGGCTCAATCCTCTCTTCTCATCTTCCCCCAACAGCTTCTCTAGAACGGCCACCGTCAATCTTGCTCCCACCTGAAGCAACACGACACGCTCTCTGCAGTGGCAGTGCGCCAATGCCCCATCCCCCAGGTCAACCTCGACAGCAACCAAGAGCGGTTCTCCAGTGGCCGTCACTAAGCATCGCCAGCACCGTGACTCAGTTCGATTGGTTCGTGTCCTTGATCCCAAATATGTGCTGTGATTGTTTATGGTTCAGTTTGGTTTGATTGGAAATTTAATTTTTGCATCTTGTGTGAATGTGGAACTAATGAGAGAAAGCACGGTGAATCTTGTGTGAATGATCTTTGCAAAGACTTGTTAAATTCTTGTTTTTTGGTAGACATGTCCAGGCTCAGAAAAGAGTTGATCTAACGAACCACAGGAGAAACCAATGCTTTGCTTTCTTCTGGAGTGTGAAATTTGCATGCAAAAACTGATTAGTAATGTCTTTACACAGGAAATTTGAGATCATCACTAGAGCCCAGGTCTCATCATTGCAAGTTTTAACAGGCAACATATTATTCTTATTTTGGGAATCTGTCCATGATTAGTACATGTCAAAAACAGGATAGCATTAGTCAGTGCTTAGAGCTTAATTACAGTCAAGATGGACAGTAGGTTATCGCGCATGTGTGATGACAATTTACAATTGTGCAGGTTCATATGTTTTAACACAAGCTACGAGGTAAATTAAACAACGTTGATTAAGAAGGGAAGACGCGCGTCCACTGCTTCGACAGATCAAGTACAAGAATCGTCAAGTATGCCTCCTTGTACTTCCTCTCTTGCCATAACTTAATTTAAATTTAATGCGGAATTTGCAAAGGGTTATTGTACTTTAGCCTGCACTGGTATGTAAACCTTAACTTCTTCACTCAAGATTACTATTTAGTTTTTTTTTCTCTGCTCCGTTTTGTTTCCCTTTTCTCATCTCTAGCTCTAGTTTTACCATGATTCTGTGAAATGAATATATTTAGATCTAACAAAGAATCTTTTTTTTACTGGACAGAGAATCATTTTTTGCTGGAGTTATTAGGAACATTTTATGTTTAGCAATAGTATATGTTCTGATATCTTCATGAAATTCATTATTAAACTGACAACAACCCTTCAAAGCTGAACACTATATCGCTCATCCATTAGACCAGCTGATGCTACTACTATTTTTTTTTCTGAGGAGCCAAATTGCTGCATAGGTATGTTTGATGGCCCTACGATTTAATTTGATAGCTCTGCTACACGTATACTTGATTCAATTTCAGCAGATGTAAATGTTGCAACTCTTTGTATTCAGTTCATCTGGTTTAATTCTTCTCTATTTTTGATGGTACTAGCTTAGCTTAATTCTGATCCATTATTATAGTCTCTATTAGGGAACTGTATAATTAGTGATTAATTTAGCATGCATGTGAGACTAAATAAATGGTAAAAGTCAGATTTTTGATAGGAACTCACTGGCCAAACAAAGTGACCTAAGTACTAATTAATTAAAACAACAACTACTACTCCTAATTAGTACTGCTAAGTGCTAACCATAACTATCTACACTAATGACAATGTTTGTGTGCTTTCTTGGGGGCATAAAACTAAGAGACAGAGTTAGCTGGAGATGGCCACGGTCCGTCTGAAGCAATGCACATTAATTTGCATCTCAAACTGTAGTAGCATGAGCCTTTAATCTGTCTGATCAGTTTGCACCTAAACAGCAGCTCAACGGCACTGCAGTTCAGCTGAAAATGTTGCAAAAGTTTACCCAATGAGGACTCACATAGGGGGTATATATATGAGATGCACTTCTTTTCCTTGTCATGTCCATAATGATAATTGTCCTCTTGCACTCTTCATCTTGCCATGATTCAATTTGAATCTCTGGATTGGCATAAACAAGGATTGTCCCACACAGAGCTATACTCTAGTCTGCATTTTCTATACAAGAAGTATTTGAATACTTTTTTTTCTACCAACACTACAGGTTGCACCCTTACTTTGTGTTTTTAATTCTTGGATGTAGGCAACAGGCCTTGCCCTCGTATATTCAGCCTTGTTCTCAATTTGGAGCAGCGATGGAGATAGTTGATGCTCATGAATGCAGGAGGAAAACACTTCCAAGATATTTGTAAATGATAATTGTATGAATTACATCTTGTATTTGCTGAAAGTGATATTTCTTGGATGCTCATATAATACTTGGCTAAATACTGTAGATGGTACCTCAATTTGATCATCTCATGAATTAAGCTGATGCTTGTATCTATAATGTTCTCTATTTTACCTAGAATTTATTGCTCTACTGTTGGAGTTCATACGATTTTTCAGATTTTTTTTCTTGCATTTTTAACTGAATTATTAAATTTTTGTGCTCGGTTATGTTTATTTAGACATTTTTTTATCTTGTTGTGTGTGCTCCAACTAGCCAGTAGGCTCAACACTTAAAAACCCTAATCATCCCCCAGTCCCGCGAGCTGCTTCCAAATGGTAGCAGGGAAATCTCCCCTAGCGGGAAGTGCTTCCCCTAGAGATTTGGCTGGGATTCACTTGGTACAGGGAAAATCCCTGTATGGGGTTTTTCCCAGGGGTTTTCTCCCCGTGCATCCAAAGGAGCCCATAATATATTATAGATGCCGGATTTTAAAAAACTAATAGCTAAAAACCAAGCTAAATCAATCGATGCCAATCCTTATCCTTAAACCCACCCATATAACCGCTTCTCTCTCTCTCACTCACTTTCTCTTACTCGCTCTCCCCCACCGTCTCTCTCTTTCTCTCTCTCTCTCATCCCTGCCCCCTCCCTTCTCGCCTCCCTCAACGGCGGCAGATCTGGCAGAGGCGATGGCGTCAACGACTCCCGCGGGCCGGATCCGACGGTCCTATAGCCCCTCCCCCTCCCCCTCCGCCCCTAACCTTCTTCCGTGGCGGAACTGGTGGCAACGGTGGTGTCGGTGGCTCCCGCGGGCAAATCCAATGGAGGCTATGGCAGTGGTGTTTCTGACAAGCGGGTCCAGCGGTCCTCTACCCCCTCTCCGTCCCCCTAACCCCAAGCTTCTCCCTCGGTGGCGGCAGTGGCATCGACGCTTCCACGGGCGCATCAGGCATAGGCGACAGTGGTGGCATTTCCAACAGACGGATATAGCGGCCCTCTACCCCCTCCCCTTCCTCCTCCGCCCCCAAGATTCTCCTGTGATGGCGGCGGTGGCATCGATGCTCCTGCGGGCGGATCCGATAGATGTGGCAGCCGGCGGTGGCATTTCTGACGAGTGGATCCGGCAGTCCTCTACCCCTCCCCCTCCACCCTAAGCTTCTCCTGTGGCGGATCCGGTTGTGGCGGCGGATCCCGCGGGTGGATCCGGCGGAGGCCAATTGATTGATTGTTGTTGTTGTTGTTGTGATGATGTTGTTCTTGTTGTTGTGATGATGACTATGATCGATAGTTCGTTGTGGATTGATTTTGGGGGTGAAGAGGGATGGATGCGCTCGGTGCATCGAGCCCTTTTTTTTTTCCCAACCCGGGAACCATAAAGGTGTCGGTTCCTAAGCAACACCTTTTAGGAGACTCAAAGGTGCTGCTTGCTTGGGAAATCCAGCAACTAACATGTTTCATTTGCGGAATTTATGTTAATTGGAATATTTTCCAAGATTCATGTTGGAGGGTTGTCGGGCCGGATAGCCAACTGGGTTGAATCATGAGCCCAAGAGTGATAACTGCACGGTCCACGCTGCATATGCCTTCGTTTCCATCGGTACTCATACTGTTCAAAATTTAATCCCCATTTTTCTCACACACGCAGAGAAGAGAGGATTGATTTGGATCTATTCTTATCGGCGCCGTTGTCGTGATGCCCTCTTCTCCAGCGGATGGCCGAACCCTTGGGCTTGGCTTCGTCATCAAGAGGGTGGAGCGTGCGGCTTATTTGTGGAGGTTGAGGTTGTGGAACAATCTCGTCCATTTTTGCTGCATCATCGTCGTTGGTGTTTGATGCCTTTCCATCCGCCACTGCCAGTGTGTGCGCACTTTTTTCAGAGATCGGTGACTGCAACATCTCTGATATATGGCAAATTTTGTTACAGGACACTTCGACTTCGTGCTTTTAGCCGTAGGATACTGGCCGAACTCACTTTTCGGGGAAAACACTCCATAAACATAGTAATTTGCCAATGGACACCGCGCCGATTAGAATAATAATTTCAGGTTGAGGAGGAGAGAGAAATCGCGTAAAATGTCAAAAACGCCCATGGGCCCACATGTCAGCTCTCCTATCTCTCTTCTCTTCTCTCTCTATCTTCTTCCAGGCGATGCCGGTCACCTCCGCCCCGCGGCGCCTTCTTGAACCGCACCCACATCCGCTTCAGGTCGCTTGCCGATGGCACATCCTCCTGCCCGTACCTCGCCCGTCACTTGCTCTCTTATGGCAAGATCGAGTACAGCAGCAGCTGCACCCCGTCCCGAGCACCGCGCCTTCCTGGATGCGCGGCGGATCCCCATCGCGACCTCTCCTCCCCCTCCAATCTCTCTCAATCTCGTCCGGCCGGCCACCACCGCTGTCTGTCTTCGTGCCATCGTCATCACCGCTGCCGCATTCACCGTCGCCATGCCGACGCAGCTGTCACCTGCACGTAGCGCCACCGCCATGCCACTGCCACCGTCAAAGCCACCGCCGTCGCCACCGTGCGCCAGGATCTTGATCTTGAGACCTTCCGCCGCCGCCTCCTCGTCGTCGTCCTCACCCTCCGCCACTGCCGCCCCACGCAACAAAGGCGCAGTCACCGCCACGCCGCAGTTGCCGCAACCGCCATCGTCGCGCGTCGTCGTGGTCGTCGTCAGCATCGCAGCCGCCGCACGACTCCCGGTGCTCCCAGTGCTACACTCCGCCACTGTCGCCGCCGCACGACTGCCGGCGCTCCCGGTTGAAGAGATGGAAGATATGACATGTGTGCCCAAGGGCATTTTATAACTTTCACGTGATTTGTCTCTTCTCTTCAACCAGAAATTAGTATTTTAATTGGCGCGGTGTCCACTGGCAAATTACTATGTTTATGGAGTGTTTTTCCCCAAAAGTGAGTTCGGGCGGTGTCTTACCGCTAAAACCACGAAATCAAAGTGTCCTGTAGCAAAATTTCCCCTTGATATATCACTCAGTCTTCTTATTGTTCCACTGAAATTCGAACGTATTGTGCTTTCGTTTTGTGGACGCAGCTTTTAGCCTGCACTCTGACCAGGTCCTCTTCTAGGTTCTTCATTTTGTATAGAGATTAATATTTCTAGTGAACATAACTTAATTAGTTTGTGTAGTTTTTTCATCTACTAAACATAACTTAGTTTGTAGATTTTTTTTTATTTTCGTAGTTTTGGTTTTCTAAATTTTTTTAGTTTTGTTAGGTATTAAACATGATTTGTTACTTTTGTAGTTTAGTCAGCTACTAAACATTAATTAGTTTTCTTAGCTAATACTTTCTTTGTATACTTTTTTTTAGTTTTGTACTTTTCGTTTTGTTTCTATCAGATTTTGATAATTTTGGTATATATTAATCAGGCTAATGCGCTCTCTACATGATAATAACTATAAAATCATATTATTTAGATCATAGCCTATCTTCTATTTGTTTTGTATTTGTTTTGTCAGATTTTTGTAATTTAGGGTTTTGTATCTTGTCATAGCCTATCATAGCATAATTCCTACACCTCTGAAGGGTACATATTAATCAGGCTGTTGTGCTATCTATATGACAATAACTATGTAATCATATTATATTATTTAGGTCATCGCTTAGCCGTGGCTTCTCGTCGGCACAAGCCATCAAAGGCTGACCGGTGGTAGGGTACCCATTGATGGCCGTGCGTCTGCTTGTGTGCGCAATAAGGGCTGTATATGCAGGCATAATAGCTTCCATTTCTCTCGCCCATCAACGATTCCTGATGCCTTCCAAACTTACATAGAGTTGTGCTGCTTGATCGAGGAGTGCTTTAATATACTTTAGGTCGTCCGGGGTCATGATTGTCGAATCTGTACTAAATATGTAATATATGGTCGTTTGTTTCTTTGAAGATCTTCTGAAAGAAGACTTCAACAGGGTTACTCTCTGAAGTCTTCATGTTAGAGCAGCTCAAAAGACAGCTATAGATAAAATAATGAATGATTTTGAAAGATGAGTGAACAAAACATACTAATATATAGAGCGAAAAAGTGCGATGCTATAATACAGCTATATTATTGCAGCCGAGCTGTTTTCATTGAAGTCATTGATTGACGTAGCGGTACTGAACATGTACTAAACGGGTAGGAAGGTTTGATGATTTATTAACAGTCCACAGTTACACTATGAAAAGTTTAACTAAAATTTTCCTTTATTTGCATGGGCTTAATTTCACAGGTTCTCGAGCACCAAACGGCCACTAGAATGGTAACCACCATCTCAATCGGACGGCAACCCCCATTACAATCGGGTACAGCGTCCGTCACAGCCTAGAAGTCACAGATGTGAAAAGTTATCTCAATCGGGACAAACGGCCGTCACGGGTGAAGCTATCTCAGTCGGGCCTTAATTAAAGCCCATCACTGATAGCTTTGACCCTGATGACCAGTCAAACTGTAGCCCGTCACGGATGACCAATCTTAATCGGGTCACAACTAGCGCCCATCACAGATGACTACTAACCTCAATCTGGCCTAAACTAGGGCATGTCACGGATGACACACATCTCAATCGGGCCTAAACTATAGCCCGTCACAGATGACCCTTATCTGTGATGGGCATTAACTATAACCCGTCAAAGATGACCCTCATCTCAATTGGACACTAAGTTAATGCCCGCCTGTTAACAACCAAATTTGGTAATTCAAGTATCGGAGATGAAGATAGAATTGAAGCGGAATCCAAGATGGAGATCGTTCCGGAAACAGAGCGAGAATCGGCTAAAGTCCGAATCGGCTGCGATCAGGATTGGAAGAGTTCGAGTCGGACAAGGTTGGCCGATTAAGCCGATTCCGACAATATGACTCGGTACACGTTGTCGGGTTGAGTAAATGTGCTTCGTGAGGATTGCCATGCACGGATTGAGTCCTGAAAAGGCAATTGTATCTATTAATTAGGATATTTCATGTAATTTCCTTAGAGATAAGTTTGGGTAAAAGTCTGCCGCAAAGACTTATGGTATCTCAGAGTTTGTTAGAGATAACAGTCGTGTCCGATATGGACATATTTTGTAATCTCGGGTATAAATAGATCCCGAGCCCCATGTAATACAACAACACACGTTCAAATACAATCTCGGTGCATCGCCACCCTTTTACTTTCGTTTTATTTCGACGAGTTCTTGCTTTCGGGTTGATCTGCATCGGTTTCAATCTTCAACTAGAGGTAAAACTTGTTATGGCGGCTTGCGTTCTCGGGATTAGTGCTTCCATCATTATGATACTCTAATTTTGTTTACGTAAGTTGTCGAGTTATCATATATCCTATATAATCTCTGGCAATATTGTTATTTAACCTTCAATAGGCTAACATCTGACGCTAGAAGGCAGCCGATCAGGTTAAATACCAACGTTGACTTAGATTATACAGGGTGTCCACAACTCTATGAAACATCCAATAGTTTGATTGTCTAGATATTGTCCTTCTTTTCATACTTAATGCTGCATCAGTTAAGTTTGATCTATTAAGTCGTGCTTAGAATCTCAATCTCTAGCCTGCTTTTGGTTGCCGATTAGGGTGGTATCGGGGTTTTAGCCGATATTACCTGATTTAGCCTTATGTTTCATGTGCTTAATTGATATGCTAGATCTGCCCTTTATGTTAAGATCTTATTACAACAAAGTATATTAGACTTCTGTTTAGTATATTTTACTTGCTTTAATATCTTAATATAGAGTAGTGTCGGAGTATTAGTCGATACATGCTAGATCTATCTGATCGGCTATGCTGTAAGCATTTATAATCTCATTGTTAATATATATATCGATCTAAGTGATTTATACTGTCTCGGCATGGTGACCGATCTATCCCAATCACTTGATTTAAGTATATATCGACATAAGGATTGTATGCCGTTAATATCTACAGCCGATTGAATAGGTTGTTCTTTCTTACTTATGTATGACTGCCGATCGATTCAAATATGACATCGGCTCAAAGATAAATGATATGTCATTGGCGGCTGGCCGATCGGCTATCATTTATGGATTTAACTGCTATTTTCTTGTCTTTGTTTCTTGTTGATTGCAGGATCAAATCAACTAGCACACTCACGAACCTAAAAGCAAAATTTTTGGACCTGCACTGAAGTTAAGTAGATCTTCCAGGCATCATGTTTTTCGCATCAACACCGCCACAAATGACTATAATAAAAAAATATTTTTTGGCTAGTCAGGCCTTTGCTAGCCATGACGTCCCGCCTCTCTCAGGAGGGGCTAATATTTTTTGTCCTCACTTGAGTGCACTCGATCGGTCACCCATCCCAAAATTGCTCCAGCCCAAGCACGCTTAACATCAAAGTTCTTTAGAGATCGGCTTCCAGAAAAGAAGTTGTAACTTGTATTAATCCTATTAAGCCCTGGCCAGGATGTCACACCCCCAACATCATCTATTCATATACATTCATTCACATACACAACCATCAATAGATTTAACACAACCACATTCGCATAACATCCATTTTGATCACATATTTCACATCTATTTACATATTTCAACAGCAAAACTGAGTTAATTGGATAAAATATATATTTAGCAAGTATTATCATGAAGATGAGGCAAATCAGACTTCTAGGCAAAAATGAATTTCGAATTGAATTTTATGATACTAAATGAACTCATATGAAAAATCTGTCAAAAACAAAGGTGTAGAACTCATTGAGATCTGTCAAAAATAAAGCCTGTCACAGATGAGTCATCAGTGACGGGCTCTATACTAATGCCCGACTGAGATGACCTATCTCTATCGGGAATTAAATAATGCCCGTCACCGATGAATATTTTTCCATTTTCCATATGAAATGTTTATATTCAATTTATGTGGTATTTTTTATTTGCAATTTATGAAAACTTTAAATTTAATTTTAAGCTGATTTTTGTGTATCTAATGCAAAAATCAAAAACAACAAAATTGTATAACTCATCGAGATCTATAACAAAATTGTACAACTCATCGAGATCTACAACTATTGTATCGGTCCTTTGTACAAATAAGTTAATTTGAACAATTCGAATTTTGAATTTTCAAAATCTGACAACTTTGAACAAAAATTGGGGTTAATAAATGATTTCAAATAGAAAAGTCACCAAAACCAAAGTTGTAGAACACATTGAGATGCAAAATTTTTATTTTGCTCATTTCTCCATCTCACTCTATTTGAACAATTTGAAATTTGAAATTCAAAGTTTGAGAAATTCAAATAGAATTTTTCTATATAACATGAAACTTGATAGTAACATTTATAACATGAAACTTGATATAACAAAGTTGAATAACTCATCACGATCTGAAACTTTTATTTTGGTCATTTCTTCATCCGACAAAGTGATAGTAACATTGTTCACAAAATTGATATATGTTTTATCTGGTTTTATAAATTATAACACGAATATGTAAATTTTATGAACAATGTTACTAAAACTTTGTCGGATGAAGAAATGACAAAAATAAAAGTTTTAGATCTTGATGAGTTATACAATTTTTTTGTTGATGACTTTTTCAGTTGAAATCATTTAGTATTTGAAAATATTGTTTGAAGTTGTCATATTTTCAAATTCAAATTCAAACTGTTCAAAAAAATGTTATATAGAAAAATGACCAAAATAAAAGTTATAGATCCTGATGATATATACAACTTTGTTGTTGATGATTTTTTTAGTTGAAATCATTTATTATTTGAAAATGTTGTTTGAAGTTTTCATATTTTCAAATTCAAATTCAATCTGTTCAAAAAATGTTATATGGAAAAATGACAAAACTAAAAGTTGTAAATCTTAATAAGTTATACAACTTTGTTGTTGAAAATTTTTCCATTTGAAATCATTTAGTATTTGAAAATATGTTGTTTGAAGTTGTCATATTTTTAAATTCAAATTCAAACTGTTAAAAAAAGTTATATATAAAAATGGCCAAACTAAAAGTTGTAAATCTTGATAAGTTATATAATTTTGTTGTTGATAATTTTTTCATTTGAAATCAGTTGCTACCCATAAAATTATTTTGACTCATAAAAAGAATTATTATACTCTAGTTAATTATTTTTCTATAGGTCAATTTACAAATATAAACATTTCATATAAAAATGGAAAAAATACTCATCGGTGACGGGGTTTAGTTAATGCCCGATAGAGATTAAGTCATCTCAATCGGGCATTAGTATGAGTCCGTCACTGATGAATCATCTGTGATGGGCCTAATTGTTATCTCAATCGGGCCTCAAGTTGGTGCCCTTCACGTATGATGGTCATACGTGTCGGGCTCCAACTTGAGGTCCGTTTGAGATATGGAATGTTATCTCAATCGGGCCTAAACTACGACCCGTCACTGATAGGTGTCATCTGTGACGGGCCTGAGTTTTATGCCCATCTAATATGTCTGTACGACCATATCTTAATCAGGCACATTTTCGGCCCGATTGAGATGACTTCCTTGTGACGGCCCGCTATTTTTAGACATGTTAGAGGCTACCACAGATGGAAGGATCTGTACTAATGGGCCAAAGCTCCAAAAAGAAGCTTTAATTTGGAACACAAGACAGAAAAATAGGTATCCTCTTGTGTAGATACAACACTCGTGTAATCACTTATGTGATCTTCCAAACAATAAAATATATGATCCGAATTTCATCGTGCAATGTATTTGATTATAGTTTCCTAGAACTTCTGGTCTTTCTATATTAGAACTCCTACTTCTAGATTTTTCCTTTATATATCTTCTTGTAAACTACATGGGAAATATCTGATAGTTAGCTTATTGTCGTTTCCTTCATTACAACTAACATCTCAATATTGATCATTGCCGGTACGTGTCTCTTGTATTTTCTCGAAAAGGTTTTTCATGTAAAAACTCATGTCTTGTCGTGTATCTATTTCCCTAACACAAATATGTCCCAAAATAGTTCCCCTACCTGCTATGCTTTAGCAGATCAAATGTGTACAGCTAAATCTGTCATTATTCCCTACTGAATTCGACTAAGAAAACAAGGACACAAAAACAAAACATGGATACGCATTGATCTGTTTCCCATTACAATGTTGATTCGTCTTCCCTTAGATCACATGTTCTCCCGTTGCTGGTGCTTCCCACACTGATTGGGATCAGGGGCGTCCTACAGGAGAAAACCACTAGGGTAGCTCTTCTGATGATAATTCGTGATTGCTGTGGTGTTTAGAAACTTTTATCGGGTCATTAGACCCCGGCAACTATATAGAAGCTTCGTCTCTGATTGGGATATACAGTTGAGGAAATGAACATACATGGGCATCTGTTTGAGGTTGACCAGTTGTATCAATACCTGATGCTAATCATTCCTACTTCTCATAGTTCACTTTTGTTTACATCTTGACGAATTGTTTTATCAAACTAAGTTGGACAATGGAAGAGATAATCTGGCACAGAATTGATTGGACGTTATTATAGGGGAGAACCATGTAGACCTTAGAACGATATATACAACGAGTGAGCAATAGTAGATATGAGCATAAATCAAATAAACCTTATTTTCCCTCAAACTCGACCGGTTCTTTTATTTGCTAACGATGTATCCCGAGATCGATTGAAGTTATGAGGGGCAATTATTGCAGTTCAATTTAGTGGCTTCCTTCACGGATATATATTTTTTCTAAGGTATACCTTTGCTTCTGGACCATCCATTTCATCTGATGTAACGCACCATAATCAATTATACCATAGAACTAGTAGTATAGGTAGTAGAATTGGTGGAGGGGACGATTTGGGAAAAAACGGTATAATAAAAAAATTTCCTTTGTATTTTCCGGAATAATCACCTATTTTCCCCGGATCTCACACAGATGCATGCATGTGAAAGCTATTGCATTGTTTCTGGATTTCTTGCTTGATCTGTTAATTATTAACTAGGAAGGTAGCCCGCGCATTCGCGTGGGCATGTATCGTAGGCTGCATTTGAGATACCTGTAAGTAATAGGCTGATTGTGTTAAAATGTCATATTTGTTATATAGCAAACTATATATAGGCATATGGATCTTATATCGTTGGTTTGATTATAAACAGAGCAATAGTTAGATTAGAAATCAGACGTGAAACTTATAATTATAGATTATTTATCTTTTAGTTAAACAGGAACGTGAGAGGAATGAAAAGCGTAGAGCTTGAGCCAGAGAGGGGAAGGAGTGGGTGTGTAGTGATGGGCGCATATGGAGCGGCATTTTTTTTTGTATTTTTTCTAAGTAATTTAAGTGAAAGCAGATTATCATATGTTAATTTCCTAAGATTTGCAAGTTTTTTTTTCAAGATGTGACATGTCACTGATTTGATAGATTTTTTTTCTAAAAGTAGATTTGATAGTTGAAAATAATATTAATAGGTCATCAATCTAAGAAAAAACCGTTGGGTAGATGTTTTATTTTTTCTTTGAATTTATAAGTTTTACTAATTTTTAAAATGTGATACTTGGTAGTTTAACATGGCTCTAAAAGGTCATACATGGTGACTTTATATTTTTCTAATTTTTATTATGTAGAATGATTAAGATGACAGAATACATGTTGTCACTTTTTTAATGTTTCAGTGCTCTTTGCTTCTTGGTCTATGTTCAAATTACGTATTTTAAATTTTACATAGTAAAATATAAGCAATATAATCAACAGTGTAAATAAATTAAAAATCGGATGTTATTTGGGTTGTCATGTAAAGAATAGGTGGCAGTTCAAATAACATCTTTTATTTTTATAGTAAAATATTGGTAATATTGATTTTAAATTATTTAGCTGTCTAATTATGAAACAGCCGTTCAAATAAACTAAACAAAAACGGATATACTACCTCCGTTTCATATTATAAGTCATTTTGATTTTTTGTAGTCAATTTTTTACATTTTGACCAAGTGTATAGAAAAATGAGTAAATTGCATCTTGGGCTATTTTTTCTTACCTGTGTTGTAACTTGGACCAGTGAAAAAGTAAACTTTTCACTTTGGACCGGGTATGTTTACACAAGGTTTCAATTTAGACTCTCTTCTTCTTCCTCCAGCTCCCTTTCTTCCTCTCTTTTCTCTGTACAGCTCAAGGTCTCTTTCTCGATCAGGTGTAGTGCATGAAAAGGCAAGAAGCAAAACCCTTCACAGGGTAGCCACCCGCCGAAGTTGATTTCGAGCTCAAATGCAGGCGGCACTACGAAGGCGGAGCTTGAGCGCTGCAAAACTTGTTGAAGCTCGAGCGACACGTGGAGATTTAGCGCAGGCGTGCAACATAACATGTAGCACTAGCGCAGGTCGAGCATGAGCTTGAGCGTGGCTATCTGCTACTTGACTTAGTTCTTATCGTCAGTTCAGAAAGTAGCAGCAACTGTTTGTCATTGCAGGCCAGCTTCTTCGTATGCTAGTTGCTACCCGTAGGAATACTTGTTGTGCACCCTCCGCTGTCTTTGAAATTAAGCCACAAGCACTAGGTAGTCGATGATTGAAAATGCAAACTACCCTTTGAATTCTTTGGAAGACTTTACAGGTTGAAGGGGAGAGAGGGGGAAGAGAGTTGGAGGAAGAAGAAGGGAGACTAAATTGAAACATCATGTAAAGATACCTGGCCCAAAGTGAAAAGTTTGGCTTTAGCCTAGTCCAAATTGTAACAATGGTAATCAAAGGTGGCTCAAGGTGCAATTCACTCTAGAAAAATATAGTAAAATTTTACAAAAAAAAACATATTATGGATATATATTTAATGTTATATCTAACAAAACAATTTTGTGTGATAGATGTTGTTAAATTTTTTATATATATTTGGTCAAACCTAAAGAATTTTAATTAAGAAAAAAGTTAAAAGGACTTATAATATGAAATAGAGGGAGTAACTTTTTAGAATTATGATTATTTTGCTATGTAACTATTATCTTTTTTCTAAATTGTTAGTTAAAAATAGATTTGTTATTTATAAAAGCATGCATCTAATCATTAATCATTTATATATTTAGGCATGGGACATGCAATCAAGAGTCCACAGCCATTCTCGTGAGATAAAAGCGAAGAAATTAATTATTAAGTAATAAAAGAAAAATCTTAACTACCATACATAAAAAAGGAAAGAAATGAGGAGAAGGAGATGAGAACTTACGTACGGTAGTAATTGAGAAAGGATATTTTTTTATCAGATAAATCTAATTGGCCCATCAGTTTAAATTATTTTTTTTTCTAATTTGTTAGAGTGCCACGTGGTGGCTTAGGAACGTTTATAGGAATCTCACGTGGCAACTTAAGAGCGTTTGTAGGAAGTCTAATGGAATTTTAGTATATAATAGAAGATTTGCTGTTTTCCAAAGAGAAGGTTGGGTTATCCAAATTACAACAACGCATCCAGGCACACAATACTAAAAAAAGCATTTTCGCAGACGTAATGATTTTTTTTCTCAGGCGGGTATCACTTTTGGAGCGAAATGACCGCCTACGAAAATATAAACCGGGGTGAAGCTCGCCGTCCACCTGCGAACATCATTTTTTTCAGGCGGACCACTTTACAGATTCGTGTTAAATCCGCCTGTGAAAATACATTTATTTTCAGTGGCAAACCTCCTCTCAAGTGGTCCGTCTAAAAAATATGATTTTTGCTGGCGGAATCTTATGTGGTCCGCCTGCAAAATAATGCGTACAGAAAAAATCTAGGGAAAATTGAAACCATGCCATTATAATTTTGCAAAATTTGAGATATGCCATCCTGACCCACATGTCATTGACTCATGTGGGTCCTACATGTCATTGAGATACCGATGGCATATCTCATACTTTGTAAAATTATAATGGCATGGTTCCAAATTACCCAAAAATCTAAGCCCGTCTAAAAAAATATGATTTTTGCAGGCGGAATCTTATGTGGTCCGCCAGCAAAAATAATACCTACAGAAAAAATCTAAGCCCTATCCCATCCTTATCCTCTCCACAACCACTCATTTTCCTCACCCTTCTCTCTCTCATTTCCGGCTCCCTCCCCTCTCAGATCCGGTGGAGGGGATGGGCGGCAGCGACGGCGCGGACGGAGGGGATCCTCAGCAGCTGCTCGGGTGGAGGGCGCTGGCCGCGCGACGACGACGACGACTAGAGCCGGCCGCATCGCTGCCCCTCCCCTCCCGTCAGCTCCCAAATCTGGCGGAGGGGAGGGGCGTCAGTGGCGGCACGGGCGGAGGGGTCAGCGGTGGCACTCTCTCATGTCCCTCAGCTCTACTCTCCTGCGCTGCCGGCCACGACGATGATGACTACCGCGCGACGACAACGGCCCTACCGCGCGATGACGACGACGACTACCGTCGGCCGCGTCGCTAGCTCGCTGCTCCTTCCAGATATGTACAAAAGAGGGGAGCCGGCCGTTAGCGGTGGCGGAGACAGCACTCCCCTCGGGCATTGGCGGCGGATGGAGGAGGAGAGCTATCGAGGGGAGGGGAAGGCCGGCGGCTTTTTTTTTTTCAATGAAAATATTTTCACAGGGGTGTGGATCTACCGCCTGTAAAAATGATTTTTGCAATATATAATGTGTACTGAGAAAGTGTGGTGATTTTCCTTGAAGTCTTTTCATTCACGTCGATGTACTGAACTGTACCGAAATGCTTAGCTAGTAAGGTTTGAGGATTTAACCGTTCAAACATACACTATGAGAAGCCTAATTAAACTTCTCATAGCGTATGAGGATTTAATTAGGCTAATTACACATACACTAGTGTATGAGAAGGCTAATTAAGCTAATTAGGCCAAACTTCACAAAATCCAAAAAGAAGCCTTGTAAGTTGTAACACAAGAGAAACCCAAACATGCATTAGAAACTTTTAATTTTTTAACTTGATATATATTTCGAATTTAATGTTTTTTGGTTTTTGACGATTCTTACCACATTCTGTTGCAACGCACCCACATTCAACTAGTTGCTTCATATATCTTGAGGTCTTTGAATATCAGCGCTAAACATATGTTTAATACTAGGCTAACACAATACTAAAATGGTCTTAAAGGTTGTTTGGTTCACTGATTACTTCTTCTAGTTCAATCTTCCCCAAGAAAATGAGCCCTAAAATAGTTCTCCAACAAGCAATATATGTTTGCAGGTAGTTCCTGATAGTTTGTTGTGATGAAGAAAATCACTGACAGTCTTATTCATTTATGTCCCATCACAGTGTTGATCCATCTCCTTTTGGCTGGGTTTTCCAACTGCTGGTAGCTTCCAGCCTTCCGGCAGCTCCTTGATAATCTTGGGAAAGCAAACAGATACACAGAACTGTTTCAGTTCAGTATGATGTATCAATGCCTGATGCCGATCATTCATAGTTCACTAGCGAGATTGCTTATTAGAGGGCGAATTTCTTGTTCGAGCTAGGAAGGAAAATTAAATGGTGAAAGATACTTCAGACGGAACGAATTGGACATATATATATATATATATATATATATATATATATATATATATAGGGGAACATGTAGCGTGACAAATTTGGTAGATGTGGCGATTAAATTCTTATTAGTTTATGCCAGAAAGTTGATCCATTCTTTCATTGAGTTATAGGCAGGGGATCAAGTTAATTGGCCATATGGCCAATCGTTGCATTTCAATTTAGTTGTTGCCCTCGGTCTTTGGTGGCAGTTAAAATGGGGGAATTTAACTATTTGCCACTTTTACATTTGTCAATTAACCAAATACCCTTCTTAGAATTGTACTTAAGAATTTGCCATTGTAGAGAGAAGGTTTTATAATTTTTTGCCACTTTTTACACTATGGAGTGCCACATGTGCATGCCAACATTGGACCAACGTGAAAAAAGACCAATCTACCCCTGCTAGCTAGTAGTATGTTTCTCAGTTGCTAAAGCCTGAACGCATGGAATCTTAGTTATAATTCATTCACCGGAAAGATATTCGGCAACATGCTCATTCTTCCTATTTTAAATTTATAAGCCAACAACATCAATGGCACCATTGTTACAGTCAATTCATTAACTTTTTTTAGGCTGCATTTGGATCTCTTTTTTCTAACTTCTACTCCCTGATTTTTTTCGCACACATTTCTTTAATAACTTTTTAATTAAAATTAAGTTACTTTATAAACATATATTAATCTATTTTTTATTTTTTAAAGCTCAAACTAAATTAGTCATGCACTAATTCTTTGCTCAATTTTACGTGAAGAGATAAATGTTTCCAAACCATGCTATTGTACACCTTAATCGAGCTCACACTAGGTGGCACCATCCCAACAATACCAGCCAACATGTAATACTGTTTAGCAGTTCACTGGTGGAGGAGAAACCATCTTTCGTCGGTCAGGCTAATTCCACAATAGTCCCGGTTGCAACAAAAACCGGGACTAAAGAAGATGATCTTTAGTCCCGGTTCAAATGCTGTCAGGGCCTGTCAGGCCCCTCGGGATCTTTAATTCCGGTTAATAACTCCAACCGGGACTAAAGATCGTAACTTTAGTCCCGGTTGGTAACACCAACCGGGACTAAAGATCCCGGCGATCTTTAGCCCCGGTTCATAACACCAACCGGGAATAAAGTCCCACCCCTATATATATATGTCTTCTTCCTCCTCCAGCCCAAGCAAGCTTCAAAATTTCTTCAAAAAAGAGGGGAGGTCATGCCAAAATTTCTAGTGAATTTATTGTGTTGATTATATACAAATCGGAGGTGCCTAAAAGGTTAGCAACTTCATCCTCCAATGTTTTTTTTTCATATTACATTTGGAGCTATGTTTTGCACACTTTTTTGTCTCCAAAATTTTGTTGTTAGTTGATGAGAGAGAAAATTTGTGTGGAGAAGAAAGAATATATAGAAATTTAGTTTATTTTCTAAGGAAGGTTTCATAAAAAAGTTGAGAAGGAAAATATAGTGAAAATTAATCTTGAATAATAGAAAAAAAAGTATAATGAAAAATTAAAATAAGTACAACACATTAATATTAGTTTAAAACTTTATAAATAGTAAATATTTAATTTATATGGTGTAATATTTCATAATATTTGTATGAATAATGATATGTCATTATTGTGTAACTGTTGAAAGAATTTGTAATTATTTTATAATTATTGTATGACTATCATTATTGTACGAATAATTATGTGTGTATGATTTTTTTTCATGTCATGTAGATAGATCGGCAATGGATGTACGCTGACCGGTAGTCCAAAGAGTTTATTGACGGCGTGCATTATTTTTTGAGAGTGGCCGAAGCTAACAGGCAAAAGGGTTTTATTTGTTGTCCATGCAATAAGTGTAAGAATCAGAAGGAGTATTCTGCATCCAGGACTATTCATTTCCACTTGTTTGAGTCGGGGTTCATGCCAAGCTATAATTGTTGGACATCCCACAGAGAGCAAGGTGTTGAAATGGAAGAAGATGAAGTGGAAGATGACAATATTCCGGACTTTGCTCAGTACGCTGGATTTGAAGGAAATCAAACGGGCGAGGAGGAAAGGGATGCTGATGGTAACAACGTTGCGGATGATCTTGGTCAGATGTTGCAGGACGCCAAGGAGGATTGCGAAAGTGAAAAGGGGGCCCATAAATTGGACAAGATGTTAGAGGACCACAGAACGTCGTTGTACCCAGGTTGCGAGCAGGGGCACAAAAAGTTGGATACCACTCTGGAGTTCTTACAATGGAAGGCAAAAAATAGTCTTAGAGACAAGGCATTTGGCGATTTATTGAAACTCATCAAGAACATTCTTCCGGAGGGAAACAAGTTGCCCGAGACAACGTACGAGGCTAAGAAGATAGTCTGCCCTCTAGGACTGGAAGTTCAGAAGATTCACGGATGTCCGAATGATTGTATCCTATATCGCGGTGAGGAGTACGAGAACCTAGAAGCATGCTCTGTTTGCAAAGCGCTACGATAAAAGATTAGACGAGATGATCCAAGAGAAGTTGACGGGCAGCTAACGAAGCAGAGAATTCCTGCTAAGGTGATGTGGTATTTCCCTATAATACCACGGCTAAGGCGTTTGTTCAGGAACAAGGGGAACGCTAGAATGATGCGATGGCACGCTGAAGAGCGTCAACAGGACGGGATGCTGAGACACCCCGCCGATGGTTCGCAGTGGCGAAACATCGACAGAAAGTTTAAAGACTTTGGAAAGGACGCACGAAACATACGGTTTGGTTCAAGTACGGATGGCATGAATCCTTTTGGAGAGATGAGTAGCGGCCATAGCACTTGGCCCGTTACTATGTGTATCTACAACCTCCCCCCGTGGCTATGCATGAAGAGGAAGTACATAATGATGTCGATTATAATTCAAGGCCCCAAGCAACCTGGTAACGACATTGATGTGTACCTAAGACCACTGGTCAAAGATCTTAAACTGTTGTGGAAGAAGGAAGGTGTCCCCGTGTGGGATGAGGACAAACAGGAGGAGTTTAACCTACGAGCGCTGCTGTTCGTAACCATCAACGATTGGCCTGCACTTAGCAACCTATCCGGGCAGGCCAACAAGGGGTACAAGGCTTGCACTCACTGTATGGATGAAACAGAAAGTACGTATCTTAAGCACTGTAGGAAGGTTGTGTACATGGGTCATCGTCGATTCCTTGTAGCAAACCACCCGGTACGGAAGAAAGGCAAGCACTTTGAACATAAGGCGGACAACCGTACGAACCCTAAACATCGCAGCGGGAAAACAGTGTTTGCTATGGTTAAAGATCTTAAAGTAGTGTTTGGAAAGGGGCCTGGCAGCCAGCCTATAGAGAGCGAAGATGGTCACGCGGTGATGTGGAAAAAGAACTCTATATTTTGGGAGTTACCCTATTGGGAATTCTTGGACGTCCGCCACGCAATCGACGTGATGCACCTCACTAAGAATCTTTGCGTAAACCTTCTTGGCTTCCTAAGTGTATATGGAAAGTCAAAAGATACACTAGAAGCATGTAATGATCTGAAGCATATGGAACAACACGGTGACCTTCACCCGGAACCAAAGGAGAAAGGAAGGCATTACTTGAGTCCAGCCAGCTACACTCTTAGCAAGGCAGAGAAGGAAAGTATGTTTGAATGCTTGGAGAGCATCAAGGTACCGTCTGGATACTCCACGAATATAAAGCGAATAATAAGCACGAAGGAGAAGAAGTTCACAAATCTAAAGTCTCATGACTGTCACGTGTTAATGACACAGCTGCTACCAGTTGTAATAAGAGGTATCCTCCCAGACAATGTCCGGGCAACAATAACAAAGCTATGTGCTTTCATGAACGCAATTTCGCAGAAGGTCATCGATCCTGATAGATTAGAAGCCCTGTAGAATGATGTGGTGCAATGTCTTGTCAGCTTTGAGTTGATATTTCCACCTTCATTTTTCAATATAATGACGCATCTGCTTTGTCACCTTGTCAAAGAGATCGGTATTCTCAGTCCTGTGTACCTACACAACATGTTTCCTTTCGAGAGGTACATGGGCGTTCTGAAGAAGTATGTTCGTAACCGTGCTCGTCCAGAGGCAAGCATCACCAAGGGATATGGAACAGAGGAGGTCATTGAATTTTGCGTAGAATTTATCGAAGCCCTTCGCCCAATCGGGGTACCTGAATCACGCCATGAAGGGAGACTACGGGGAAAGGGGACTCTAGGAAGGAAAGCAATAATGACGGTAGACAACAATTTATTCCGTAAAGCCCATTTCACGGTTCTGGAACAATCTACATTGGTGGCTCCCTACATCGAAGAGCACTTGGCTCTAGTTCGCGCCAAAAACATCGGTAAGTCCGATGCATGGATTACAAGGCATCACATTGATACTTTCTCCACGTGGCTGCGACAACATCTCATGGGTAACGAGACGATTAACCAACAACTGGCCTTCCTGGCGAGGGGACCATCTGGCTCGATCGCGACATTCCAGGGATATGATATCAATGGGCACACATTCTACACGAGGGCCCAAGACATGAAGAGCACGAATCAGAACAGTGCTATTCGTATCGATGCCATGGGACACGATGGTACGACTGGCATGTATTACGGTGCCATCGAGGACAAATGGGAACTTGACTATGGACCTCTCAAGGTCCCTCTATTCCGGTGCCAATGGGTTAGGTTGACTGGTGGAGGCGTAACGATTGATGACAGTGGGATGACAACGGTTGACCTTAACAAGGTTGGATACTCGGACGAACCTTTTGTCCTTGCCAATGATGTAGCCCAAGTTTTTTACGTCAAGGACATGTCTAGCAAAGGAAAAAAGGGCAAAGTGACTGAGGAGCCGAAGCACCACGTTGTTCTCCCAGGAAAAAGAAAAATCGTCAGAGTAGACGACAAGACTGACGAGGATTACGATCAGTTTGATGGGCAACCCCCTTTCACGGTGACAATTGACCCTAGCATCCTCCTATCAAATGAAGACACCCCTTACTCACGTAGCGATCACAAGGAAGGAACAATAGTGAGGAGAAAGTACGTCCGGTCAACCGTCACCGCCGATGTATTACCGTAATTGTTCTGTACACGATGTAAACTATGTTGGATGTACCAAATATCTATACAAATCAATTGTTGTATGGCATATGTTAAATATGTATGATTATTAGAATTTTTATCAAATTGAAATCATCCATATGCTAGTTATATATGATTATTAGATATTTTGTTAATTATGTATGATTATTAGAATTTTAATCAAATTGAAATCATCCATATGCTACATATATATGATTATTAGAATTTCTAAAGGTTTTAAATCATGCATGTGGTATTTACATATGTTAATTACAATTTTTAACAATTTAATATCATGATATGCTAGTTATATATGATATTAGATTTTGTATTAATTTTAAATCATGCATGTGCTATTTACATATGTTAATTAGAATTTTTAACAATTTTAAATCATTCATGTGCTTATTATATATTATCCACGTATTCTACTACGTATAACAATAATTTTTCAAAGGTTTTATCATTCATTGTTCGACTTTAAATAATTGTAATGCATTATTTACTAATTTAGAAACACATTTGGAATGAAATTCAAGACAACTGCTATTATCTTTACTCCTGGTTCCTAACCCTAACCGGATTTAAAAAGAATTTGGAAATAGCGGGAAAAGATCTTTAGTCCCGGTTGGTGAGAACAACCGGGAGTAAAGATATCTTTACTCCCGGTTGATCAGAACAACCGGGACTAAAGATCCAGGGGTATATATATTCCCGGTGCGCCCTCGTCTTCTCCACCAACACTTAGCCGTTTTTCGATCTCGGCTTCTCCTTTGTCGCCACCGTGCCTAGGGCAACCACGCGCCGACACCACCGTCGTCTCTCGCCGTCACTCGGTGGTCCTCGCCACCTCCGTCGCAGACGCCGCCGCCGCCGCACTTCTTGGGTGAGAGCCGCCGCTGCCTCTCTCTCTCTCGATCTCGATCTCTCTCTCTCTCGATCTCGATCTCTCTCTCTCTCTCCACGGCCAACGATCGACGCGGCCGCTGCCGCCGACGACAACGTCGCCACTGCCACGACCGCCACCCCCCCTCGAGCTCGCCACGCCTCCGCGACGCCACGCCACGCCGTCGCCACTGCCACTCCGCCGCCACCGCCTCGAGCTCGCCCCGCCGCCGCTCCGCCACACCGCGGCTGCCGCTGCGCCCGCACGCCACTGATGCCACACCGTGGCCGCCGCGCGCCTCCGCCGCCACGCCCCCACGCCGTCGGGCCCCCACGCCGCCGCCGCCGCCGCGCCCGCACGCCGCCGGGCCGGCCCACGGCGGTCCGACGCCGCCGCCACGCCACTGCACCGACGCCCGAACATTGCTGAACGTGATTGAAACGTGACCGAACGCGAAGAACGTGAACGATACGTGGACGACCTTTGAACGAACGCTGAACAAACGTGAAAGAAACGTTAACGAACGCGAACAAACGTAACGAAACGTTAACGAACGTGAACGAACGTAACGAAACGTTAACGAACGCGAACGAACGTGCGCGTAACGTTAACGAACGCGAACGAGCGTGAACGAAACATTAATGAACGCGAATGAAACGTTAACGAACGCGAAAGAACACAACGAAACGTTAACGAACACGAACGAACGTGAACGAACGTGAACAAAACGTTAATGAACGCGAACGAACGTGCACGAAACGTTAACGAACGCGGACAAACGTAACGAAACGTTAACGAACGTGAACGAACGTGAACGATACGATTACGAAACGCGAACGAACGTGCACGAAACAATTACGAACGTGAATGCACTTGTACTAAAATTGTGAGAACAAACGCATTTATAGTAATACGATTTACTGGTAATACATATATGATTATATATGTAACTTGGCCCGTTTAGACTAATACATTTTCCTGGTAATGTTGCAGAGAAGACGTCGGCATCGTCCCTCAAGCCGAAGTGGTAGCTAGCCATCGAAGGAATTCGCGCAGGCAAGTGATGTAAATAAGTGATTGTTAGATATTTAATATAAGATTGTTACACTTAGCATACATGATTATTACACTTTTAATATAAGATTGTTATCGATTTAATATAAGATTAGTAGCGATTTAATATGAGATTGTTAGACTTAGCATATATGACTATTACAATTTTAATATAAGATTATTAGAGATTAAATATAAGATCGTTAGAGATTTAATATAAGATTGTTAGACTTAGCATATATATATATATGATTATTACAATTTTAATATGAGATTAGTAGTCATTTAATATAAGATTATTAGACTTAGCATATATGACTATTACAATTGTAATATAAGATTATTAGAGATTAAATATAAGATCGTTAGAGATTTATTATAAGATTGATAGACTTAGCATATATATATATATATGATTATTACAATTTTAATATGAGATTAGTAGTCATTTAATTTAAGATTATTAGACTTAGCATATATGACTATTACAATTTTAATATTAGCAGAGTTTTAATATTACAGTTAGCAAATACATCCTACATACTTAACAAATATTTTTTGTATGCACAAATGGCTAATCGCGATGAGGAACAGATACTATACGATACAATCGCAGAGGGAAGCAGCCAGTACTGGAACGAAGAAGAGGGGAACGATGATCCAATCCAGTACTTAAACGAGGAGGGGAACGTGGAGAGGGATGCGGAGGGGAACAAGGAGGGGAACGATGCGGAGGAGGCTAGTGGAAGTCAGCCCTCTGCTGGACAGAAAAGGGCACGCGAACAATGAGGTGCCGCGAAGAAGATAGAGGGTCGGCACATCATAACTGAGGTGGACGAAGACGGCCGACCTAGTGCCCCAGCAGACGCAGCCAAGAATTTTGTACACCACAGCGGTTGGGTTGTGAGGGACAACGTGCCTGTCAGCACGGTTTACTGGCGCAGAACAAGGACACGCTGGTATGATGACAGCTTTGTCCCGGACTCAGAGAAAGATATGTTGTGGACCACAATGCTCGAGACGTTCACGCTACCCGCGGGTATGGATAACATAGTGAAACAGTGGACTCTGAAGAAAATGGCAGAACAGTTCCAGAGCTTCAAGGGAGATCTCTACAAGAAATACGTCCTGAAGGGACTAACACCGAACTTCGACGTATTCCCAAAGCTAAGGGATCATTGGGACGAGTTCCTTGCTTACAAGACAGGGCAACAAGGGCAAGCGATGATGGCCAGAAACAAAGAAAATGCCGCCAAGAAGAAGTACCATCACCACTTGGGGTCAGGCAGATATAGCGTCGCGAAGCCGAAGTGGGAGGAGATGGAGGCTAGCTTGCTTGAGAGGGGTATCGAATCGGCCACCGCTAATTGGCCGGATCGATCGAAGTTCTGGTACTATGCTCACGGTGGAACGCTTAACCCAGTTGATGGCTCCCTTGTCTTCAGCGATTAGATACGCGAGGCTTCTAGTCGACTAACGGACGTAGTGGTAGCCACTTCTCAGGGCACATTCCGACCCGACAGAGAGAAGGATGAGCTGTCACTCGCCCTACAGACTCCCGAGCATCCAGGACGAACACGAGGGAAAGGCATGATTCCCTGGAAGATTGGATTTAAGGAGGACATCCACACGTACAGGAGTCGGATGAGGAGTAAGAGAGATACCGAGGCGAAGATTGCAGATCTTGAGTACAGGGTATCGAGCTATGAGCTCAGCATGCAAGAGGAGGTGGCAAGAAAGGTGGATGAACGTATGGCCGCACATCGGTCCCAGGATCCCCAGCCGTACATTCGTCCTGCAATAGTCAGCCCATCAGGCAATCTAGCAGCTGCGCCTCAACGGGGCAGGTCGGATCACAGAGCATGGACGCCATGCAAACCCAGGACGAAACCACCTGCCCCACTGATGAGGTCACGCAGCGGACACCATGTGAGCTGCATATTCCCTTCAAGAACTTATCAATCAAGGTATGCTCGTAGGTTGATGATTTTTAACTTGTACATTCCGCAAGTTTCTGCTTAGGTTGATTACTAATAGATAACCTCTCATCACGTGAAGGTGGCGTCGGGAACGGCCATCCCAACGGACCCTTCCAGGACTTACCACTGCAGGCCGATTCCAGCAGGAAACTCGAGGGTCGAAGTTGAGCTGGTGGAAGCCGCGTACGAGGACCTCGAGTTGGACTATCCAGGAGGGGACGGTGAGACGCATCTACGAGACACAAGCCACGCCATCATACTATGGCGCAAGCGGTACATCATCCTTCCTGGGTGACAACCGGCATTTCGTGCACCATGTCCTCCGGCACCGCCATCTCCTCCTGCACCATCTCCTCAGGTTCCTCCGCCACGTCCTCTTGCACCATCTCCTCCAGCTCCTCCGCCACCTACTGCTGCACCATCTCCTCCGGCTCCTCCGCCTCCTCCGCCTCCACCGTGTTCGCCGGCACCTCCCAAGACAAGGTCTTGCCAAGCTCCACCGCCTGCCCGCACAAGGGCAACGAAGAAGGCGAAAGTTGACGCCACCAAAAACAAGGAGCCACCATACGATTGCAGTCAAGAGGAGCTTGATGCTTATGTGGCAGGAGAGGTGAAGAGGCAACTCAAGCCTCGGAGTCCTAAAAAGAAGATACCTATTGACCCGAGCGTGAAGAACTTCTTCAAGGGAATGTCCACAACAAACAAGGAGGCGTTACAGATATCGGACTATGACCGAACACTTCAGAGAGCCTATCACAAGAAGTCCAAACCAGTCCCTCAGCTTGGAGAACAACCAAACCAAGAGGTCGAGCCGTTGGTGACCGGCGAAGATTTTGGCATAACGGATTTCATTGCAGACACCGGTCTAACTTTGGATCAGTTGGTTCGAGGCGCACCAATCCCGAAGGCGGAAGTGGCAAACAAGTTTGAACTCGATAAACTGCTTGTCAAACCTGAACAGGTGGAGTCCCTACCGACACAGATGTACAAATTCCATGAACGGTACATGGAAATGAGCGCCAAGGTAGAGAGATGTTCGGAGCGAGGATCAGAAACCCCGACTTCTTGCAAGGAGACGATGTTCTCTGGATCCATTTCAAGGATCTCTTCGATCTGTACCAGTTGGATGCCCTCGACGTCTCTCTTCTGAGCGCATGGATTTTGTGAGTATCTTTGAGTTCGATTTGTTTCGTTCAATAATTAGCTCCTGGCATATATGTAAGCAATAATACTTTCCTTTCATCGTTGTAGAATGGAGATTCAAAGGGCTCGACGGCGGAGGGTCTACGATACTGGGTTCATCGACCCTCGGAGAATCAACACCGAAATGGTCGACAAGTACGAGAAAGACACAGAGGACAATCTCGTCCATCTCCTAACGCAGCAGCATTTCAAGACGTACATACTACTGCCGTACAACACAGAGTGAGTTTTTATTGTCGTTCGAACAAATTTCATTCCCATACATATAGCATGTACATTTTCGATCATATATATCTCATCTCACGCACGCGCATATTCCAGATTCCACTTGGTCCTGTTATTCTTCGACTTGGATGTATGCAGAGTCACTGTGTACGACTCAATGAATAAAGAGAAGATTTTTGACAAGGTCTTCAAACTGATAGACAGGTAAATATAATGCCATCTATTCCAAAGTCGCGGGGAATCTATTGCTATTATGTTGATCTCAAGTAATATTTAATTAATCATAGCTTGCAACTGCATATGTAGGGCTTGGGATCGGTTCCGTCAATTGGTCCACAGGACATGGAAAGAAAAACTTGGACGGAGGTTTCATTTTCCAGTGAGTACATGCATGATCCAAAATTATATTGAATTGAATCTCTAATTACAGTTAATATAAAGAGTATATTAAATCTCTCATCGTTTCTCATGTGGTGTGCAAAGCAGGACCAGGGAACTAACTTATGCGGCTACTACGTATGCGAGTATGCTCACTGCCTATCAAACCAAATATGCACAACACGAGGGCTCGATGTACGTATACATAAACCATTCAAAAGTTCATTGCGTATCGATTTGTTAAGTTGTTTATTAATTTCATATATTGATACGTCATTATTTTTCGAATGATAGCGTATTCACATGAGGGATAATCTCCCACACAAGGATTTTATCACGGCTGTTCAAGAACAACTGATGGGATTCATCAACGAAGAAGTCCTTAATCCCGACGGTGAATTCTACTACGACGGATCGATAATTTATAATGTCGGTCCTTCCTCTTCTGACATAACGCCCGCGTCGAAGTCGAAGTCGTAGCTATAGCGGCTACCGAGCAAATGAATTGTACTATATATGCATGTATATATATATATTTATATATGTACACATTTACTTTTGTGTTAATATATATTTTGGTAACATATATATATATGCACATAAAATGTTAAGTGCTTTAAATTATACATATGTGTGTGTGTATATAATATATGATTTATACATATACACACACATATATATATATGCCTATATGTTATGCATATATATGTATTGTAACATATGTATGTCTATATATATATATATATATATATATATAATCAACCATGCAGCAAACAGGGCCATGCAAAAAAAAAAATGGTGCACCGATCTTTAGTCCCGGTTGGTAACATAAACCAGGACTAAAGATGGTTTGGTCGGCCACGTGGCTGATCGATCTTTAGTCCCGGTTATTTCACCCGGGATTGAACTATCTTTAGTCCCGGATTCGTAGTCCCGGTTGGACAACCGGGACTAAATGGGGGTTACCAACCGGGACTACAAACGGCTTCTCCACCAGTGGTTTAAAAAACGTACACATAAAAAACGAGAGAGATTAGTTGTGAAAGTGAACAAAAGAACTTAGCCTAAGTATCGTTTTTAAAATTTTTTATAACCATCTCAGCGGATCTATTCCTTCAAATATTGATTTGTTATCTGATGTGGATGTACTCGGTCTTTCATACAGTACCTCATAAAAGTGAACAACATCCATACCTATGCAACTGATTTTGCGAAAGCAGTTTTGTCCAAATATTATTCCTGATTCAGCTTATATTACAGCCAATTGCTAACAGGGGTAGATTAGTCATTTCGCATGCCTGCGCCATGCTGGCATGTATATGTGGCGCTGCACAGTGCAGAAATTAAAGTGGCAAAAAATTACAAAAGCTTCTCTCTCCAGTGGCAAATTCTTAACTGCAAATCTAAGAAGGACATTTGGTTAATTGTCAAACATAAAAGTGGCAAATAGTTAAATTCCCTGTTAAAATGTACCAAAACGAGTTTTCTGTGAGGGGGGAAATCAAATGAGTTGCAATTAATGGTTGATCCACTAGCTACAGTCTGGTTCATACTGAGCTAATAGTTCCTGTCCTGATGATCTATCTTTCTTTTTGTTTGGCCTACAGAAAATTAAGAAAAAGGAAAGCACCAAGTTATATTTAGACCAAGGCAATAAACAGTGTTCATAGTAGTAGCGAATCTCTACCGCTACCACTACAAGGTAGCGGACCTAAGATAGCGTGTTCAAACTTAGTGGACACAATAGCACTTTGCGACCGCTTACTACCCGAAACTCAACAAGCCCTGACGGCCTAAAATTTTCCTAACGTGTATATATTGGACTATCAGAAGTACAAGAACTTTTGTGACGTGCGTGTATAGCTGTCATAAGAATTGAATTTTCCTGACGTGCTCTTTGCACCGTGACGACAACACCAATTTTGCTGACGTTATTTGCCGTCAATTGAAAAAGTTTGGATTCCCGCGAGGGTTCTAGCATGTTGAATTAAAATCGTGCCAAAAAAAATGTGACCGCTCCAATAGTTTTGCTGCCGCGCCAAAAATTTCACCGAACACGCGGGCAACAAGTTTCTTTGACGTGCTTTCACCAGTCAGGAATAACATAGGGTAAAATATCCCATACCACACAGCACATAAGTGCTCTCCCCTGCAATCTTCAGGCTCCAGCTATCCTCCAACACTACCTCCGGCATCCTCCTGCTCCCCCACCAACTAGGGCACCCGTTCCAACAGATTTAGACTGGGTGACATAGTAAAGGCATGTCACAAGGTGGCATAGGGTGGATCTCATCCCTCCAAAACTAATCCAACGACTTGGTTGCTTGGGCCCGTCTGTAGGTCCAAAATAATCCCCAATCCATCCATCCTAGAGGGAGACGGCGCTCCCAATCCATCCCGCGCGCTTCGCATCGTCCTTGTTCAGCCACTGCCGCGAGCCAGTTGGGAGGTGCGTTGCCGCCGTGACCGGAGAGGCGCCAAGCCGCTGGGCTCACCGCGAGTGGGAAAGGGACCAGGCGACCGCACTCGCCTTGCCCGCATCCGGCCGTCGCCGCGAGCCAGCTGGGAGGCTCGCCGCCGCCGTGACCGGAGAGGCGCTAGGCTGCCGGGCTCGCCGCGAATGGGGAGGGGACCGGGCGACCGCTTCGCGAGGCTGGGGCCGGGGCCCTGCTGTGCCGCCACGGCCGGAGAGCCGCCAGGCCGCCCTGCCCTGCCGCCACGACCAGGGTCCCATGGAGTCGGCCGGTCGCCAGACCTGACAGCGCGCTGGTGGAGGCGGGCGGCCCCCCTGCCTGAAGTCGTCCTGTTCCCCACGAACTCAGGAAAAAGAAGCATCTCAAGATCCTGGCTTTGGCGGAGCACATTGAGATGTTTACATACTTGCAATCTACCTGTTAATTAGTTCGTCCTGTTCCCCACGAACTCAGGAAAAAGAAGCATCTCAAGATCCTGGCTTTGGCGGAGCACATTGAGATGTTTACATACTTGCAATCTACCTGTTAATTAGTTCTACAGAATGAAATGGACATGGTGCTGTCTCAAGAGGATTCCACCGTTGTTTTGATCAGTTCTGTTTGCAATAATGTACCCTCAAAAGAGTACATTAGCTGATGCCATGTAGTCAGTCCTAGACAAATCAGATTTTGTACTAGTACTATTTAACTTCTGTAGCATTGCATTCCATTCAGATGGAAACGCATACATTGCTTATGTTCTCTTGTTAAACCTGAAACTACAACTGAACTCTTGTGTTTTCTGATCTCAAAGTGTTTCAGTTCATGTGTTACATCATATCATCATGCCATCCTATTCCTGGACTTGCAGAAGTTATAAAGCTTCATTTACCCGCATATTTCTCTTTGCTTATGATTTCACCTTAATCTCCCAATCAAATATGAGTATTTACGTTGTACATCAACTGCACATGAGCTAATATATGTTTGGCCATGATCTTTGTCTTGGAAGAAGCATGCAGAGTTTATGTGATATTATTTTCTAAAAAATTTGACAGCATATATATCCCCATAATTGATGGATGGAGAGATGAAAATAATTGCAATATGTAGAAACTTTAAACTTGGAGCATTCAAAAAACACAAAAACTTGAAAACAACCATATAGAAGTTGGTAATGTTGTGAGATAAGTTTTGGATCATACATGTCATTTAAACAATTATTTGGAGCATACAGAACAACTATTCTAAGGGTAGGCCATGTTCACTTGTACAATTTGGCCACAAAATATTACCGTCGGCCCTGTCCAAAATACTAAACAGAGACCACAAAATACTATAGTTAGTCCTGTCGAAAAGGCATTTAATCATTCCTGTCCAAAAGCAATCAAACCATCATGTACAAAAGCTACCGAACCATCCTGTCCAAAAGCCATGTAACCATCTTGCAAAGACTAGTACAGATCTTGATCATAGAGAATATCATCATCACAACTTGGTGGTGTCACAAGCTGGGTAAAATCGCTAATGATATCGTATTGTTGAAGCTCACGTCAGGCCTAGCGGCCGGCCGCCTCCACGCGCCTCCGCCCGTGGTGGCACGACAGGGCCCCAGCCCCAACCTTGGGCGTGGTCACTTGGTCCCCTCCCCACTCGCGAGGAGCCCAGCAGCCTGGCGCCTCTCCGGTCACGGCGGCGACGAGCCTCCCAGCTAGCTCGCGGCAATGGCCGGACGCAGGCGAGGCGAGCACAGGTGCCTCGTGCGGCGGTCGCCTGGTCCCCTCCCCACTCGCGGCGAGCCTGGTGGCCTGGCGCCTCTCCGGTCATGGCAACGGTGCACCTTCCAGTTGGCTCATGGCGGCAGCCGAACGAGGGCGATGCGAAGCGCGCGAGATGGATTGGGGCGCCGTCTCCCACGGGAATGGATGGATTGGGGATTATTTTGGACATGCAGGCGGGCCCAAGCAATGGAGTCATTGGATTTGTTTTAGAGGGCTGAGATCGACCATATGTCACTTTGTGACATGCATACACTGTGTCACCCAATCTGAATCCCGTTCCAACGGTGGACTTCATGTCTCCCTCTCCGTTCAGATCTGAAGTTGCAGTCTCTGCCAAGCTCGAGCATCTCCTGCGGCCTTTTCCTGTTCGAGGCTGAATCTACTCCATCAAAACCAAGAACTACCTGGGGTAAGTTACTCTCTTTTACTGTCATTTTTCTTTGAATCTGGTGAGTTCTATGTTCTTGTTTTCTCTTTTTTCAGTGCAAGTTGATCTGTTGATGCACCCTAGATCTGTTGGTAAATTTAACTGTTAGATCTACAACAGCAAAGTTCTAATGTGAGCTGTGAATAAACCCCTTTGTTATTTCTTGCTATACCCTCCCTAGCTTGACTTTGTTTTGTTATTATATTCCTTCCAGTGGATGCTTTTCGAGAACAGGAGATGCATAGGCATGACGCTAATAAGGATGGGTAAAAGGCTAGGGAATACTAATATGAGGTAAACTTACTACTCCTAGCGCCCCCATTTTTATTTTTTGTTGTTCTGTAGCAGATTGTGTTGAAAATAATCTAGTGGTGATTTGTTTGACGTTCTATCAGCAGCTTATCTTTTGTTCATATAGTTGCAGCAAAGTCAATATATGTGATTGCTTCCAAATGGGCTAATTTTTCAGTACTTTTATTAGGCCTTTGTTTGTATACTCTGCTATTTGCCTAATTTAATTAGTTGCTTTGCTATAGGACTGTAGAAGATTTGTCTCTTCCTGAGATGTGAAGTAGCTTTATTTGCTCTGGCTATATTTTCCTCTCTATGCCTTTTAGATATAAAAATGAAAATGGTGGCTAATATCTTCTCCAGAGAATTATGATGATGGCTGATTTGAATACATCTGAAGCTTATCATATTTTCACGCGATATGTAAAGAAAACCAATGCCCGTTCTCTTCTACCATTCAAAGGCTAGTTTCAGCAAATTTTCTAAACTTAGGTTTTTCCAGAAAATTCTCAGAGGGCTCAATTTATTTGCAGCTGCAGACAACGATTTCACAATTTTTATGGTTGAAAATTGCTGCACTTTTAGTGTCAGTTACACCTTTACATGATTGTGCAGGATTAATCTCCACAGTATCGCAGGCTTTTTGGTGTCCACCTCTTCCTGTCCTTCGAGAGAAAATCTTTCGTAAGCTGAATTGTCGATGATTTTACTGTCCACTATTGTGTTACAAGCAATACAATGTAGCTGTTACGCATGTTTGATGATATACCAATGTGTCTTGTTGTTTTCTTAGTGCAGTTGCCCATATTGATTCTATAGTGATAAGAATGGTTACCACAACTTAAGTTGGGTCATAGAAATATGTACTTAGACTTGATTAAATTAAATCATGAATGATCATAATCATGTTGGGATACGCGTAGGCTACAATAGCATAAATCAAAATTTTCTATCGTGTAAACCAGGAACCATGCAAGTATTAGATCATAGATCGTTACCACTCGACACGCTGCGCAGCAGAAAAAGATGCTGAGAAGTCGAAGGAACTCTAGCGAAGTAGCGCGCGTCGATGTAGAGGAAGTAGTCGATCGCACCGGCTCGACTTTCACCTCATCGTGAATTCTCCTCGCCGTACTAGCACGCCGATCAGCACCGCAAACCAGCGGCGCCTCTACCGGTATCAACACGTACAAGGATGGAATGCCACGCGCAGATATGCTAGCACCCGAGCGCGGCTAGGGTTTAGCTCGGGGAGGGAAGTGACGGCTAGGGTTTCTCACGTGATGCAATTGCCTCCGCCGGTCACACCCCTCACGAATATATAGGATCTATCACTCGGGCCTCCAAGGCCCGTAGGACTCCTATTCGGATCCCTATCCGAATTAAGCTCATATTGGATCTCTATCCAATCTCCTTATTCCGGCCCATTAAGCATGCGACCCTGTAGGTTCATACATACTCGGCTATAACCCGAAAATTCCTTTTCGGTCCACGCGTCAACAGCGGCTCCTAGCAGAACGTATTGACCCACCGGGCATACATAAAGATCATATCGGCTGAACCTCTAGTGTATACTTGTATGAACCCCTTTGCCTCACGATATAGATTAAGCTCAAGGCTAGATATGTGCCATCCTTTAATAGCTCAATCATTCACTCGAACCTGTTGATAGATTATATAACTTGTGATTGACTCCTCAATCACCTTTGGCATGGGCCATGCACTTCCATAATCTGCGACATCGAGGGGCCCAGAGATATCTTTCCATAGGAGGGTAAAATCCCATCTTGATTATTCATATTTCACTACATGTTTCATAGCATACCCGAAAACTACTTTTATAGCTACCCATTTACGGAGTAGCGTTTAGCAGTCCCTAAGTAAGATGCTACACATGTTGAGAACCATGATAATCTCAGGTCGAAGGATTCAACACCAACACTAAATGAGATCACTGATGACACAACACATATGGCTCTTGTAATGTCTCATGTTGGGTCTATCCAACAACATGTTCACCAACATGTGTCCATATTATTAATTTGGTATCTCTATACCATGATCCATGAGACATGATCATCAATTAATACATGTGCTGATCATATAAACATATTTGTTCCACATATGATATTTGATCAGGGATCCTTTAGAAATAGTAACAAACAACATAAAGAGTCTCATGAAAGAATCACATATTCATTAACCAATAAGGAGTTATCTATTTCAAGGAACAATGTCGGATAAATATGTAAACATAATATGTGATACAATCATCTCTATGATTGCCTCTAGGGCATATCACTAACAAATCAATGAATATTATTTTGGATCATTTGCATTAAGACTATCTATTTCTTTTGTGGAACTTGGTTTTGCGGTGCTAATTGTAGTACAACTTGTGCTCTTCTGTTTATTCTTACTTAGGATATTAGCGGCCACCTCTCTCTCTCCATAACTTGATTAGTTGGTATTAGTACAACAGACATGATAGGCATTTATCTGAAATAACAACTGACATTTTTAATCTTGATTTTAAACACTGAGGCAAGTTTTGAGTTGATGTAGAGTGGTTTGACTTATGGCAAAGGTCTTTATAATGAATGAATTGATAATAATTCATATGCCTAAATTCTATTGAAATTATCATGTCAATTTGGGCTGCTGAGGTTGAAATAGCTGCTTTTATGTTCTGTCGGTAATTTTTCTAGATATTACTGAACCGATGGATGCCAATTTGTATCCATGCTATGAATCTATGTACTTTCTTGCATCCCTTGTTTTGATAGACATTGTTCAATTCAAAAAATGTATAATGAAATCGGACTTGTAGATAGGCAGCAAGGTTGCATTGTTGTGTCTCAAGGAGCAGTGCTGGTGTTATTACCCATCTCCGAAAAGAATTAAAGGATGCATGATAATCTCAAGTGGTAAATAAGCAATGGCCGGAGCATCTCTAGAAACTTGTAGTCTTAGTGTCAAGTAAATTCTAGATGTTGATGGTTTGTGCATTATGTTGTAATACTAAACTTGTGTTATATTGTAATACTAAACCTGAGCTTGGTATTTGCATATCAATGATATAATGAAATATTAACACTTGATACATGTATGACCATTGATACTTGTGTTCTTATGAAATATTGATCCTGACGTTTGGAGCATTTATGTGGGTGCTTTGTATCATGAGCATTGCTGGGGGTGTTGCCGCTGGACCTCCAGCTTTAATTTTCTGACGTGGTGTAACTGTCAAAACAAAACCATGATATGGCTGATGGGTTGAATCCACGTCATCATTATTTTTATTTTCTTGATGGCACACATAACGTCAGAAAAATTAGTTGTCATGGCCACCCACGTCAGGATTAATTATCCTGACGAGGATCCGTCAGGTAAATTAAATTTCGCTGACAAGCCAATCCCGACGGGATTTCCCTGACGGTACCACGTCAGGATATATTTTCTTGACGTGATATTGGATTTTCCCGACGGTTTGTGGCTGTCAGAAGTAATCTGGTTTCTAGTAGTGTTGTAGCAGTATGCTGCTGACTTTATTGGACCGCTGGAATGCTAAAACAATGTTCTTTACATATGGATAGAATAATATAGCGTTGTGGGTCTTATTTATCTTATATATTTATCTGTTATTTCATAATTATTTTATATTATAAAATGAAGGAGTAAATAAGTATGCAGTCTAAATTCTAGATTTTACGTGAAACTTTATATTAGTATTAATGTACAATCTAAATTTGTGGTTGTTTTTTCTAAAAACCACTATTAGAACTTAGCACCTGCAATAGCACCCACTATCCATAATTCTCTAATCAGATACTAATCATCTACCAACCTGCTATATATATGCTATTTATTATCTAAGTTCTAGAGTTTGGGTAGCTAATTTTATGCCCAAATAAAAACTGCACAACAACTGCAGTAAAAATCCTTCATTGTTTTAGGGGAGTAAAACAGTCACAACTCATGCGATTTTTACTGAAGTATGTTTTTGCCATATTAAAAAGCACGGGGCGACACATGTAGAACATTTGTGTGAATATAATATATGTTATAAATCGTGTTTGTGTGTCTATTTAATTTCATAGATATGATTGCACTTTTCAAGGATTTAAAACGTTTCCATTATCTTGAAAAGTTTGAACTTATCACTGCCAACTTGTCCTTCTCGGTCCAATCTGACAGAATTGATCATGTTCACAATCTAAAACTAATCATCTCCAAAACCACTTCGCCGATAATCTCCAAAAATATCAAAACCAATAATCTTATATGCCAATTGTTCATCACAAAATAATAAACAAACGCACTTTCATTTTACAGCAACTTATCATGATTGCACCCTATGAGCACCCTATGACCATGAGACGGTCTCCACCATTTTTGCAGTACCTTTTCTTTTGGGTCAGACTACTAGAAAAAGCATTTTTGCAGGCGGGAGAGAGGTCCGCCTGCACCACAACGTGTCACGCCCGGAATTTCTATCCAAAATTCCAAACGCTTACATGTGTGTGAACCCTCGTCCAGGAATCAGCCGAGGCACACAATAACAAATTGATAATAGAGTACAATTATTACTCTTAATTAATAAGTGAATAAAATGTCATTGCAGAGGTAGATAGTTCCTCTCAATCAATAAAGATCTAAGTAGCGAAAAAAATAAGATAAACGGCGCAGACGACTCCACTCCACAGGCATCTTGACCAGGGCTACACCTAATCCTCCACACCATCTGCATCACTGTAGAACTCCTCCTCTGATGAATGATTGCAAGGTGAGTATATGACATACTCAGCAAGCCACGCAGCAAATATGCAAGTGCACAGGATAACAAAGGATGGCATAGTAGGGTTTCATTTGCATAAACAACATTTAATAAACATTTTAGAATTTAATAAAACAGTTAAGTAAGAATTAAACAATATTAATCCAACGCTATACAACACACCCTGTTGCATAGGCCCAACCATTCTAAACAACCAATCCCGGCTGCACAGTTCTATTTCCAAACCAGGAATATACCATTCCTAACCAGGAGCTAATCAAATTATTACCAGTTATAGCATCTTCCATTATGATGAGAGGTGTAAGACTAATCACGAAAGACATTGTTAGACCCGCCTATAACTGCGGGCACGGCTATTCGAATAGTTTTACTCTGACCAGAGGTGTACCACTATACCCACAAGACACAGCCCCACAACATGTCACCATGCTCCTCAATACCACCACGGTACCTCGGAGAGGAGCTGTGACAGTACCCCTCGCACAACACAATCCACCACAGTGCACCGTTCCTGGATCATAATCACCCCCTTATAAACAAGGCATGGACTCCCCAGCGACCCCCGTGGGCTTATCTCCGCCACTTCTCAGTCTGGTGCCCCGCAATGAACTATGCTATACAAAAGGGTAAAGCCGTTGCCCACGCTGGCTTGTGGTTGGCATGGTTAATGTTTCACAACCAAAACTCGTGAACCGGTCCTTAATTGTCATGAGCACGACCATCAAAACCATGTGCTCACAACCCACCATTATCAAGTTTTAGTTGGCAAATTAATTAATTAACTAATCATAAATAACCATCATGAGCTATCATTAAGCCATCATTAAATAATAGTGAGTCAAAAGTTATCCCAATAATGTGCTGAAGTTTCTAAGCATGGCTAAGCAATCACATCTAATATTCAGCTGAACCATTATAAAAAGCTCAACTAGTCAATTTATAATAACCCAAGGTATCAAGGAATAAAGTATTCAAGGACAAAAAGGGCTATAACAAACAATAGGTTAATTCCACCCAATGACATTCGAAAATAAATGCAATAGTTGAATAGAAACAATAGCTTTAAACGGGATCAACATGCTCAAAGGGTTGTTTGGGATCTGTGTGACTTGCCTTGCTGGCCTTGGAACTCTTCAAAATCTTCTCCCGCAAACTCAGACTCTCCGGGAACGTCGGAATCTAAACAGAAAAGAGCAAAAACACCAAAACAGCACATAAACAAGCATGAACAGTACATGTGGATATTTTTAACATGTAGATCTCAATTTTAGAAAAATTTAGAGACTTGAACCAACTAAATCCGAGCTAAGATGAATTAGTTATGAATTTTTAAAGATTAAATCGGATTAAAACACTTATATGGATTTTAATTGAATTATGACGCAATAATGAATTACTTTTGAAAAGGAAAAGAGGATTTATTGCGTCAGCGGATAGGGTTTGCGGTGGACCGAGCGCACGGCGACGGTTCACGGGAACGGACGGCCGAGATCGATCCATCCAAAACGAATGGCCGAGATCGATCGGTCCACAGCCAGACCACGGCGGTCGGCACCGATGGCGTCAGCGGTGACATCACCACCGGCGGCGGCTCGGGCGCGCATGCTCGCCGGCGAACGACGGCGCGGCGGCGCGAACGGAGAGCACCTACGGGTAGCGGACGGCACGGCGAACTCACCGGTGACCAAAACGGCGGCGGAAGATCAACGGACGGCGACGACGACGAGGAAGAAGCGGCGGTGACCTTCGGCTTGACGACGGCGACGGTGTTCCGGCAGTCTACGGCGACGACGGAGGGGCGGACGAGGTCGGCGATGGCTTGGCGATCAGGACGGTGGCCTCCCTGAGCGACGGCGACGACCAGAACGACGGCGGCGCACGGCTGGAGCGATGGCGGCGACGGTGGCGCTAAGCTACACGGTGCTAGGGCTCTACCGACGACGAGAGGCGAAGGCGAGGGTGGCGACGGGTAGCGGAGGACCTGGGGATACTTTTAAAGAGGCAAGAAGGCGACGGAGAAGGCCCACGGCGACCGGCGACGAGAAGGAAAGGTTAGGGTTCGAGAGAGAAAGACGAATCCGATTCGAGATCGAATCCTCCGCTTTCCAAACGATTTAGAAGAAGTTTCCAAAAGGGAAAAGGTAGAGGAGATCCCGAGGATCATTTTCCCTCAATTGATTTCACCGGAGAAGGAAAGACGCGGCCGAATTTGGAAGAAGACGGCGGCGGCGCGGCGCGAGGAAGACGAAGACCTGACAGGTGGGCCCCACCTGTCAGCGAGCGAACGCGCGCGCGAGCGGGCGGCTGCGGGCCGGCTTGGGCCGAGGAGGAGAGAGAGGATAAAGCCAAAAGAGACTTTTAAAAACCTTTTTCAATTTAAATTATTCATGAAATGCAATTCCATTATTAAAAAAATACTTCCTTAGCTCAAATAAATCCCAGAAAAATCTAGGAATTATAGAATTAAGCAAAGTATTTAATGAAATTTTATCTAGCCTCATTTTATATTGGAATTTATTATTTAAAATTAGATCTTCTCTTCTAGGCTTTTAAAAAAAATCAATTCTAATAATTCCAATTAAACAACAATTTATATATTTAGGATTTTTTAGGGTGTGACACAACGACTGCGAAAATCATCCATCTTCGCAGTCAGGGCAACGGCCCGCCTGCGAAAATAGAAGAAACGAACAAAAAAAAATCGCCGGCCCACGCCGGGAGCCGCCGGCCTCCCCCCACCCTCTTCCGGCCAGATCTGGGAGGGAGGGGGGGAGGGGAGCCGCCGCCGCCGCCTAGCCTGCGCCGTCGCCGCTCCACGCCGTCGGCGCCGCCGCCGGGCTCCTCCCTCCCTCCTCCGGTCAGATCTGGGAGGGAGCGGGGGAGGGGAGCCGCCGCTGCCGCTCGGCCCGCGCGCCGTCGCCGCCGCCCGGTCCGCGCCGCCGCCGCCCGGCCCGCGCCATCGTTGCCGCCACCGGCCTTCCCCTCCCTCTTCCGGCCATATCTGGGAGGGAGGGGGGAGGGGAGCCGCCGCCGCCGCCTAGCCCGCGCCGTCGCCGCTCCACGCCGTCGGCGCCACCGCCGGCCTCCTCCCTCCCTCCTCCGGTCAGATCTGGGAGGGAGCGGGGGAGGGGAGCCGCCGCCGGCGCCCGACCCACGCCGTCGTCACCGCCGCCGGCCTCCCCCCTCCCTCCTCCGGCCAGATCTGGGAGGGAGGGGGAGGGGAGCCGCCGCTGCCGCCTAGCCTGCGTCGTCGCCGCTCCACGCCGTCGGTGCCGCCGCCGGCCTCCTCGGCCGCGCCGCCTCGCCTCCCTGCTCTATCGCCCTCCTCGGCGCCGCCCTCCTCCATCGACTCCTCGGCCGCCGCCTCGCCTCCTCGCCGCTGCCGCCCTTCGCCGTCGCCGCCGCCGGGAGCCGCCGCCGGGGAGAGTAGAAGTGAGGGGAGGGGAGAGGAGGAGAGGGGAGGGGCCGGTGGTGAGGAGAGGTGAGGAGGAGAGGTGTGGAGGGGAGGACTAAGGATTTAGAAAAAATTGCCGCCAGCATGTATTTATATTCAAGTCTATTTTCGCAGGCGGACATCAAATTTCACTCCGATTTATATTTTCGTAGGCGGTCATTTGGCTCTAAGGGTCATGTCCGCCTGCGAAAATGAGACCCCACGTCGGGAAAAATGTTTTTTCTAGTAGTATCACCCGGGAAAAAAAAAAGGCTAACACCCGAAAAAAATATTTTAATTTCTAGTAGTGCCTGCATGCTAGCGTGCAGGAGAAGCTTGAACCTGGTTACATATCTAGATCGATCTATAGGACATCACGGATAGCCTAACTCCAGCGAGTATGAGTATTCCACCTCACCAATTTCTGATAAATAGCGCAACGCGTACACTGTCCCATCAGTTATCTGATAAATAGCGCAGCGCGTACATTGTCCCATCAGTTAGTGCAACAAGGAGAGCCTTATCTCACAGATGCCAGGAACATCCCTATCAGCCATGCTACAGCGAAAGCTTGATTTCTACCACAAGTGCACGCTAAATTCCCCATGTCTCCTAAACCCTATTAGAATGCTGACACCAATCAGAAATGTTACTGATTCCTCATGCATGCGTGTATGCTTGAATTACTGAAGATGCTAGCATTTTGCGTTACTGTTTTGCCTTGTATAAGCTACTCCTATGTGGTCCATGTTCTAATTTTTAGGTCATCACAGTGCTATTCCGATGGACGGATGGTTCGGTATATGTAATGTACTGCTCCCAAGTCCCAAGTTAATGTACAGTTAATACTTGGAAGTTTTTGTGTGATCCCTGATAAATGCTAACGTGGGTACTTCTGATTTAAAGAATTCTTTTTTGCTGGAAGAAAACATATAACACTACTATAGAAAACGGCACTAGTGCCGATTCGTAATAACCATCAGTACCGGAAGTCAACCCAGTACAAAACATTGGGCACTGTGGCCCTCCTTATCAATATATGTTCCTGACCCGACACAAATTTGACATGGAAGCACTTGGACAAGATCTGATATGTGCCGGGTATTGGCTAAACACGACACTGATAATGGTCATCTGTGTCGGGTTTTCTTTATAGCTAGCACTAAAAAGTGTCACGTATGCTGATTGTACTTAATACCCGACATTGATGTCTTTTTCCAGAATAAAAAAAAGTAATAATAAAGCAGCTCAGCAGCTCGATTGGGATATACAGTTGACTAAGTGAACATATATGGGTATTTGCTTCAGGTTGTCCTGTTGTATCAATACCTGATGCCAATCATTCCTACATCATAGCTCCCTTTTGATTACATTTTAGATGAAATGTTTTACATTAGTGGAAAAATGGCAAAGATAATTTGAGACAGAATGGATTGGACGTTTTATAGGGGAGAAGTAAGTAGGCCAGAGAACTATATAGAACAATGAGTGAACGATAGTAGATGTGAGCAAAAATCTAATTCTTATTTAATTTCCATCAATTACTCAAGCGTTCATTTATTTGCTAATGATGTCCGACTATACGTGGACCCAGATCGAGTGAAGCAATTATTGCAGTAGTTCAATTTAGTTGTTACCTTCCTGGAGGATAGAGTGATTTGTTCCTAAGGCCACTTATTCGTACTGCACTGTTGGTAACTTATGTTTTTCTGTGCTTGGTGAATGAAAAATATATATAATGAAAAGAAAAAGAAAACTTTGGAAAGACGAGTGACCGACACATAAATACTAATGTATATTGAGAAAGTGTGGTGCTTTTCCTTGAAGTCCTTTGATTGACAATACCAATCAAAATCACTGACATAAAATTAATTAACTAGTAAAATATGAGCATTTTAGGTACAGTTTTGCTGTACTGAATATGTACTAAACAGTAGTAAGGTTTAAGGATTTATTAACAGGTCAGCATGACAGGTATAATTGAATTTTATTTGAATCCATGGGCTTAATTCGATATTTTCTCATACAGCAAACTGCAAAAGATCCAAAAAGAAACCTTGCAACACAAGAGAAATTCAAACATGCAATTTTTTTTAACATGATTTCTGTTTTGCATTTATTTTTTTTCATTTGTTACAATGCTCATCACGTCATGTTGCAACACACCAATACTCAACTAGTTTCTTCGTATTTGTCAATGTCTTTAAATATTATAATTTAAACATTCATCATAAGAGTTTACCTATGCATCGTCCTTATACAGCAAAAATGATGTTTAAGTTGGAAATAATAATGGCCAAATTAGCTCCTAATTTCACTTTGTGTCATATGCTGTACTTTTTTTAAGCCTTTGTGCTTTTTATATTGGGAGAGAATATGCAAAGATGAACAAACCATGTAAATATAGCGTATTGAGCATGTAAATATAGCGTATTGAGGATGAATAATTACATACAAACCAACAAACCAGTGATCTTTTACCGAGGTTACATATTCTTTGCGATAAAATATAAATCTTAAAATAATCACGCTAATATTTGATCATATTCTATCCGATGGTGTTATAACGAACAAAATATCATCATCAAAAATATCACGATCATGTTCTTAGAAAAAAATTATAAATCTAAGAAAAAACACGTTAGAGGATTAACGACGATCATGTTCTTAGGAAGATAATCTAAATTAAAAAAGTGAACATATAAATAACATAGCAGATATTACCGACGATCATGTTCTTACGAAGAAAATGTAAGAAAATGTAAATCAGAAAAGGAGAATTACTGGGCATATTGGAGATGACGTACCGATGCGATACATGTTTACCTAGAACTAATATTGAAGACAATTATACCCTTCTCTATCTCCAAAAAAAATATTATTTTATTCTTACTACCCAAGTACCTATGTTAATACCTAAATATCTTTCAAGTGATACCTTTTACATTGGACCGTTAGATTTTTAAGTCTTTTATAATTCAAACACCGTAAAAGTTCTTCTCTTTTTATAGGGGAGAAGCAGATGGTCTTGAGAAATCTATCTATCTATCTATTATATACTAAAAGTCCGTTAACCTCCCTAAAAACGCTCTCAAGATACCACGTGGCTCCCTCAAAACACTCTCGAGTTGCCACATGGCGCTTAAATAAATTATTAGAGAAATTCTTAAAAATTATAAAAAAACAGAAAATCTACCCTTGATTTCAGTTAAATCGGTCGGTCTACTACTATAAACCATTAGATTAATCTACCCGAGAAAACTAATACCCTAATTCCGCCCACACAGTCTTTCGCGGCGCCGTTGCCCGTCTCCTCTGCCTCACCCGCGTGCGTGTATATGTGTAATCCTCCCTCCTATTTTTTCTCTATAGTAACTAAGATCTGCATTATTATTCTGTTAACATGAGTAATTTAAAATAGTACTCCCTCCGTATTTTAATGTATGACGCTGTTGACTTTTCGACCAAGTTTGACCATTCGTTTTATTTAAAATTTTTGTGCAAATATGAAAATATTTATGCCATTCTTAAAGAATATTTGATGACGAATCAAGTCATAATAAAATAAATGATAATTACATAAATTTTTAAATAAGACGAATGATCAAACGTTGAATAAGAAGTCAATAATGTCATACATTTAAAATATGGAGGTAATATATTAGATATATCTCTTAAGACGCCTCACCGGGCCAAGGACATAGACTTCCATCCTTATATATGGATGCGGCTTCCCCGTTTCCTTTCCTGTTCCCTGCCATGTGTCAGCTCCTAATTGGTTGGGGTTTTTCTGGTGGGCCTCTATGCCTTGCGCTCCTTTTTAATATTTACGGCGTTAATGGCCGTTTCGTTTTCCACGCAAACAGCATGGATTCTCACTTTTCTCTCTCTAATAATTCTACTCAGCTTCAATCTAGTCTGTTTAGCACTTGAGCTAGTATAAGCAAAACGAATCAAAACTTCCCCACATTTTCTCCATCAACCAAGCCTCATAGAGCACAGGTGGTCCAGGCATGAGCACTCACGCCGCCGGCCGCAGGCCACCAGATTGAGCTGCTTGTGGCGAAAACAGCGCGCGGTCGCGCCGCTGGATTCCGCTGCTTGTGGTCAACAGGAGGAGCACAAGCGTCGCCGCACGCGAGCATACCACAGTCTGTGATCTAGCTGCATCAAGTGTATGAGCTTGGATATTCGGTAAGGAATCCATCCTTTGTTGTTGCATGCCTTTTTTTTCTCCAGATCTATTCATTTTATTACAACTTGTGAATGCTATGGATGTTTTAGATAGTAGTATTTTATTTGGCCTGAAGAGGATTTCTGCATATTTCAATACTCATTTGCATGTCACCTATTGTAGATCTGACCAAAAAACACATTCCTTTGGAAAAGTTGCATACTGCAAATGAGTAGAACAATAGTGGGGCTCCACATGTGAACTATAAGTAAACTAGATCACTGAAGTGTATATTTCAGTAAATTGAAAATATAAAATGTTTATGTGCAAAATAGAAATAAATACTACGTTGAGACATGATACTGCGAGTAGAAATAAATATAGCGTTTGCAAAAAGAAATGAATACTACAAGTAGATCAATTGAACAGATTGTATAAATCAGTGTCAAATTGTTGAATTGATCTCCCTTGCTGGTGCAACCCTTGATTTTCTGGAGTCATTGAGACGTGAGTAGGATTTGAAGTTGATGCATCTAAAGCAGCATAGTATTGTGAGACATGTAAAAATGCTTGGTCATTGGGAACCTCTAGATTACCCTAGGACAAGAAAAATAAGCGTAAGAATGGTCAGTCATGAAACCAAGAGCATGCAATTTTGGAGATAAATTATGTGAGCAATATACCAGTACTATAGCATATGGCTGTGGCTGCATCTCTGTCACAGGTCGAAGTTGTACTACCTCGGCTGGGGAGTCATCATTCTTCTTCTTTTTCCTGTCTGAGATGATTTCTCTAAGCCACCAATAGGTCTAGCTGAACCACGAATTTCCTTTCTCTTGAGCTTAATGCCTTTTGGTTTACTAGCCATCTGATTTTCTTTTGCAACTAGAAAAGAGAAAGTTCAGACTTGGATAATTCATATTGTCATATGACTAATAATTATTGTATAGAAAACAAACCTTGTGGGGAAGGGGAGCTGTCTAAATCTGGATCACCTCTGATTTTCAAGAAGTTCTCTATATCTTCTGCCAATTTTTCGGCACAATTAGTAGACATGGAGTATGTTTCTTCAGATTTTGCAGCTCGACAAACTATTTTAACAAACATTTTGCACAATGAGGAGTACTGATCTGATAACTTAATTCTAGGATCATCGTGCATATTGCTACTGCCACTTATATGTAGTACTTTTGCATCAATTGTCCATCTTTTTAATATATACTATTGTGGGACTGATTTGATATTGTTGATGTCAAGTATTTTCAGTACATGAGAGCACAGGATGCCGACGAATTCGAACTTCTTGCAACTGCACTTAACAGTAGATTCCAACGGTGAGAATTTAACAACATGTTCATGATTCTTTCCACTAACTTTTATTTTGTACACCTTTTCTGCATCAACATCACCGCAGTAGAATATGTCACAATTCAAAGTCTGCATTACTTGTTCCTCAAATATCTTATAGACTGCTGGAGTATAAACTTCTGCCACATCTCTCAGTATTCTCAACTCTGCCTTTAGCTTCAGTGTACTCTGTGTTGCTTTGAAATCACACTTTACCTCTTCATATCTTTTATCTCCCACCAATCTGTCAAAGTGCTCAAAAGGAGTAAGCATGTCATACTTTACACTAATGTAATCCTTTAATTCATTATTCAAGCTTTCATTTCTTTGTGTGGTACTCATATCAGCAGAAAATGTATTTCGCCCATATACTAGTGCCCATTGGTGCTTTCTATCAAAAAGCCGTCGCAACCATGTATTTTGCTGCAGCTCATATTTGTCAAGTAGTTGGTTCCATGCATGTATAAATTCTTCTTCCTCTTCTTGATCATATATGCAGTTCTGAAAGTCAGCATTAAATTTCTTATAGTCCTTAATACACCCAGCAAGGTGCTTGCAAGCATTCTGATTCATATGCCACACACATATCCGATGATGAGTTCCTTTAAATACTATTTTGATTGCTTTAGCCATGGCTGCATCTTCATCTGTCAAAATTGTTTTTGGCTTCTTCCCTGACATAACATTTAGAAAAGTATTAAATAACCAAACAAAACTATTAGCAGTCTCATCGTATAGAAGCGCAGCACCAAAAACAGTAGTCTTCTTATGATTATTCACTCCTACAAGCAAACCAAAAGGACGTCCATCATCCAATTTTCAATATGTTGTGTCAAAGCAAACAACATCACCAAAATCTTCATAGTCAGAAACTGTCGGTAATATGGGCCCGGAGGTATCATGTTTAGAGGGAGGAGGCTGCCCCCCAATGTCACGTGGCCCTCCCCCAAGGGGAGTCAGGCCCGAGGTGGGGTGGTGGCCACTTCTTCCCAAAGACTAGTCGGAGGAGGCTGCCCCCCAATGCCACGTGGCCCTCCCCCAAGGGGAGTCAGGCCCGAGGTGGGGTGGCGGCCACTCCTTCCCAAAGACTAGTCGGGGGAGGCCGTCCCCCAATGCCACGTGGCCCTCCCCTAAGGGGAGTCTGGCCCGAGGTGGGGTGGCGGCCACTCCCTGGCCGAGACTAGAGGGAGAAGGCTGCCCCAGGCGCCACGTGGCCCTTCCCCGAGGGGGGATCGGGCCCGAGGTCGGGCGGCGGCGGCCCCCTCCCGTGACTAGGGTTGGGCTCCCCTGACCCCCTCTCTAGGTCACCACGTTCGGTGGATTAGGTGTCCGCCTACATGTGCCCACCTACCCGCATTTATGGCGACCCGAGTGGTCGCGCCACGCCGCATTTTAATGCGGCGTGCAGTGTACTCAACCGGTCTGTGATCGGTCGAATGACCGATGGGACTGGCTAGTGCGCCTGTGCGTTGCTCGTGTGTCAGGCGGCGTGCAGCCTGACATGTCCCATCAAATAATGATGGTGAGAGGTTCTCATCTTCTTATCCCAGCCGAAGTCGGTCCTCCCGCTCTGGTCAAAGCTAGGCTCCCGTTTCCCGGTGTAATAGGAGCCTAGAAGTCTTCACCCATTAAATGGTGAATGACTTGGGCACCCCCCGTGTTAGGCGGCATTGTTTGGTAGGCCCCACGACCGAGGCGACGTGTATGCGGCTTCCAAATTAAGGAACAAGACATGTATTTAATGCAAAGATTGTAATACTTCTCGACGAAGTTAGGTTGTTGGGCCAATGTGGTAACCCCTTGAGGTATAAAAGGAGGTCCAAGCATAGTGAGAGAAGGGAGGGAGGGGGGGGGGACTTCCGAGCGAACCGGCACTTGGGTCTCGCAACCCCGAGCACTTGTGTTATACACTCAATCAATCAAGCACAGGAGTAGGGTATTACGTTACTTAGTGGCCCGAACCTGTATAAAACTCTTTTGTCTCATCGTCTTTGGTTGATTGAACCCCCTCAAGATCACACAGCTTCGCTCACCAAGCCCTCGAATCTCACCTGCTACCCCCGGCCGAACTTACAAAGGGGGGCCTCGCAGTTCAGTAGTGGAGGAGTTCATTGTCCGACATCTAGCGCGCCAGGTAGGGGACGGATACGCGATTTTCTAGAGGCGAGCTTCTTCCTCGGCTGAACTCACAAAGGGGGGTCTCACTGTTCCCTGGTGGAGGAGTTCATTCTCCGATAGAAACCATTTTAGACTCAGCTCATAAAATGTTTGTTATTAAATCATCCTCGTCAACCTGAATAGAATAGAAAAACTTGACATCTTCTGATGCTTTCTTCTCCATATATTCCAAAACTCCTCCGGTATCACCTTGTTTTGTCTGCAGTGATCTCTTCGAGTATAACTTATTCTTCATGTCAACACGAGTAAAGCCGAGATTCTCAAATCCACATGCTTGTTTTGCCATCAAATCAATGGCTGCTTTAGTAGAAATCCCAACAGATTTTGCGACTTCAACACTTGCAACCTGAGCTTCATTTATCATCCTTTGTGATCTTAACTGATGAGCAAGGCTTTTTGTTGCAAGATTATGACTATGTTCAGGCACAAAGTGGTAGACAGAATATAATCCATCTATGAGACTTATCTTCATACATGCTTGACACTTGCATCGAGTTTCAGGCCTACTAAAACTATCACCATACCCTGCAGCTTCTGCTCTTTTATCAATACCTCTAGTACCTATTATTTCAATGAACTAACTGAAATAAAATAACTCTAATTGAATGTTAATGTAAATACTAGAAATGAAGAAAAAACCTTGACGAGAACAACAAAATATCTTGTTTTTAATAATTTTAGTATTTCCCACATGATGATAGCTGCTTCTTCTAATGCTGAAACCTTTTTCACCAGCATAAGCATTGTAGAAGTCATAAGCTTCTTGTTCGGAGTTAAATTTCATTCCGACCTTTTGCAGCTTGTCTTCCATAGATTTGGTTGCATCAGAAGTTCCATTTTTTCCTTGATCCTGATTTTATTGGGTGGTATTATTACCCATACAAATGCAAAAAAAAAAAGAAGATCAATAAAATTGACATTTCAGTGGTTCCTATGCACATACACTTGATCGGAATTATGAGAGTTGTCCAATGAGACAATTCAACTTAGATACAAATAATTTAACAAAGTGTAAAGGAGAACAAATAGATCTTACATCTTCTAATTGATTTCATCCTAAGCCATCGGGTGGATTCTTGGATTCATCAAGGTTTCTGAATGTTGGCGCCGAAGTATCATCCAAGATGCCATCCGATGGATCCTTGGATTCATCAAGGTCTCCGAATGTTGGCGTCGAAGTATCATCCAAAATGCTAGTTGTTACTGCATTCTGCAATTGTGATGGCACTGATACATGAATAGGAAATTCATCTGCCATGGTGCCAAGATTTGGCGGAGGCTTGTATTATTGTGGAGTAGCAATATGTGGATTTTAAGATAAAATAGTTGTGTAATCTTGCGTATTAACCAGCTCAGTTATTTCTTTCCGCCACCAATTTTATTGGTTAAATTTGCCGCCATTTTTCTGTTAACGTCCTTTAATTACGTTGTTTCCACCTTAATCCTGATGTGACACAGAACGGCCGTTAACACCGTAGACAGAAAAAGGAGCGCAAGGCATAAGGCCCACCAGAAAAACCCCAACCAATTAGGAGCTAACACATGGCAGGCAGGGAACAGGAAAAGAAACACAACACAGGAACAGGGAAGCCGCATCCGTTATATATAGCCCAATCTGCCAGCTGCAAGAAGTGTCTTCGTGCAAGCATATATGCATGCGTGGACATGCACTATGTACAAATAATTTTTAACTTTATGTTGAGTCGATTTATTTTTAGTTTATTTTTTAATATCCTGACATTTCAATCAATTATTTAAGGTGTGTATGGACTATGGTTATTGTCAAATGGAAAAAAAAGTGCGAGCCTTGTACCTTCACGCTTTACATTTTACTAATTAGTTCCTCCGGTTTTTCATAGATTGACGCTATTAATTTTTTAGATATAAATTTGATCATTTATTTTATTCAAATATTTTTTTTGAAAATATAAAAAATGTAGGTTATGTGAAAAGTACCATTAATGATAAACCAACTTACAACAAAATAAATGATAGTCACGTAACTTATTAAATGAGGCGAATAGTTAAATATATTAGTAAAAGTTAACAACGGCATCTATTAAAAACTGGAAGGAATATAATTCTTAAAAAAATAAATAATATGCAATTAGGTGAAAAGCCCATAACACAACATAATAATCACCGGGTCTTAATTGCTAGCAAGGCTTCTTTGTAAATACTAAATTAACTTATTGGAACCAGATGAGAAAACCTACTCTTGATAATTAGATGTCAGTTGTATAAACAAAAATCGAAGATACTAATTAAATTTGAATTATTACTGTCATATTTGAAATTAAATACATTGCAAAAGAAACAAACAAATATACGCAAACGAAATAAATTAGTTCCAACCAATTACTTGGATGATTTGTTGGCTTATATACCAAAATTCCTAGGTTGAGATCATAAACTATTTGGTAAATTGGTCAGATTCAATAAACTTCAAACATTTTAGGACAAAATTTGACTTCTCAGGTTTTTCTGATGGAGTATAAGTCTATCTTTAATTAGATGGCGTAATCATATTAGTAATATGTTTAATAAACAAATATCTTCAATTAATTTATCCTAAAATCCAAAAAACATCTACAGTATAAAAACATCATACAAACCAATTCCATGGTTGCGATTGCGACACCATATTTTCTCATAAATAAATTCAAGACTTCACGATTTCACATGATTTTAGTTTACAATTTATATGTGTCAGGGTTATGGATACCACATACCTAATAGTAGTTGACTAAATCTCGGCAGGACCCATCATATACCATGTCCTATACGGAAACAACCTGCGCATATAGGAGGAGTTCCGGATAAGGAAAGACAACCAAAGTTCTACATGGAAACGACAAGGACTACTCGGATTGTATCCATGTTGGTTTCCCTAATTCTACTTGGACAAGGAGACACCTATGGATATAAATACAAGGCCCCCTAGGAGGAGAGGGGATACGGGCAACATAGACGCCACAAAGCCACAAGCCAAATCAAGCCAACATAAGCCAAGACAAGACGCCAGATATCGACTTCAGGGATAGGCACGGCTAGTCCCCTACGGTATCTCCGGATACTGTCAGGAGAGATGAAAGCGCTATCTCTGATCTCGCCGGGCACGGATTCGAGGAGGAAGACTACCCTGTTGTCGACTACGAGTCAGATTTTCAGACCGCCATGTCGACAACAGTTAGATAGGCTACCCCAAATATTGTACTGGTGTGATATGGTGAATAAGAGTAATACCGGCTTCAGCCAACAGGATGTAGGGTTGTTACCTGACAATTCAGGGGCCCGAACCTATATAAAAATCCCTGTCTCCATCTCTTTTACCTCAATCTTGCGTATATCCTAGCACCAACGATCCTCATACTATCCAAATACCGTAGTCGCAACATCAAAAGTCGACAGTGGCGCGCCAGGTAGGGGGATTTTGGTGCTTCAGGATTTCGACAAGATGGGTTCAAAAGATGGATTCTCCAGCAACAAGCTACTCGACGGCTTCGGACCAGGGAGATCCAACCCGGCCAGAGTACGTCTCCCAACGAGATTGGAATCATCGTCATCAACTATTCGATCCGGCGAGATCGATCAAGCTCCAAAATATCGTCGTCGTGAAGGATAACGGTTCAACATTGTCGGATGTGAGCCTTCGGTTCGCGGCGACTACATGCCAAACATCAACTACTACAACAACCGGGTTTACCGTTCTAACCTTAGTTCTATTCCTAAGTACATCGGTATTATCTCGGTTTCCTACTAATGGTATGTTTGGTTGGTGCTTCTTAATTTCCTGTGTATGCGTGAATACATTATCGTCCCGTCTGCAAAGCCATCAATGGCGTCAATATCAACTCTCGGATAAAAGGATTTAGTCATCGCCAATGCCATACTTGCTCCTATACTTCCAGCTTCTTTGATGTTCTTGAAATATATATCCGGAGCAACTCTCAGCTTGTCGAAAATTTCAGAAGCATCAAGTACACTCGGGCCGTTGTTATTGAGGAACATCGCTTGAACAATTGGGGCAGCAGCGTTAGCAACCTCATCCCGGGCTCCTTCAAGTTTTTTGATCTTGCCGACCAGGACGTCGAATTGAGCTTGAGATTTGATCTTGCGGTCTGCATCGACAGATTCACATTAATAAGTCAGCATATGGAGGATAATGGCTTTTGAGGTATTGATTGTTGATACCTTCAATTTCCTTTGAAGCCAGGTCTCTTTGTCTTGCCAGTTCTGCCTTGTCATTTTCTAGAATTTGGACCTGCTTCTCTAGTTGAGATATCTTGGCAGCTTGCACTACATTAACTTTGGTAAATCAGGATTACAGAGATGACAGCACAAATTAGTTGGGCAGAGTTTGTGCAAACCTTTTGACGAGCCACTCAGTTCAAAATTGCATTCCTGGAGCTCAACAATTCGATTCCTCAGATCATGCTCATTTTTCCTGGCAAGCTCTTTTGTCTCGTGCAGCAGACTCCTGGTGGCTTCGAGGGTCCCGAGATGAGGGACTAGCTTCTCTAAGGTTGCCGTTTTAGCTTCGTTCCTAAGATGAATCCTCTGCAAGACAGTTTAATTAGCACATGAATTAAATGGCAAACAAGATGGTTGAGATGAGGTACCAGAGGGCTTACATTTACAATGCAGGTTGCCTGACCAAGTGCCTTCTTCAGTAGGCATAACTCTTTGTCCTCTTTTTGCTTATTTATCACGATCCCTTGAGGCTGCATGTTGTCATCCCACCACTTGACCAGAATCGGAGGGCGTGAATCCTCAGCTGCTTGTATGCGGGGAATTTCTTCTTCATCACCGATCATTGGCCCTAATGTATCCACTGACAGAGGTTAGACAATTGGTCAGAGTTATTTGGGTCGACATGGTTTCAAACAAAGTATTTTACCCGTAATGATTTCTGGATGAGGACGAGTGGATTCGGATGCCTTTAAAGGAGATCCAGATCTCTGGTTATTGCTGGCGTCTTGACCGCGAAGGCTGTCTGCTTGAGCTCCAACTTCTGGAATCTCTTGGCTTGGCCCTGCGTCCGACTGGTTTCCAGTCGGGGGCTCCTGATTAACTCCGGCTTCGGCTCCGGCCGATTGGTTTCCAGTCGGTGGTTGATCGCCAGATTCTACATTATCGGTTGCCGGCTGATTGTCACTCGGACGGTCCTCGGCAGTTGGCCTGGTTTCTTTGGACGAACTTGCGTCCACGCTAGTCGGGTCAGAGTCTTTCCCAGACGGATCTATATCAGATGGTTTCCTGCAAATTTGATTATCAGTATTATTGCCACAATAGATGCGCATCAATGCAAGAGAGATCGTTATACGAGTTGTACCTGGAAGACTTCCTGATCTTTGGCGCAGGGCGACTGGATGTTTTCTTCCTTGGAGTAGCCTGTTTTGGTAGTTTCTTGGTTGTCTCTCGGTCTCCAGGCCTCCTGGTAGTATCATCGGCTTCGTCGTCACTCAGAACCAGCTTCCTCTTTCGAGAGTCTGACTGGCTGACTGGATCAGAATCACTTGGTCGAGTTTCAGACCGAATTCTTGGTCCTCCGCTCCCTTGCCCAGTTTGGTGGCGGGGAGATCGACGTTGAGCGATTGGGGGATCCGACTTCATCAAAGCAAATTCCTGGGTGCAATATCTTTCATTGTTACTTGATTCAACACTAAGACAAGATCATATCTTGAGGAAGGTTGAAATGTTTGAGTGCATACCCGTGGAGGAGGGTTGAATGCGTTGAATGGCACAACGGGCAGCAGATGTGAATAGCTGACAACAATAGCGTTTGAGAAGATCTTGTACATTCTTTCTTTCATGACCTTAAAGTCAAGAGAATCTGGATCTTCCCGATTTGGATCATGCTTGCCATCAAACTCAAAAGCTGTGCGGGATCTTTCTTTGATCAGGGCTAACCGACATTTGATAAAGTGTCGGGTGATCTGCTCTCCTTGGAGACCCTGTTCTTTTAGCTTTATCATCCTCTCCATCAGTTCTACTGCCTGAGCAGCTTCATCTCCCATAGGCAATGAGTTCCATGTGTCCTGGTAAGCCGGGGGAAGACAGCAGTACTCGGGGAGTGCGGGCTCAGGATTCTGAACATAGAACCAGTTCGCATGCCAGCCTTTGTTCGAGGTCTTGAAGGGCATGGAGAAATATTTTTGGCTCAAGGTTCCTCTGAGTTGGAAACCAGCTCCCCCAACAACGCACGGCTTGCTTTTGTTTGGCTGGGGCTTGAGGAAGAAAATGCGGCGGAACAAGGCGAAATGAGGCCTAATGCCCAGAAAAGCTTCGCAGGCATGGATAAAATTGGCAATATGTACTATGGAGTTTGGATTCAAGTGATGCAAGCTAATCCCGTAGAAGTTCAGAATACCCCGGAAAAATTTCGAGGTTGGAAGAGAAAATCTGCCATAGAAGAAATGAGCAAATACCATGATTTCGTGTGTATCAGGGGTCAGGAATGCCTCACCAAATGCCGGTCGCCACCCGATGATCTCTTTTGCTGGAAGAACGCCGTGTGCCACCATCTCCTTCAGATTGTCTTCTGTCACATCGGAGGGCGCCCACTGACTCTCGAAGCTTTCTCTTTCTTCCGCCATGAATGTGAACTGGATGGATTGGTTTAGTTCGAGATATGGCTGGAAAGGGATGGGGAATCGGAGCGGTGGATGTGGGGAGAAATCTTGTGAAGTTTTTTAGGGTGGATTGGAGCGGATTGACGAACCCTAGTTTGCCCGGCGCAGTTTTGCACTGTAGCAGGAAATGGGGAAAATGGCGAGAGTCTCGGCGGGACAGACGAAGAGACGTTTTTCATTTCGGTATTATTAGGGTATCGGGAGTACTAATGGGCCTGAGCCTGTACAGTACTTCAACCCAATTATGTTTTCAGCGTGGCCCGTTGTGATCCTTAGGGACTTAGGCGCATTTTGCTTTGGCAATATGTGCTCACAATGATGTGGCCCGATGCTATTAAAATCCTTTTTAACGCGATTCAATAATTCTTTGGAATTATTATGATGCACAAGAAAAGGTGCCCGACAGAACGGTGTTATACCATTTTTGTAAGCTTTTTTAGGCTACAGGAGCTGTTGGGTTAATTTGAGATGACTGGTTTATTAGTAGTCATTCTCCTAGCATGTTATATGCTTATTTTGGCTATGGTAAGGGTCACAGCCTAGGCTGTTAGACTCATTAATTACCATGATTTTCTGTCATGTTTGGTGGATCATTTTAAGAGTTTCTTGCTCGGATTCCTACCAAATATATCTATTTTTGGGCCTTTTGAGGTTTGTCACTCGGCCCTTCTTATATTTTTTGTCCTTGATATATTCAAGTACCATGCGTGCTTCGCTATAAAACCACTCGGTTCTTTAATATATATTTAGTTTTTCAACTAATCACATAGTCGGGGGCTACACCTAATTAGGTGCATCTACTCGATACACCATGTTTTATTTTTGCCCTTCACAGTTTTTGATTTTTAGTACTCGACAAGCTGGAGCAAGTTGAATTGAAGCACTCGGACTACTGGTTTTTGTTTCGAGAAGGTTGTTTCGTCAACTGCGAAGGTCTCGGGGGCTACTGTGGAGATTATGGATCCCCTATATCTGCATGACAGTTATACTTTAGTCGGATATATGGTACCAAATATAGATAGAATATCTTTATGAGGACTCGGGTTAGATTCTAAACTTGTATGTCAAGAAAATATCCGGGATCCTAGTCGGCTACGATTGTATTTTATTTGTAATCCCATATTCCGTTAGGATATGGACTGTACCTTGGATTACGGATCCCTTCCCCTATATAAGGAGGGTCCGTGTGCCTCTTGGGGCACGATTCTTTTCTCCCAATCATACAATCAATAACACACTCGGCGGAGTCATCCCCGGACAGGAGTAGGGTATTACTTCTTGAATAAGAAGGCCTGAACCTGTATAAAATCCCTTGTTTCTAAACCCATCCACTTTCCTAACTTGATAGCCACCCCCTTTTATTATTGCCGAAATCTTGTTTCGACAATTATTGTTCACCGAGTCCGAGTCTCGATCTTGTTCATCACGCATGCATATACATGGAATACGTACAGGAACAGATCAGCCGAATCCATTTGTATATGTATGCTATTCGGACAAACAAAAGGTATTCGGTAGATTAATTCACAATGTTGATCTACTAATTCCGTAGATACATCCGGCATGTATCTACAAAGGTATGCAATATTTTATATACAATTTATCATACCACTTTTTCCAATCGATACGTTATTATCATATCTATAATTTATTATGTTTGCCTAGAGCATGTTTTTTATACAATATCTATTGTGCAGTGCTTCCGATGTTAGGCCAACTACGGTCTAACGCTGGAGGCTCGCTCTATTTTCTTCTGTATAAATCATGCTCGTTTACGGTTTACATAATGCCTGATATTTACATCTGCTCGTTATGTCCTGATAATACTAGAAGATCCATGCAGCTTTTTTGATACATACTCGATATTATCTGCTATATGTCTTGCCTCCTAGAAAATATTTTTCAGGAACAATTGAGCACTCGAGTAGGTTGGGGTCAAGTACACCGCATTGTCGAGAACGATCTCCACAAATGTAGAGTCATCGTGCCCAACCTACCAACGAAGACCGACGACCTATCTCATAGCACCAGCCATGGCTGGACTACTCGAGAAAATGTTGTTAATGGATAATTCTGCGCGAACGCCGTCGGCTTGATCACCCGACATAATTGCGAACGGACATCCGGATATGCTACAAGTTGGGTGTGTGAGTCATGCTGGCCACATGAGATGCACATGTAATAAACCAACTCTAGCACCTCCATTGGTGTTCGAGAGATAATTCTACATGATTCGCTGGTCCTCGAACCAGTACGTAGCGCACCGCAACCTCAGATGGTTGAGGTACGACTACAGCAATAACGCAGCGGTCCTCGCACCACGATTTCAAATGATCGAGAGACACCTACTCACTGGTTCTCAACCAGTCAATCGTAGCGATCTCTCGTACATTTACTTCTAGTGGTTGAGTTACGACTACTACCTGGTTCTTGACCAGAGGTGTAGCGATTCTCCCATTACCTCTACTTCAACAAAGTTGATATCAGGTGCACAATATCGCCATGTGTTTTACCTAGAGATCCCTTACCTCAAAAGACACCTAGCGTTGAAACCTATCCTACTGTCCCTTTACGCCGTCTTGACAAGGCCTCCGAGGAATTTAAGGGAACTTCGGCTGGGGACGCCCAGAGCCGATAAGGCCTTGTCGGATCCTGTAGAGACAAAAGACCATGTAAGATCTGGTCGTATAAGAGTTCTCGCCATGCGTATTAACTAAGCCGTGTAATCGGAAATTGGGTTTTCCAACTTCACGGCTGGGGCTAAGATCAGTGCTTGTTCAACCGAGGCAGGTCAAAGGTCCAAGAGCCTTATCCTCCGAGAACGATTCTCCAACGACAAGGCTGGGGGCTAGGGAGAGTGTATAACTCTACAAACTGACTGATAGGAGTCGGTAAAAGAGAAGACGCTCATATACAAAACAATACTTTGTAAATTTAATTCATCTTCAATTTTTCCATACATATTATAACATGTCACCCTTCGAGCGTTCGCTCAGGGGCTATTTCTACCTAATATTCTTTTCTGAGTATTGATTTCAGGAAAATTCTATTCGACATTGACGAAGGCTTCATGTCTCTATGGTTCTATACCAAGATCGACTAAGGCGAGTACGACAAATGTCGACAAGGCTTTGTCGCAGATTCTGCGCCTTCTCGATCACTCAAGAACGGTTGGTGGATCTCGACAAGGAATACGAAATGAAGAGATGGTGTACCCGCCGAGATAAAATTTCTTGACTTCAATCCAAATTCTCAATTACAGCAAGACGGGAGACTTACTCGTATGCTCTGTTCTTTCTTGGTTGACATCGGAGATTGACTCAGACAAACCCTATAGGTGCCCGCACGAGACTAATAAAGTAAGTCTGACGTTATCTCTAAACTCACCGGGAACGGTCACGTGAGCTCGATAACAGTTACTCCAGGGTCTACGGTTGAGAATATGAACTCGCTCATTTGCATTGAAGTCGGGGACTACTGTCAGCGTTATGGATACCACATACCTAATAGTAGTTGACTAAATCTCGGCAGGACCCACCACATACCATGTCCTATACGGAAACAACCTACGAATATAGGAGGAGTTCCGGATAAGGAAAGACAACCAGAGTTCTACATGGAAACGACAAGGACTACTCGGATTGTATCCATGTTGGTTTTCCTAATTCTACTTGGACAAGTGGATACCTATGGGAATAAATACAAGGCCCCCTAGGAGGAGAGGGGATACGGGCAACATAGACGCCACGAAGCCACAAGCCAATTGTAATGCCCCGATTTTCGTTCGGGATTAAAAATCATTAAATAATTCATTTTCTAGAAATTAAATAAAAGTAAAGCAATTTAATCAAGTGAAATAATGGGAGAATTTGAAATTTTCCTTAAAAATCATTTGGCCGGAAATATTTAGTAATATTCTCTGTGCCCTAATGAACTCTCTGAAATTTCCCGCAAATTTTCGGAGCTCGAGAAATAATTTGTATAGCACAAAGTTCATTTAACCAATTTAATAAAAAGAAAAACAATTAAATCTCCCCTCCTTCACTTTGGGCCACTTTCGGCCCAAAGCCCTCCTTCCCACCCCCCCCCCCCCCCCGCGGCCCGTCCCCTCCCCTCTTCCTTCCTTTCTCCTTGGGCCGTCGGCCCGTTTCCCCTTCCCCTCGTGCAAAGTCTAAATAACTCCCTGGGTCCTCCTCCCTCTCTCCCTCCCCGACAGGTGGGCCCGACGACCCCACCTGTTTGGCCCTTCCTCTACCTTCGGCTTCCCAGGCCGAAGCCGCCATGGCCGGCCGTTGCCGCCCACGTCGCCCCCCGATTCCGGCCTCTCCCGCCCACGCCCTCGCGCCCAAACCACACGAAATCGGTTCCCCACCACCTCCTCCACCATTTCCCCCACTCTCCCCATGAAAATCGGCGCCGATTTGCCCCCGCCACGTGCCCACGTCGCCACTACATCTCGCCGGCCGTTGCCGCCCCGTTGCCGCCCATCCCGGCCACGATCTCCCTCCCCCGCGCCCATATAAACGACCTCCGTGCTCCCCTCGTCCATTTCCCCATTTTTCCCGAGCCTGGCACTCTCTCCCTCGCTCTGCCCACACCGCTCCCGCGCACCGCCGCTTTCCGGCGAGCTCCGGCTGCCCGCCACCGTTGCTCCACCCACCGCCGCACCAATCCGCCACCACCGTCGGCTTCGCGGCGCCATGCTGCAACCTGGCCCCTACTCCATTTCCCCTCTCCGCCTCCAGAACATCGCCGCCTCGCGCACCACCTCTCTCCGCCGCCGCCGTCGCCTCCAGCCACGCGCCACCGCCGCTCCCGCCGCCGCTGTGCTGCGCCGCCTCCATTGCCAGCTTCGTCGCCGCGCGAGCAAGCTCGGTCTCCGCTCCGTTTCCCTGTTCCATCACCGGAACTCCATCTCCTTTGTCAACTCGAGCCGCCACCACCTCGCCGCCGCCGCGAGCGACCTCCGACCTCACGCTCTCCTTCGTCAGCTTCGCAGCAACGATAGGGAGCCCGACATCCCCTCATCCAAGCTCTTCGTCGCCGGAAATCCTTTCCCCGCTGTGAGAGGTGTGCTCCTTCCCTCGTCGCCGGCTTCCGGCCGAGTTTTCCTGCCGCCTTGCACCGCCTCCTCCCTATTCCCTAACTTTCCCTCCTTGTTCCCCAGATCGTTCCGGTCGGCGTCCGCCGGTTCCCGCTCGTGGAACACCGCCGGACCGCCGTTGCCGTGCCACCCCGAGGAGCGGCGCCACCATCTCGCCTCCCTTTGGTGCCGTGCCGCTTGGTGAGCATCCCCTCTCCTCCGCTCTTTCCGCCACTCTCCGCGTGCCGACCCGCGCCGCCGGTGTCGTTGCCGGTGGTCGCCGTCCGGCCGCGCACCGCCGTCGTCGTTCGCCGCCGCTCGGCCGCGCCAGTACTTTGGCCGCCCGTGGACCACTCCCGTGGTCTGGGTCCACGGTGCCGCCAGGCTGCGGTGGACCGAGTCCGCCGTGCTCTCTCCCCTATTCCCGCTGACGTGTGGGGCCCGCCTGTCGGCATGCCCTTCCCCTTTGATGACGTCAGCGGCTGTGCCTTTTCCTTTGGAAAATAATTAATAATTGCGCAATAATTCGTTAATAATTCTAGAAATTCATTTAAATGGCTCAAAATTTCTAAAATTCATATCTAATTCATTTGAACTCCGAATTGGGCCATTCAACTTGCAAAATTCATCTAAAATTGAGCTCTACATGTTTGTTTAGTTTTTATGTACTGTTTTCTTGGTTTTTATTAGAGTTCTTCCTCGTTTTGCGTGCCAGCGTGTAGAATCCGTCGTTTCAGAAGTCCGCGGATGCGAGGAAAAGAGTTCGGAAGATTGTTTTGAAGAAGCAAGGCAAGTCACACATTCCCCTTGAGCATGTTTATCCCAATTTATAAATGTTTTACCGTTTGCAAATAAATATGCATGTTTTGCTAATTACATGGGATCCGGGTTTACCTATCTACTCGCTTGTGCTATGTTTACTTGATATCCGTTCTTTGTCAACCTTGGGTAATAAATCGACTAGCTGATGTTACTTATGTGACCTAGCTAGATCTATATGCTTAGCCATGGTTAATTACCACTAGCTCAGTTGATGGGATAATTGCAGTATTAGACCTTTTTAGTATCAGAATGAGCTGCGTGCTCGAGACATCTGGCCATGCTTCATGGCCGTAATTACCCAACTAAAATGCGACTGAATGGTGGGCTGTGGGTGCATGGTTTTGCTACACCCATGGCAATTAAGGACCGGTTCACGGGAAACCCTGGAAGAATTCCTCGTACTTACCACAAGCCAGCGTGGGCAACGGCTGGGCTTGTAGTGTAGCTTTCCTCTAGCCGACGCATCTAGCAAAGGGTAGGCATGATGGAGCGGGGCGGGCCCTGCGACGGCCTCTGTCGCTTTCGGATTCACCTAGGCACGAGAGGGGACTGCCCGTTGCCCGCTGGGGACGGGGGTGAAACCTGAGGTGTGGTGTGCTTAGCTAGAGGGGGTTATGCGAAGGGTCCTGTCACAGCCTCTTTCCGGTATGTCGTGGTGGCATATCGGCGTACGGAAACGTGTCATGGGGCTGTGTCTTGTGGGTACAGTTGTACACCTCTGATTAGAGTAAAACTATTCGAATAGCCGTGCCCGCAGTTATGGGCGGTCAACCAGATTCACCATGATTAGTTCCACCTTAATAAATCGACTCAATACACTGTAGTTCAGGAGGCTTGGTTGGTCCTTTTCAACGTGGTGTAGCATTGATCAGTGGAGATTTAATGCTACTTTAATTACTCAACAATTTTACTATTTTGCTCAATAAAATGTTTTACAACCGCCTTTATGCAAATAGCCACAAACCGTCCTTGTGTTCCCCTTGCACGTCTGCATCATTGGTGTGGCTTGCTGAGTACGGTGGTTGTACTCAGCCTTGCTATTATTCCTCCTTTTCAGAAGTGTAGTGCTTCTGAGCTGAAGATGGAGTTAGATCACCAAGGCTCAGACCTCAGTTGAGTTTTGCCTGTGGAGTGGAGCTTAAGCCCCGCTAGGATCGCTTTTTTCCGCTGCTGCTGCTTTCGTTCCGGTGTGAGGACTAAGTGCCTCTTCTATAAGTATTTTACGCTTTATTTATGTTTGGAACTGTATATTACATGTCGTTTTGTGTACCCTGGCTGGTCCTGGACAGGGATTTAATACACAAAATAGTCTGGAAATTTGGGCTAAATTTCTGGGCGTGACACCAATACAAGCCAACATACGCCAAGACAAGACGCCAGATATCGACTTCAGGGATAGGCACGGCTAGTCTCCTACGGTGTCTCCGGATACTGTCAGGAGAGATGAAAGCGCTATCTCTGATCTCGCCGGGCACGGATTCGAGGAGGAAGACTACCCTGTTGTCGACTACGAGTCAGATCTTCAGACCGCTATGTCGACAACAGTTAAATAGGCTACCCCAAATATTGCACTGGTGTGATTATGGTGAATAAGAGCAATACCGGCTTCGGCCATTAGGATGTAGGGTTATTACCTGACAATTCTGGGGCCCGAACCTGTATAAAAATCCCTGTCTCCATCTCTTTTACCTCAATCTCGCGTATATCCTAGCACCAATGATCCCCATACTGTCCAAATACCGTAATCGCGACATCAAACGTCGACAATATGATGCAAGGGTAATTAGAAAAAAGTCATTTCCAACGTAATCCCAAATAAATTAGAATAGAGTAAAAACAATATTTCAATAAAAAAATCACTCACACATATACATTTGTTATAAAATTTTGAGTGGTGGTCCGATGCTCTCTACTGATACTATTATATTACCAGTAGAAACGATCTGATTCATTCGTTATTTACTAATACATTGATTAAGGGTAACCTTTTCATTTATATATTTTTTCGGGCTAGATTGATCAATCTATGGTTATTTATTGCGCTGGCATAGCTCATATTCCATCAAAATAAGCCAAACAAGAATAAAAATAATTTTAGTGACTACTAAATGATAATTATACCTCTTTTGCACTTTTTTACAGTAATGTCCCTCCATGTTTGAACTACTGCTATTTGCTATTTAGGGTGGTAGTATAAATAGATCTAAACCATTCGATCAAATGAGATCAACGGATTAGATTACTTTCTACTATCAATAAAGAGAATCGCAGTGGGTCTCAAATTTTAAACGTGTTAAACAAGATGCCCGCGCATGTGCGTGGGCTACTTTTCTTGTTATTATATACTAAAAGTCCATTAAACTTCCTAAAAACGTTCCTAAGCCGCCACGTGGCACACCTACAAACGCTCCTGGGTTGCCACATGGCACTATATGATCTTACCGTCGATTTTCATTTAAATTGGTGGCCCTGATATTTTAGACCGTTAGATTAGATTTGTTATTAAAAGAACTCATGTATACGTACACATGATATATATCCGCACGTCCGTACCTTAAACACAAACAAAGTTTACCTATACTGTTCCCAAGAAGAAGAAAAAAAGTACACACGTACTTACGGAAAAAAAAAGTACAAGCAGGAAATACATATGTGGTTTGTACCTCTAACATAAAAGTCCATTAAACTTTGTAAAAAACACTCCTAAGCCGTCACGTGACACACCTACAAACGCTCCTAGGTTATCACGTGGCACTATATCATCTTACCATCGATTTTCATTTAAATTGGTGGCCCCGATATTTTAAACCGTTAGATTAGATTTGTTATTAAAAGAACTCATGTATACGTACAAACAAAGTTTACCTATACTGTTCCCAGGAAGAAGGAAAAAAGTGCACACGTACTTACGGAAAGAAAAGTAAAGCAGGAAATACATATACATATGTGATATGTACCTCTAACACCAATGAAAAAAATCAACGACAAAATAAGATTTTCTACAATTATTAAGTCCATTAAACTTTTTACAAACGCTCCTAAACTGCCACATGTCATCTCTACAAATGCTCTTAGGCCTCCAAGTGGCGCTCTAATAAATTAAAAAAATTCTAAGAAAAAATATAATATCTAACCATTGATTTTTATGATTTTTATTTAATCCAGTGGAACCATATTTTTTAACCTTTAGATCTAACATAAAAAAAATACCAAATAGATTTATATTTAGAAAGCGCCACGTTCTATGTCGATCCATCCCGTACGAGTACGTGCATGACGTACACACTTCGTACGTACGTGTCCCCCTTCCCTTCTTTTCTTTTTTCTTTTTTTTCACTCTCATGAGATAAAAACCAAATTAATAATTTCAGCCATTAGTTGTAAAAAATATATGCTATTTCGAGTTGTATTCTACGCACAAGTCCATAAACTCCTACGAAGGTACTCAAGTCGTCACGTGACATCCTACATACTCTCCTAAACCATCATGTGACACTCTAATAAATTATAAAATATCTTAAAAATTATGAGAAAATTTTGACCATCCGTTATAACTTATAAAGCGGTGAATCTATTATTTCTAACCATTAAATATATCTCAAGGATCTGTTTCCAATAAAAGAAATCTCCTCTCTCTAGATATACGTACTCCTCTCTCTGTGGTACGTACGTGAATTTCCTATTTTATAGCTAGCAACCCCATATAAAAACTTGAGTGATCATAATTGTTACTAAGTTATATAATAAACCACAACGATGCAGAGAAACCAAAACATTGAATAGGTTTTCAACGTGCGTGCTTCTTGCTTTAATTTGGTTATCCAAATAGGCTATCCTATTCTTGCTAGGGATTATCAATGCAATTAGCATTAGGTCTGCTACAAATGAGGGTGTGCACGCGTTTTGATCCTGCAAAGCTCTACGAGATTTATCTTTTACTGGCTAAACAACAAGCACCCTAAATAATCATCAAATTTGCGAACACATCTAAATTTAGATCCATGATGTCTTTAAAAAACTTAATGATTCAACCGTGGTAAACTTCTACGGAAAAGAATAATTTCTAGGGCGTGGCATGTCATCCTAATTACCGTTTAAAAATAAAAAAAATTATATGCTAAAAGTATACAAACACTCCTATACTGCCACGTGTATACTACCACGTGGTACGCCTATAAACACTACTAAACCACCACATGGAGTTATAATAAATCGGTAAACCATCTATTTTCAACTATTAGATTTATCTATTTTTTTCTTAAAAGAAACCACAATCCACATCCAGCGCTTGTCTCCCACCGGCACAACTCTTCTCTCCCCACTAGCCCACCCTTCCCACCACCCCATGCACGTAAGTATCCATACATACACTTTCTCCGTCTTCAATAATTCTTTCTCATACCTTCCTATTTTATAAATAAAAATTATAATTATGAAAAATATTATGAAGAAAACAAATCTAACCGTCAGTTTTCAATTAAATTGGTGGACTTATAATTTCATCAATTTTCATTTAAATCAGTGGAGCTATAATTTTAACAATTGGATTTAAAGACATAAATAATTCAAACAGATGAATGCATTAAATCTACCTCAATAAAAACAACATCTCCTTACCAAATAACAACGAAACATTGAAAAACATGACAACGCATATTATACATTCTTGAATCGTTTTACATAGTAAAGATCGATTAAATGTGCTCTATAGCACTCTTAAGTCACCACATATGATATTTTAAAACTTTGAAAAAATTGAAATTCAAAGAAAAAATAAAGTATATATCTATCGATCGGTTTTCACTTAATTTGATGACCTATTTGTTTTAACTATTAGATCACCTTTCTCTTTATAAAAAAAAACTTAAGCCACCGCATGTCATGTCTTAAAGATTCTTAGAATGAGAAAACAACAAATCATAGGTTCTCACTTAGATTGTTTACAAAGATTGAAAAAAAATAATGTACCCTCCACCTCCCTCTCCAATCACATGCACATAAAACTATTGCACTGTGAACCCTTTCTCATATCTTATTCGAGTTCTATGCTATTCGTTTCTCTCCAGTCTCCTCCCTATTTTCAGCTACTAAACTAAAGAGAGAAACAAATATTAAAAAGACCATAATTTTAAGCTACACTTATAATTTTATTTTGTATATCATCTAATCGATTTTAGATAATGGTTTCTTTTTTATTTAAAGTCTCCACATGTTACCCCATAAATCCTCCTAAACCGATGAACCCATTATTTCTAGCCATTATATCTATATCATATTAAAAGACAAGCGTGTATTCATAATACATCATCTTCCAAAATAATATATTGCACAACTATATTTCTTCATCCAATATTATTCACTCTAGGTTGCATAGAGTCTCACACACACTCTTCATGGAACGTTCACATATGGATTCTCTCTCAAACTAAACAATAATATTAGGCTATATAAACCCATGCATTTAGTGGAGCCTCATATCCCACCCAATTTATCCGTCAATAAACAATGACAACCTACATCCAATTAAAAAAACATCTTACTTTTGAATTTATACTTAATTTGCTATACATGTTTTCTAACACAAAATATGTCTACCTACTTTTTAGATGATGAAGAATATTATAAATAATTGCTTGTAGGGATTAATTAAATATGATATGTTATAAAGATAACTAATAGCTAGGTTAGAAAATTATAAAAGCAATGCTAATGAAAACAATTTATGGAGAAATCATATATTGTAGATGTTCAAACATAGTCTACGACACATGCCCACGCGAATGCGTGGGCTATCTTCCTAGTATATATAAAAATGAGTATGTGACAACATATGTTAGCATAAATTAAATCCTAATTTTCCATCAAAGTCAATCCGTTGTTTTATTTGATAAATGCTAATGATCTCATACTACATGTAGAGCTGGAGATCGAGATCGAGTGAATTATTGCAGTTTAATTTTGTTGTTGCCTCATTTTCCGAGTGCACATACTTTCAGAACTTTAAATGGTGTGTTTTTTTATGAAAAAAATATGTAGAAAAGGTGCTTAAAAATTATATTAATTCATTTTTAAAGTTTTTCACGGGAGAAACGGATTAGACCAAAATAACTCGTTTTGTATATGAATGGATTGTTGTGAGCCAATCTCAGCCATCTGCTCCAATTAGGCCATGTTTCTTTCAGCTTGGGATTATTATAATCTAGATTATTGAGTCAGATTAATATAAGCTAGATTGTTATAATCTGTAGTAGAATAAGCGGTTAGTTGTTTCTTTCCAAGATTATTAGAGCCTAGATTATTGGGTTTGCAAAGTCTAAAGAGAGAGTGGGATGGCATGGTGGGTGATTTTTCACCCGATAATCTGGAAAAAGCTCACCTAAATGAGCTTATCAGATTATAATAAGCTGGGCTCCAGATTATAATAAGCTACTTTAATAAGTTGTCTGTTTCTTTCAGCTTACTCCCAATAATCTAGATTATAATAATTCTAAGCTGAAAGAAACATGGCCTTAATCAGTCAATCGGATGGCCAAAAGGCTTTCCCTGATGTGGCCTGCGCCTCCTTCTAGCCTGGATGCGCCACAGTATATGATTCCCTGTATTGAGATAGGGTGGTTTCTTTTCCTTGAAGTGCTGTGATTAACGTTGCTGTACTGACTATGTACCAAACAGTTAGTAAAGTTTGTCGATTCACTCTATGCATGCATGGGCCTATTTGATATTTTTCTCATAAACCAAACTGCAAAAAAAGAAAATCCACAAACAAACCTAGATTGCAGCACAAGAGAAATCCAAACAATAAGAAAATTCAAATTATTAACATGATTTATTTTACGAATATATTTATTTTGTTTCATACAATGCTAGTGCATGTTCTGTTGCAACGCATTCATACTCAAATAGTTTCTTAAGATATCTCAAGGGTTTTAAATATTATAATTTGGAATTCCATCATAAAGTTTACCTATGCATCATCCTTATTATGTAGATCAACAAATGGTTAATCCTAGGTCATATAGGTTGTTTGCCCACTGATTACATCTTTGTGTAATCTTGTCTGCTGGCACAATTCCAACAACCAATGTTTGCAGTTAAATCTCTGCCATTTCGTTCTGTTGAAAAATCATGGACACTTTCATCACAAATATTGATCCATTATAACGTTGATGCATCTGCTTTTGGCTCCGTTTTCCCAACACTAGTGGCTTCCAGCCTTCCCATAAAACTTTGTTATACTTATCGAAGCAAACAAATATGGGGAATTGTTCCAATGCAGCCTAGTGTATGAATGCCTGATGCCAACCATTCCTAGTTGATCAGCGCTGAATACCTTCGGGGCAAATTGTTTGTTCAAGCAAAGGGGAAAAATGGAGAAAGATATTTTAGATGAAACGAGTTGGACATTTATATAGAGGAGAAGCATGTAGCCCGATAGCTATCGCAATGAGTGAAAGGTGATGTGTGGCGATAAAATCCTTATTAGTTACTCCCTCCGTGTTAGAATATAAGCATTTTTAGAGTTGGACACGGAGTTATTAAGAAAGTAAGTACAATTAAATAGAAATGATTGTGATTGAATGAGAAGTGGGGGTAGGTAGGAAAATTGAATGGTGGAGGGTTGTGATTGGTTGAGAAAAGAATGTTGGTGTAGAAGTTGTTATATTTTGGGACAAATTCTAAAGGCTAGAAGTTGTTATATTTTGGGACAGAGGGAGCAGTTGATACCCCGCGCTTTACTACAGTAAATATGGGTGAATGCATGTTATGTATTATAGAAATGGTATATGTATATGTTTAAATAATATGAAAATGATGAGGAGATAATGGTTTGATATTGCTTGCATATTGACTTAAAAATACAACAAGTGTAAATGATATTTTATGTTTGCATGATATTTAAAATACAGTAGATAATAGTTGCCAGTGGGTGATGATTTGTGTCAACGGGGGATACACTTAGACCGTATTTAGAGGGTACTAGGGTACGTTGGTACGAGGATCTACACGATACGACATGAAGCACACAAAGCGACAAAGATTATACTGGTTCAGGCCCCGTAAGATAATAATCCTAATCCAATTTATATGGGATTATAGAGAAAACCACAGAGTACAAAGAAGACAACTGAACTTCGAGATTATGGGCGAGATCCTTATTGAGAGGGGCTCGACAAGATCTATCAGCGAATAGGCTTCAAGTCCTATAGATTGCTTCTGTGGTGGTGGGTGATCTTGCACTCAGGATTCGATGCCTTATACCCCTCAAGGGGTATGTATTTATACCATAGGTCATCTTGGTCTCCAAGTAGAACTCGGAGACATCAGACCCCGCACGATACAACATAGTCCTTCCCTTCTTCGAGTAGGACATAAGTATGGCCATACTCGTAAAAGATATTTACCATATGGATTTACTGGTTTCCTTACTTTATACGTGTCCTTTCCATATCTCATGAGATATACCGTATTTTTATATCTCACAATTTTCATAGGATAGAGGGTATGCCTTATCCCTAACCCTGAAAATGTGTCACATTTACATGTTGAGTTTTGGAAGTTAGTGGACATCATCTCTATATATGTATAGATTTACACCTGACCATGATGTCTTGCTAAAACATGTACTAAGGGATCAAGTGAATTTATGAGGGCGAATTATCCTAGTTCAATTATTCAGGGTTGTTTTCCTATAGGGTGACTCTCCTCGAGAGGCACTACGGTGTTTTCTGCTGGTAGTATCGTACTGCCAATAGAAATGATCATAACTATCGATTTCTAAGGGAAGGTTAGTATTTTCCTCACTAAATGGTGTTTACACCCAAATTTGGCACCTATGGACGAAATAGGGGAAAATTGCCAAAGTTTAAAAGTGACGGGTTTCCTTCACAGGGCCGGTCAAACCACATGTGTGTGGGCGGTCTGACTGGCTAGTAGAGCCGGTCTGACCGCAGGTATGTGGGCGGTCAGACCGGCAGGGTCAGAGTCCGAGTCTGTTTCGTCGGGTGTCGTGTTTCCTTTAGTTTCTATCTCGAGTTGGACGTGGAGAAGGGCCTGTAGAGGGCAAGACCAACCCCTATTTAAGGGACAAGGCCGGTTCATTGTAAAACCCCCGAATACAATCTACTTGAATCGTTCTTTTACCATGTTTTTCTATTTTACCCTAGTTTAGTCCATCTTTGTCGGTTTGCACCGTAAACCGTCCGCCGCCGCTGCGAGAGTGCGACACCTCTTTGTAGGTTTGTCCGAAAACCTTCCGTTTTGCCCACGAGACGGGTAGTTATCCTCATATCGATCTAAATCGGCCTAGAGTCTGGTTTTGATCTCTAAATCGGCTCCGCTAGCCGGTTTAGCTGTTTTTCTACAAAACCCATCTTGATTTGGCCGTTTGGCTAGATCGAGGTGGTTGGCGACTCCATATCACCGCAAGGCGTTTAGGTGTTGCGATCGTGCTTGTCGACTTGTCAAAAAAGTTGCCAACAAATGGTTCAGTGTAAATTTTGTATTTGCATATTTTCTTCTCGTTTTAGTTCTTAATGCACAATCTATCACCTCGTTGCCATTGTAGTCAGTACCGACATTGTCATGCCCTTCCGGCGGTGCCGCTGTACTCCGCCACTGTGGCCGCTCTAAGCCGGCAGGCCTTGTTCCACGCCACTCCTCCATCGGTTATCTGTTGTCTCCTTCAAGTTGGCCGCCCCCATTTGATCCTAATGTCTCTGACTAGCAATTATTACTTTCGGTGTCCAGGATTTGGCAGTGGCCGCGGCAAGGCAAGGGTAAGCTGCCGGTGCTCGCGTCCGACGACTCACCGGCTATGGACAGCCAGTTGCCGAGCCGGTGGTCCCAGAGTACACCAAGCAGCGCGCGGTGGTGTTCTACTGTTCTTGCGCAGGCGCAGGGGCATGGGGAGGACGGGGATATTTTGGTCAGAAAATTTTGATAAGTTCAGTGAAGGGTTACAAAGTGGCATATCTCTAATACTCGTAAATTTGTGATGGTACAGTTATAAATAGATGAATAGTAATGATATTGTTAGCAACTTTTTTGACAAGTCGACAAGCACGATCGCACACCTAAATGCCTTGCGGTGATATGGAGTCGCCAACCACCTTGATCTAGCCAAAAGGCCAAATCAAGATGGGTTTTGTAGAAAAACAGCTAAACCGGCTAGTGGAGCCGATTTATAGATCAAAATCAGCCTCTAGGCCGATTTAGATCGATATGAGGATAACTACCTGTCTCGTGGGCAAACGGAAGGTTTTCAAGACAAACCAACAAAGAGGTGTCGCACTCTCGCAGCGGCGGCGGACGATTTACGGCGCAAATCTACAAAGATGGACTAAAACTAGGATAAAGTAGAAAACATAGCTGAAAAGTACAGATAAAAGAAAAATCGATTCAAATATATTGTATGTTCAGGGGATTACAATTAAACCGGCCTTGTCCCTTAAATAAGGGGTTGGTCTTGCCCTCTACAGGCCCTTCTCCACGTCCAACCTGGGATAGAAACCAAAGAAAACTCGAAACATGCCTTCCCAAGCAAGGAAACCTAAGACCCGACGAAAATAGACTCGGGCTCGGACCCTGACGGTCTGACCGGCCACATACTTGCGGTCAGCCCGCCCACATACCTGTGGTCTGACCGGCGTTGTGAAGGAAACCCGTCACTTTCGAAACTTTGACAATTTTCCCCTATTTCGCCCATAGGTGCCAAATTTAGTTGTAAACACATGTCCCCTTGCCTTTTTGATGAACATCGTGAATCTAGAAGCATAGAACATGTTATCTTATGGCGATAATCCAATTACCGGCCACGAGACTTCCTAAGCATCTTGCCAAACGGTAGGAAAGTATTTCTTCAAGTATTTCCCATTGAGTGCTCTCTGAAAAATGTTGTCCTTGAAGTGTCTCCATCTCTTTAGAAGTCTTCAAACGCTTTGTCACGTCCTGATAAATTCATCCCAAAATAAAAATCATTTTCTAAAAGGAATAATAGAATTAATTAAAATTCA